>NC_140953.1:105627086-106019586 GCF_014529385.1 Adiantum capillus-veneris
GGGATTATATACTACAAACGTGGTGATGGTTTTAAATCTATAAGTTTCATGGACACACCCTCTACATTTATAGATACATGCATATTCACAATAATATTTTTGTTGTGAATTCAATGTCTTGAGAAGATGTTCTCAACTTGTGTGATTACAAAATAAGAGATTGTTGGGAGTTGAAACTCATTTCTATTAAATGGTGATGATTTTTTTCTTTCTCCTTCTCTCTCTCTCTCTCCCTCTCTCTCTCTCTCAATGAATAATTTACCTCATTATTGGAGAATGCAAGATGTGACAACTATAACACGTGGATGGGGAGCGCTTTACACCTGTCACCCATTCAATATATGATTAATTCTAACTATGTGTTGTCTGGTTGGTTGGCAAGTGAGTCTCTCATCCCTCAGCTAGAAATGCTTGTGGCAGAAAGCATCTCCTACAAAATCAAATTTCTTTGTGAATTTATCTTTGTAAAGATGATTAATGCTATGTTCTTTTGTAATTTATGATCATAAAGATAATTTATTTTGTATTGAAACTTCAATCTAATTTGTACTTAAGCATATGATTCCAATTGTGGTTAGGATTAAAACATAAAACACACACACACCCTTGTTCCCTAACTAGCCTTTGGCCGGGCTAGTATCATATGCTTAAGTGTCAATTTAGTTGAAATTTGTTTAGAGACCTAACTGTTTACATGTATTATTTAGGAGAAATGGATTCCATCATTGGTTAAACTTGGATATGCTGCTACTAAAGCTCCTATTCCCATTCCTCCCATTGGTACACAATGCATTTTATCTTGTTTTAAGGTCCCTGATTTTCATAAGAAACTTCTAGATTTTGAAAAATTATCATGTGAAAACAAAACCCTGTCTGCCCTTAACATTGCATCTATAAATGATTGGATTTCTCTTCTCGTAACATCACGAAAAAACCCCACTGATTGTCTTGAGGCATTTAATAAGCTATTAATCTCGTTATCATGAATAGATTGCCAAGATTCACGTGATTTGAAATTTTACTTTTCATCCCTACCTAATATTGTACATAAGCTTTTACAAATAAATGGTATTCCATATATTCCTATAGAGCTTAAATCTCAAGTGGAAGTTGTCAACCCTCTCTTGGATTTAGACTTATTGGACCCCGAAGAGAAAGAAGCATTGTCTACTCTAGCTTTTTATTCAAGCATTGTCTACTCTAGCTTTTTATTCTTCTGACTTATCTCCTTCTAGAAACATCTGTGTCGCCTTCTCTAGTTTAGTTCCTTTACTTCCTCCTAGACAAGTCGAATTGGACTCTATTCGACTTGATCACAAGCTATGGGATTTTGAGCTCATCAATCATAGGGCTCCTTTCTCACTAGAATCCTTAGCCCTTATTTGTAGCATCTCCCCTGATCTTGTAGAGAATTGTAAAGCCACTGCTATCCAAGCAAAGCACTTACTATCTTCTGATTTCTTTTTTGAGCTTAGCCAAATCAAGCTTTCTGATATAGATTCTTCTAAATGCTCTAATTTGTCACTTATAGCACGAACAAAAGGGTCCATTAACCAAGACAAATCCAAGGATCCAAAAAAATTCCTTAAGAATTGTTGGATGGGGGAGGGCCACACACACACACACACATACACACAATAAACTGAAAAAGACCTCATGTACAAAAATGCATCACACACATGCACACATACCCATGTTCTATAGAGAGTGAGTTAGACCATCAACAATTTTTTTACTATTATTGTATGAAATTGTATCAATAAATTTTAAACTTATATCAATTTATTTGATTCACAAAAAATGGTGAGAGTATGATTTGCACATGTATACACACACACACACACACACACACACACACACACAAACACACACACACACACACACACACACACACACACACACACACTAGGTTTTGATGTTTTACAAAGCTCCAATATATTTTCACATGTACAGACACACACACACACACACACACACACACACACTCTCAAAGTTAGGAGATCCCCCCTCCCCCACTTTTTTTTGGTGGGTATTTTATTATTATTTGCTTAAAATGTTTTTTAGGTGTGACTCTCACCCAACCCTTAAATTTGAATGGTGACCCTAATTTGCATTTTGAAGACTCATTAAAACTACCTTTTCACTAGATGCACAAAAAACTTTTTTGAAAATCTTTCACTTGTTTTAAAATGTAGTGGCTGCATTTGCATTGACAAAGAAACATGTAGGACCATTACCTATACTTTTTCTTTTCAAACAAAGACAAAAGATGGTAAAATACTTTCCCTACCCTCTAAATTTTCTCCCACTAGCTCTCATGCACACCAAACAAAAGAAGTTTTGGACACACACACACACACACACACACACACAACTTTCTCCTAGGCATTGATTTTTAAATAAAAGGGTATTGCTAAAAGAGGAGGAAACAGATTGCAGCTTTGTTGTCTTTTATCATTCTCTCTCCTTCTCATATGTACACACACACACACACAGGCACACACACACTCACAATATTGTCTCTATGCAAAACACAAATTGGTGTATCTAATAATAGGTCACTCTACTCTTCAACAGATTGAGGACATATGAGGATAAAAGGAGAAGAAGAGTGATGGATGCCTACCAAGAGAGCCTTGAGTATACACAAGCTTGAGTTGTACTACACAGTAGAGCTTGAAAGACTATATGCTTACTTTCAATTTAGCATAATTCTATGATAGCTACATATGTTGAGAAGCCAATCAAAGTATAAATTGTAGCACTATATCAATCATCAAGGTACCCTTGGACATCACAGTTTTGGAGGTGATTTGCAACATGACATTAATTCTTGCCACAACTTCACAGCTCTTGTTTAATTCATCGTTTTGTCATCAATTTTAAATATGGTGAAGAAATTGTTGCAATTTTTGTACAAATGTTTTCATATGTATTCACACACCCATAGGTACATACATGCGTGTGCATGTATGTGCGCATGCACACTTGCACACACACACACACACACACACACACACACACACACACACACACACACACAAAAGCAAATCAAAACACACCCTCATTTGAAAATACACTATACCTAGAAAAATGCATGCACATGTATAAAATCCTGTGCGCATGTGCGTTCGTGTGTGCACGTGTGCACACACAATCACTCATTCAAATGTAAGTAAGCAAAGCTAGAGATTATAACTAAATATACTTCTAATCGATATGTGCGCGTGCCTACACACACACACACACACACACACACACACACACACATACAAACAAACAAACAAACAAACACACAGTAAGGAATTTTTGCATAGTGCATATGTATATTGGTTTATTTGTTACATCCATACAATGAAATGTAGGGTTTTGTGATAAATACAATAGGGGATTATATACTACAAATGTGGTGATGGTTTTAAATCTATAAGTTTCATGGACACACCCTCTACATTTATATATACATGCATATTCACAATAATATTTTTGTTGTGAATTCAATGTCTTGAGAAGATGTTCTCAACTTGTGTGATTACAAAATAAGAGATTGTTGGGAGTTAAAACTCATTTCTATTAAATGGTGATTATTTTTTTCTTTCTCCTTCTCTCTCTCTCTCTCTCTCTCTCTCTCATTGTATAATGTACCTCATTATTGGGGAATGCAAGATGCTACGCATTGCTAGATGGGACAACTATAACACGTGGATGGGGGGCGGTTTACACCTGTCACCCATTCAATACATGATTAATTCTAACTATGTGTTGTCTGGTTGGTTGGCAAGTGAGTCTCTCATCCCTCAGCTACGAATGCTTGTGGCAGAAAGCATCTCCTACAAAATCCAATTTCTTTGTGAATTTATCTTTGTGAAGCTGATTAATGCTATGTTCTTTTGTAATTTATGATCATAAAGATATTTTATTTTGTATTGAAACTTCATTGTAAATTGTACTTAAGCATATGATTCCAATTGTGGTTAGGATTAAAACATAAAGCACACACATCGCTGTTTCCTAACTAGCCTTTGGTCGGGCTAGTATCATATGCTTAAGTGTCAATTTAGTTGAAATTTGTTTAGATATCTAACTATTTACATGTATTATTTAGGAGAAATGGATTCCATCATTGGTTAAACTTGGATATGCTTCTACTAAAGCTCCTATTCCCATTCCTCCCATTGGTACACAATGCATTTTATCTTGTTTTAAGGTCGCTGATTTTCATAAGAAACCCCTAGATTTTGAAAAATTATCATGTGAAAACAAAACCCTGTCTGCCCTTAACATTGCATCTATAAATGATTGGATTTCTCTTCTCGTAACATCACGAAAAAACCCCACTGATTGTCTTCATTAATAGATTGCCAAGATTTATGTGATTTGAATTTTTACTTTTCATCCCTACCTAATATTGTAAATAAGCTTTTACAAATAAATGGTATTCCATCTATTCCTATAGAGCTTAAATCTCAAGTGGAAGTTGTCAACCCTCTCTTGGATTTAGACTTATTGGACCCTGAAGAGAAAGAAGCATTGTCTACTCTAGCTTTTCATTCTTCTGACTTATCTCCTTCTAAAAACATCTCTGTTGCCTTCTCTAGTTTAGTTCCTTTACTTCCTCCTAGACAAGTCGAATTGGACTCTATTCGACTTGATCACAAGCTATGGGATTTTGAGCTCATCAATCATAGGGCTCCTTTCTCACTAGAATCCTTAGCCCTTATTTGTAGCATCTCCCCTGATCTTGTAGAGAATTGTAAAGCCACTGCTATCCAAGCAAAGCACTTACTATCTTCGGATTTCTTTTTTGAGCTTAGCCAAATCTAGCTTTCTGATATAGATTCTTCTAAATGCTCTAATTTGTCACTTATAGCACGAACAAAAGGGCCCATTAACCAAGACAAATCCAAGGATCCAAAAAAATTCCTTAAGAATTGTTGGAATACCTTTAGATCTTTTCTAAAATGTCAATGCAAGAGAGCAGAACCTAACTCTTCTTGGAAAACCTCTATCCTTTGGCTAGACCACCTTTTGTTATAGAATTTACATTTTACTATTTATTGCAGCTGACAGGTGGAAAAGACTAGACCCAGCTTGGCCTATGCAAATGTATTTGTATATCATGTATATTTTATTATTAAAGTGCTCTTTTATGAGCTTTGGCCATTTATGACCGCCCGGCCAGTGTGTACTCACTTTGACCATTCAAGAATCTATAAATTAAATACGTGCAAGAGGGAAATGGACGTAGCGTCCCTGCAAAATACCTCAAATAGCATGATAGGAACAACAAAGCACCACAAATATGCATACCTGGCAAATCCTGTGACCATATAATCAAATCGTACACGAACAGAGAGAAAAAGAGAGCGAGATAGAGCGAGAGAGCACGTGCAGGCGCACCTCCTAGAGTGGAGTGCTACGCCAGCACGTTGAGAGGGGAGAGAGGAGATGAGAGAAGAGCAACGTAGACACTGGGTGCAATCTCCTCCCGTGCAAGAGTGACCATTTCCCTCTTGCACGTATTTAATTTATAGATTTTTGAATGGCCAAAGCTCATAAAAGAGCACTTGAATAATAAAATATACATGATATACAAATACATTTGTATAGGCCAAGCTGGGTCTAGTCTTTTCCACCCGTCAGTTGCAATAAATAGTAAAATGTCAATCCTATAACATACCTCTCCGTTCGAAATCAACTGTCCTCAGTTGCGAAGATAAAAATCTGCAAACAATACTTGTCAAAAACAGTGATTAGTATGTTGTGTCAAAAACATCACATAATAAAAGAAAAATTTATGAAACTAAACAACATTAGCTTATGCCTGCCGTCATCCACATACTACCTATTCTAGTGTCCCATACCACTAGAATAAGCAGTATATGTCATACCCTGGTGAATCAGGATATCATTGGTCACACTCATCATTAATATCATAATGTCAAGTCTCGTCACAGAAACTCTGCCATAATAATCACCAGATACCAAATCCCAATCCAATTCCAATTCCACAATATAAGTCCAAATCCAAATCACTGTTTATTATGTACCCGGGTAACAAAATCATACCAGTTACAGTGGTGGCCAACCACTGCAGCATGATTTTGTGATCGGTGTTGCCTAAATCGGCGAATCTACACCAATAAGACGTGCTGCCTAAATCGGCGAATCTGCACTAATGATGCCTAAATCGGCGTATCTGCATTTGATATTGCTTAAAAATCATGAATTTGTTATTTATCAATGTGCTGCCTAAATCGGCGGGTCTACACCAAGATGAGTATCTACACACTGCCTAAATCGGCGAATCTTTGTGTTCGTGACCAATGGACTAGGCTAGGCATAAAAAAAAGTGAAAAAATAAATGACCTGTTTGATATGAAATTGGAAGAGACTAGAATGTGGAAACATATACTGAATGCTAGCAATCATCACACAACAGCTGAGCTCATGTAAGTAGTGGTATGACAAGTTATCTCCGGAAGAGTCCGGATGGGATAGGTACTAGCTTGTGTTGAATTAGATAATATTACTTTGAGGTCTAAAGATACATAGATAGATCTTACTTATCAAGAATAATTGTAATGATGTTTCAAGGGGGGTATTATCAAAATGTATTAAGCAATGTCATACCTAGAGCTTGATATCTGAACATTGTATGTAGTCTTATCTGCAAACTTTTGAAAAAAAAAAAAACAAAGCACTAAAAGCAATTAAAAAAAAAAACTGATAATTCGAGAGAGAATTTGTACAAAATGGGAACGATCATAGTGATAGACATACAAGGGACATGTCATGTTAACAGTGAGAAGTTGACATGAATGTGTGATATATCTGCTTACCATTGGCATTAAAAGTGGAATCATAAGGCACAAAGAGTGTGTGTAACTAAAATTTAGATAGAGTCGTTTGAAAAGAATGCTAAATAAACATAGGACACAATTATGAACATTGTAATAACAGTAGCAAGAACCTATCGAGTGTATGAGTAGGTGCAGGACAACTTGTGCTCAAACAGTTTTGAAGCACTTAATTGTGGTTGAAAGTTCCATCAAAAGACTGTTTTCGACTCAGTGACCATGTTCAACTAGAATGAGTAAAGTTGCTCAGGAGAAGCTGCAATTTTGAGGGCGATTAAGATAGCACACCGATGTCCAAGTTATATATGAGCGATGTCTTTTGTGAGTGTTTTTTTTTTTTTTTGGTGCAAGTAGTGGATTATTATACATTGCATAATTATAAAAAAATATAATGTGATTGACATGAATTCTCAAAACATAACAATAGGGGGATGGTGGGGGATTGTGAAGAGACTGAAATGAAATAAAATTTTATAGTAACCATCATTAAAATACCAAAATTACCTAGGAAAAATGAAAAAATTCTTGTGGATCTAATCTAATTACCTGGGTACAAAAATAAAATGAATTACAATAAAAGACAAAAACTAATTCTGAAATCATCAAATGAAATGCAGCCGCGTCTTCGTGAATGTCTGATCGTGCATTGTCAGGAAAAAGTATTGCATTGGAGTCGTAATGGGACGGGTAAGAGTGAGAGAGAGAGAAGAAATGAAGTGTTATATTAACTGTCTCCTAGTGCGTATGGGACCAAAACCATACAAGCCTTATAGATCTAAAACAATGTTCATATACAAAATGAAATGAAGTAAAGTAAAAGCAAAAATGAGCATCAATATGAAGATGGCAGACGCCATGCCCTGTCTGAGGAGATATTACATCGATCGCCTACATAGCTTCATCAATGCCCAGTTTTGTACTTAGTCGTAGCGAGACTGTTAGAGTGGCTTTCCAGGGGCTCCATTAATAACCCAAAATTGCTCATGTTGACACGCTTCCTCATCATGCCTTGCATCGATGCTCGTAGTGATTACTGTTGAGATTATTGTAAGGTGTGAGCTTCACGTGAAATTATTGGTTACACTTCCATTGTGTTGGCGTGCCCGCCTCCTGCACATTATTGCACTCATCTGATTCTGAATGTCGTATGAAGTCACTGTCGCAACCTCGGATTATTGAGGCTCGACCGTGCTCCTCCATGTCCCACTGCAGCGTTGGATATTGTGTGAGAGAGAGGAGGTGATGCAACACACACAGACAGTGATGTGTGGGAATCTACAAGCTTTCCAAACTGAATAATGTGACAACTACACAGATGGTCAACACGGTAGGAGCACCAGAATTGCAGCTTGTCTCCGATATGAGGTGGCGGGGGTGTGGGACTGGAGGGCAAGCTGAGGAGAGAATTGCATAGTGGGTTGCAGATATGGACAGTACAAAGTGGATGGGGTTTGCATCAACTGCTATGCCTCTTGGAGGGGGGTAAACGGGGTGTGTGCGCGCCTTGTGTAGTAAACGAGGGGCAGAGGGAGAGAGTTGCATGCACCTAGCGTGGGGTAGAGAAAAAGGTGTGCAAAGAACTGTGAAACAAAGAGAGAGAAATCGATCAGCTCAGCTAGCTGAAGTGGGTGGGTGAGAGGCAGCGGCATGACAGAGGTGTGTGTGTTTGTGTGTGTGTGTGGGTGGGGATTTACAACCAATTTGGAGTCCGCATGCATCGGAGAGCAGTGGTAGCTGATGGCAGCCTCCCTTGCACTACAAGAGGCTCTTCATATTAGCGACGCTCACACAGCGACGCTTATAGCGACGCCGGCTGGGGTAAAAAAATAACCGAGCGCGCCCAAAAACTCAGATCTCAGATCTGAGTTTTTCGGCGCCCTCAAGCAAGGAGCAGGTAACGCTCTCCCTCACTCTCTCTCTCTCTCTCTCTCTCTCTCTTTTTCTTCTCCACACACACACACACACACACACACACACACACACACACACACACACACACACACACACACACACACACACACACACGAGAAGAGGAAGGAGAGCCAGGTATGCTCCTTCCCTCTCCTCATTCTCATGTTCCCTTCCCTTCTTTCTCTCTCCCTCTCTCTCTCTCTCTCACACACACATACACACACACACATAGTGTTTTTGAGAGAGAGAGAGAGAGAGAGAGAGAGAGAGAGAGAGAGAGAGAGAGAGAGAGAGAGAGAGAGTACAAACAAAAACAAAAACGCACACACACACGAGGAGAGGAAGGACAGCCATGTATGCTCCTTCCCTCTCCTCATTCTCATGTTCCCTTCCCCTCTTTCTCTCTCCCTCTCTCTCTCTCTCTCTCACACACACACACACACACACACACATAGTGTTTTTGAGAGAGAGAGAGAGAGAGAGAGAGAGAGAGAGAGAGAGAGAGAGAGAGAGAGAGAGAGAGAGAGTACAAACAAAAACAGAAAAAAAAACAAAGTACTTCTCTCTTTCGACGAGGCTCTTTACCCTCCCCTTCTTTGCCCGCCCCCACACCAGCCACTGCATCGCCATCTACGCCATGTTTTGCACGGCTGACTGTTCCTAGAAGCTACACACCTCTACCTACTCCGCCAGGAGCCACCCCACTCGACACTCCTCGCTTCAGGGCCCAGACGCCGGTGGAGACACCTGACGTCCGTACCCCCATCGACACGCCGCTAGAGACCCCTGCCGGGACACCCAGGTTCACGCGTCACCGGCCAGAGGGCTTGCCTTACTCCGTCGACATCAGCGGCGGCATCATCATGGATGATGACGGCAAGAAGGTGATCTCGCGCATGCGTGGTCTTTGCTCTCAGCTGTTTAGACACTACATACTAAACAAATGGAGTGAAGTACCAAGTGATTTAAAAAACAGAGTCATCAGCATACTTCATGAAGAGTTTCCCGTTCCAACACGGGATCAGCGCTTCAATGAAGACCTGATGAAGATTCGAATGCGCGAATACTGCAAACACAAGCGTTCCGAAGTGCAAAAAGCAATCAAGAATGGGTGGAACAGGCCAGATTGGCTGGCCAAAGAAGATTGGAAGAATGCGAAGAAAGCAGCGCGCGAGAATCCCGACAAGTGGAAGCAACAAAAGGATGCAACCAGAGCGCGAGTAGAGGCAGGGAGCTCGCACCACTTGGGGAGCGGTGGATGGGCATCATTTGAGGCCGATTTTGTAAGTCTTTTCACATTGCTCTTTATGCATGTTCGATAGTTTAGGGTTTATGAGTTTTTTAGTTCTAACTTAATGAAATCTTTGTATGTTTTGACCAGTGGTCGATGACAGGACGTGATCCCACACCGTACGAGCGCGAGTACGCAGGCAGGAAGGGCTTAAACGCCTTGATGGACATTCTCAGTTCTTGCGGCGGCATGGTTAGTATTAGGGTTTACTCTTTTTTATTTTTTGTATTGTTTTATAAATGTCGTTATATGTTTATACTTACTGAAAGCTGTCTTATTGTCTTTTTTTGCAGAATCCGACAGATACGCCGCTTGGACGCGATGAGACGTCTGACTAGACGACGTCAGTTTAGCCGTAGCTAGATAGCATTAGTTTAGGGTTTCTCATAGCTTATGTATCATGAGATGGATTTTATACGTCTTTTTGAACCATGTATATTATTACATTTGTCACCAGAGTTCCTTTTGCCAATCAATTCTTTATGCCTATGATGTTGTACAATTGTCATTATTACATTTGCCAATCAATTCATTTTGCCTATGATGTGTACAATTGTCAATTTTGCAAACAATGCGTCTTGTGGGTGACTATTTTGGGTCTATTATCTACCTTTGCACTTTTTTAAAAAAGTGAATCAAGTACAATATGGTTGATGGGTGGCAGGGCATTCAATGCCCTGCCACCAAAAAAAAATTCTCTCGGGCGTCGCTATAAGCGTCGCTATTTATGGCTCTGTAGCATCGCTATGAGCGTCGCTATAGTCTTCTGTGTAAACGTCGCTATAGGCGTCGCTATATGCGTCGCTATATAGCGACGCTCATAGCGACACCTATAGAGATGCTCTCGTAGCGACGCTCGTAGCGACGGTTTTAGCGACGCCGGGGGTTATAAAAACCCAATGTATTTCCGTCGCTAACAGTGTCACAAGAGCACACAACCTCTTGTAGTGTTGGGGTATGCCTTGAACGACCCTGCAACACTAAAGGGAGCCGCAGGTCGTCATAGCCAGTTGGTGGGTGTGTAAGCGTGGGTTGCATGACGGCTTGAGAGAGAGAGTTCTTTGGTTGGGTGCAGTTGCATGCAACTAGTGGGTGGTGGCCCTGGTAAGAAAGAGAGAGTCCGAGGGCGGTTGGCGGCTAATGAGATACAGAGAAAGAGAGAAAAAGTGCCACTGCATGGGCATCGAGAGGGAGACTGCAAGAGAAGGAGAGAGATAACGAGAGATAAAGAAAAAAAAAGGTCCAACTCTGCATGCCAAGGGGGGGGGGGGGGGGGGGGAAATAGATGTGGGCGGCACACCGGCCAACACTTCGACATGCCGGTAGTGGTTGAGCCCCGAGTTGACGAGGCACGCACTGACGGCGCTGCAAATGCTTCCCATGTCTGACGGCACTATTGTCGCTACCCCTGCTTTGTGATGGGTGAAGCTGGGCGGCACTTGCATACCTGGTTGATGATTTTCCTCTTGCGCCACCTTCTCTGGAGTATGCCTCCACTGTGTGCTTTAATTAAAATAAAACATGATTAGGGCATTCAACGATTCCACAAAAATAACTTGAGGGTCGTTCCCACTAAGCGGAGAGATGGTGGATAAGTGAATCGAGTTTCGGGTCTCCTCCATTGTACGTCTTCACTCGTGCACTCCCAAGGCCTCTCGGGTTTATTCCTACGAGAAGCGACCGTGAATTCTTCTTCTTCTCATAGCTCGGACGAAACTCATCAGACTTCCAATACTTATAAATCGACCATCCTAGGCTTAAAGTATATAAACAATATGAGAGCTTAATCTCTTTCTTTTCGTACTCGAATTCGAACGCATGCATCATATTGAATATTATGCTCTAAACTATACTAATTTATCTTTACCTGTATAGATATTCGATTAATCTTTTAAAAAAATCCAATGTCTTTAAAAAATTTGAAATACTTATGATGCGAGGAGGTTTGTAATAATCACGTACCTCTAATTTTAAACAGGAGAAGTTAAGTGTAATTAAGCATGACTTATCTTTGTTCACCATAATCTCCATAGTTATCATTGCTCCAACTCCAAGAGCATAGCCACAACTCTGATACCACTGCTACAAACAAAAGACGTAGCGTCCCTGCAAAATACCTCAAATAGCATGATAGGAACAACAAAGCACCACAAATATGCATACCTGGCAAAGCCTGTGACCATATAATCAAATCGTACACGAACAAAGAGAAAAAGAGAGCGAGATAGAGCGAGAGAGCACGTGCAGGCGCACCTCCTAGAGTGGCGTGCTATGCCAGCACGTCGAGAGGGGAGAGCAGAGAGGAGAGAAGAGCAATGCAGACACTGGGTGCAATCTCCCCCCGTCCAAGAGTGACCATTTCCCTCTTGCACGTATTTAATTTATAGATTCTTGAATGGTCAAAGTGAGTACAAACTAGCCGGCCGGTCATAAATGGCCAAAGCTCATAAAAGAGCACTTGAATAATAAAATATACATGATATACAAATACATTTGCATAAGCCAATCTGGGTCTAGTCTTTTCCACCTGTCAGTTGGAATAAATAGTAAAATGTCAATTCTATAACACCTTTTATGGTTTGTCTTCCAAAATTTACCCAAATTTTTCTCATTCTCTTCTGGACCAGCACAAGTCTATGCATTCATTGGGTGGGTAGCAACTATTCCCATAGAGGTAAGAAATGCTCTTATTGTATACTTTTGGTTTCATGAGCATATGCTAGAGGCAGCCCGTGGCCTAGTCCTCTATAGTCCCAATACTCCATTACTCCCAAAGCTAGTAAATACTCCTATTGCAAACACCATTGAGTCTATTCTTAAGCCTTCTAAAAACAAAGACTCATTCAAAAGGCTTCCTTATACCCCTGGAAGTATGCAATCTGCTACCAAAAAGCCAAGATAGTTTCGTGGATCAGAGGAATTGGGAGAAACTTTGAAAGCTTTGGATTTCAATGATGATGATGACCAGTTTCGCTTCTTAACTAGAAACGCTAATTATCTCTTCTCTTTTTCCACTAAGAAGAAACGTAGTAAGAGATTTGTTCATGTACTATTTGTTAATAAGTTCTTTAATTTCTTATCCCTTGAAACTGTGTTTAAAGAAGTTTTGAAAGAATTTAATATTAACAAAACATTTAAGGAATTAAACATCGGGTTTGCATGGAAATACACTAAAAACTTATCCACCTTACTATACAAACCCTTAGAAACTTTTTGCAATTTCTCTTTCCCACTAGTAGAATGTATTTGTTCCACTTCAAAAAGATTCAAACCATTTCTCAAAACTTTTGATAACTATGGTTGCTATGTAGTAACTACAAACCAAGAGATATGTAGACATCCATTGCTTAAAGAAGTGGTTAGTAAAGGCTTAAATCATATTCCATATGAACCATTGAATCCCAAAGCAATCATTAATGAATTATGTGATTGTTGGCCAAAAGTGTGTAAATTAATGTGCATCAATGAGTTTGTAGCACATCATATATTTATAACAAAGATAGTTACGAGAGAATTCTCTGCCATTTTTCCCAATCATAGACAGAATAAAAAATCTTGGTATAGAAATAAAGATTTATTAGATGAGATTTCTTATCTTACTACTCATGTTTTCATTTGTGGATTGGATAAGTCAGCCCAAACACCCACTTTTATTTGTAGAAACCTCATTAGAAATGCCGCTAAATTAAGGATATCTTCTAGTGAGTTCGAATACTCCATGGTAGAGGAAAATACTATATTTGAAGCAATTTGTAAATTCTCTTTGAATAATAATATTGGTTCACCTTTGCATTATACATTACCATACCTAATGGGAAATTTTAAAATTCATAAAAATGACTTCCGTTGGATCACTAATGCACATGGATGCATGTTTTCCAATGTTACATCAGTTATAACTAAGTTACTAAAGACAATAAATAATGGCCTTATGGAATACATTGAGTCCTTACACAAAAAAATATATGCATTCACACACATTCATACCAATGCTTATTGGATTATTCAAAATCAATATGATTGTCTAATTAATTTACCTAAAACAATCTTTAGCATACATACTTTTGATATAAAATCATGCTATGAAGCTATTCCTCATTATGGTCCCAATAGCTTGATTGAGTCTCTTAAAAACATATTGAAAGTAATAAATACCTTAGGTTATAAAGGGTTTAAAAAATCTAGAAGCACTTATATTCTCACTAAGAAACAAAAAGAGATATCTGTTCATTATGATGATTTTATTAGCATCAATGCATTTGTCTTAGATAATTGCTATACCAAATTAGGTTTCAATATAGTCAAACAAATTAAGGGAATCCCTATGGGATATTCTTTTTCCCCATTATGGTGTAATTTGTATTTGGCATGGTTTGAATTAGATTTTATTCGACGTCTATCGCGATTAAATTATAGTAATAGACTAAAAGCTTTCCTTCTCTCATTTATGTTTATGGATGACTTGTTGTTTATTAACAATGAATTTGTGTTGCAAAGTTTAGGACTTACAAATCACACTGATCACACAGATGTGGGGACTATATACCCATTGGATATCATTACCATAAAGAATACCACAAACGCTTATGATACCACTTACTTGAACACTTATATTTCACTTACTAGACCCTTTATTGGTAATTATGAAACATCGACAGCTTGGAAAAAAGAAAGGCTTCCTTGTTCAAGTGTCTCATTTATACATGCTTTTAGCAATAGACCTAAGAAAATGGCAGATAAAGTGTGTATATCTCAAGTAATGCCAATTATTTATAATGCATCACACACCTCAATAGCATACATGGATGTAATGCATCTTATATCATTGTTTACAAAGAATGGTTTTAATCAAAATAGAATTACAAGTAACATTCTTGAATTTTTGAAACGTAATGAATTTCCTTGTTTAAAGATTGATAAAGATATGCTAATAGCTTTCTTGGTGGGGGGGAGGTCCACATGCTGGACTCACCCCCCACCATGTTGACCTTTCCCTAGGGATGGGGGAGGGACACACACACACACACACACACACACACACACACACACACACACACACACACACACACACACACACACACACACACACAATAAACTGAAAAAGACCTCATGTACAAAAATGCATCACACACATGCACACATACCCATGTTCTATAGAGAGTGAGTTAGACCATCACCAATTTTTTTACTATTATTATATGAAATTGTATCAATAAATTTTAAACTTATATCAATTTATTTGATTCACAAAAAATGGTGAGAGTATGATTTGCACATGTACACACACACACACACACACACACACACACACACACACACACACACACACACACTAGGTTTTGATGTTTTACAAAGCTCCAGTATATTTGCACATGTATACACACACACACACACACTCACTCTGAAAGCTAGGAGATTTTCCCTCCCCCCCGTTGTTTTGGTGGTTATCTTATTATCATTTGCTTAAAATGTTTTTTGCGTGTGACTCTCACCCAACCCTCAAATTTGAATGGTGGCCCTAATTTGCATTTTGAAGGCTCATCAAAACTACCTTTTCACTAAATGCACAAAAAAGAAAGCCATATAAGTGCAGATGTTCAAGGCATTGAGAAAGCTCTCAATTTGTTTCTATACAAATTGGAAGGGTACAAATAAGATATCCAAATACTTTTTTGAAAATCTTTCACTTGTTTTAAAATGTAGTCAAATACTTTTTTGAAAATCTATCACTTGTTTTAAAATGTAGTGGCTGCATTGACAAGGAAACATGTAGGACCATCACCTATACTTTTTCTTTTCAAACAAAGACAAAAGATGGTAAAATACTTTCCCTACCCTCTAAAAACTTCTCCCACTAGCTCTCATGCACACCAAACAAAAGAAGTTTTGGACACACACACACACACAACTCTCTCCTAGGCATTGATTTTTAAATAAAAGGGTATTGCTAAAAGAGGAGGAAACGGATTGCAGCTTTGTTGTCTTTTATGATTCTCTCTCCTTCTCATATGTACACACACACACACACGCACACACAAACACTCACAATATTGTCTCTATGCAAAACAGAAATTGGTGTATCTAATAATAGGTCACTCTACTCTTCAACAGATTGAGGACATATGAGGATAAAAGGAGAAGAAGAGTGATGGCTGCCTACCAAGAGAGCCTTGAGTATACACAAGCTTGAGTTGTACTACACAGTAGAGCTTGAAAGACTATATGCTTACTTTCAATTTAGCATAATTCTATGATAGCTACAGATGTTGAGAAGCCAATCAAAGTATAAATTGCAGCACTATATCAATCATCAAGGTACCCTTGGACATCAGAGTCTTGGAGGTGATTTGCAACATGGCATTACTTCTTGCCACAACTTCACAGGTGTTGTTTAATTCATTGTTTTGTCATCAATTTTAAATATGGTGAAGAAATTGTTGAAATTTTTATACAAATGTTTTCATATGTATTCACACACCCATAGGTACATACATGCGTGTGCATGTATGTGCGCATGCACACTTGCACACACACACACACACACACACACACACACACACACACACACACACACACACACACACAAGCAAATTAAAACACACCCTCACTTGAAAATACACTATACCTACAAAAATGCATGCACATGTATAAAATCCTGTGCGCATGTGCGTTCGTGTATGCACGTGTGCACACACAATCACTCATTCAAATGTAAGTAAGCAAAGCTAGAGATTATAACTAAATATACTTCTAATCGATATGTGCGCGTGGGTGCACACACACACACACTCACACTCACACAGTAAGGAATTTTGACATAGAGCATATGTATATTGGTTTATTTGTTACATCCATACAATGAAATGTAGGGTTTTGTGATAAATACAATAGGGGATTATATACTACAAACGTGGTGATGGTTTTAAATCTATAAGTTTCATGGACACACCCTCTATATTTATAGATACATGCATATTCACAATAATATTTTTGTTGTGAATTCAATGTCTTGAGAAGATGTTCTCAACTTGTGTGATTACAAAATAAGAGATTGTTGGGAGTTAAAACTCATTTCTATTAAATGGTGAGTATTTTTTTCTTTCTCCTTCCCTCTCTCTCTCTCTCTCTCTCTCTCTCTCTCTCACAATGGATATTTTACCTCATTATTGGAGAATGCAAGATGCTACGCATTGCTAGATGTAACAACTATAACACGTGGATGGGGGGCGCTTTACACCTGTCACCCATTCAATACATGATTAATTCTAACTATGTGTTGTCTGGTTGGTCGGCAGGTGAGTCTCTCATCCCTCAGGTAGGAATGCTTGTGGCAAAAAGCATCTTCTACAAAATCCAATTTCTTTGTGAATTTATCTTTGTAAAGCTGATTAATGCTATGTTCTTTTGTAATTTATGATCATAAAGATAATTTATTTTGTATTGAAACCTCAATCTAAATTGTACTTAAGCATACGATTCCAATTGTGGTTAGGATTAAAACATAAAACACACACACCCCTATTTCTTAACTATCCTTTGGTCGGGCTAGTATCATATACCTAAGTGTCAATTTAGTTGAAATTTGTTTAGAGATCTAACTGTTTACATGTATTATTTAGGAGAAATGGATTCCATCATTGGTTAAACTTGGATATGTTGCTACTAAAGCTCCTATTCCCATTCCTCCCATTGGTACACAATGCATTTTATCTTGTTTTAAGGTCCCTGATTTTCATAAGAAACTTCTAGATTTTGAAAAATTATTATGTGAAAACAAAACCCTGTCTGCCCTTAACATTGCATCTATAAATGATTGGATTTCTCTTCTCGTAACATCACGAAAAAACCCCACTGATTGTCTTGAGGCATTTAATAAGCTATTAATCTCGTTATGATTAATACATTGCCAAGATTCACGTGATTTGAAATTTTACTTTTCATCCCTACCTAATATTGTAAATAAGCTTTTACAAATAAATGGTATTCCATATATTCCTATAGAGCTTAAATCTCAAGTGGAAGTTGTCAACCCTCTCTTGGATTTAGACTTATTGGACCCTGAAGAGAAAGAAGCATTGTCTACTCTAGCTTTTTATTCTTCTGACTTATGTCCTTCTAAAAACATCTCTGTTGCCTTCTCTAGTTTAGTTCCTTTACTTCCTCCTAGACAAGTCGAATTGGACTCTATTCGACTTGATCACAAGCTATGGGATTTTGAGCTCATCAATCATAGGGCTCCTTTCTCACTAGAATCCTTAGCCCTTATTTGTAGCATCTCCCCTGATCTTGTAGAGAATTGTAAAGCCACTGCTATCCAAGCAAAGCACTTACTATCTTCTGATTTCTTTTTTGAGCTTAGCCAAATCAAGCTTTCTGATATAGATTCTTCTAAATGCTCTAATTTGTCACTTATAGCACGAACAAAAGGGTCCATTAACCAAGACAAATCCAAGGATCCAAAAAAAATCCTTAAGAATTGTTGGAATACCTTTAGACGTTTTTTAAAATGTCAATGCAAGAGGGAAGACCCTAACTCATCTTGCACAACCTCTATCCTTTGGCTAGACCACCTTTTATGGGTTGTCTTCCAAAATTTACCCAATTTTTTCTCATTATCTTCTGGACCAGCAGAAGTCTATGCATTCATTGGGTGGGTAGCAACTATTCCCATAGAGGTAAGAACTGCTCTTATTGTATACTTTTGGTTTCATGAGCATATGCTAGAGGCAGCCCGTGGCCTAGTCCTCTATAGTCCCAATACTCCATTACTCCCAAAGCTAGTAAATACTCCTATTGCAAACACCATTGAGTCTATTCGTAAGCCTTCTAAAAACAAAGACTCATTCAAAAGGCTTCCTTATACCCCTGGAAGTATGCAATCCGCTACCAAAAATCCAAGACAGTTTCGTGGATCAGAGGAATTGGGAGAAACTTCAAAATCTTTGGATTTCAATGATGATGATGACCAGTTTCGCTTCTTAACTAGAAAAGCTAATCATCTCTTCTCTTTTTCCACTAAGAAGAAACGTAGTAAGAGATTTGTTCATGTCCTATTTGTTAATAAGTTCTTTGATTTCTTATCCCCTGAAACTGTGTTTAAAGAGGTTTTGAAAGAATTTAATATTAACAAAAAATTTAAGGAATTAAACATCGGGTTTGCATGGAAATACACTAAAAACTTATCCACCTTACTATACAAACCCTTAGAAACTTTTTGCAACTTCTCTTTCCCACTAGTAGAATGTATTCGTTCCACTTCAAAAAGATTCAAACCATTTCTCAAAACTTTTGATAACTATGGTTGCCATGTAGTAACTACAAACTAAGAGATATGTAGACATCCATTGCTTAAAGAAGTGGTTAGTAAAGACTTAAATCATATTCCATATGAACCATTGAATCCCAAAGAAATCATTAATGAATTATGTGATTGTTGGCCAAAAGTGTGTAAATTAATGTGCATCAAGAGTCTGTAGCACATCATATATTTATAACAAAGATAGTTATGAGAGAATTCTCTGCCATTTTTCCCAATCATAGACAGAATAAAAAATCTTGGTATAGAAATAAAGATTTATTAGATGAGATTTCTTATCTTACTACTCATCTTTTCATTTGTGGATTGGATAAGTCAGCCCAAACACCCACTTTTATTCGTAAAAACCTCATTAGAAATGCCGCTAAATTAAGGATATTTTCTAGTGAGTTCGAATACTCCATGGTAGAGGAAAATACTATATTTGAAGCAATTTGTAAATTCTCTTTGAATAATAATATTGATTCACCTTTGCATTATACATTACCATACCTAATGGGAAATTTTAAAATTCATAAAAATGACTTCCGTTGGATCACTAATGCACATGGATGCATGTTTTCCAATGTTACATCAATTATAACTAAGTTATTAAAGACAATAAATAATGGCCTTATGGAATACATTGAGTCCTTACACAACAAAATATATACATTCACACACATTCATACCAATGCTTATTGGATTATTCAAAATCAATATGATTGTCTAATTAATTTACCTAAAACAATCTTTAGCATACATACTTTCGATATAAAATCATGCTATAAAGCTATTCCTCATTATGGTCCCAATAGCTTGATTGAGTCTCTTAAAAACATATTGAAAGTAATAAATACCTTAGGTTATAAAGGGTTTAAAAAATCTAGAAGCACTTATATTCTCACTAAGAAACAAAAAGAGAAATCTGTTCATTTTGATGATTTTATTAGCATCAATGCATTTGTCTTAGATAATTGCTATAGCAAATTAGGTTTCAATATAGTCAAACAAATTAAGGGAATCCCTATGGGATATTCTTGTTCCCCATTATGGTGTAATTTGTATTTGGCATGGTTTGAATTAGATTTTATTCGACGTCTATCGCGATTAAATTATAGTAATAGACTAAAAGCTTTCCTTCTCTCATTTAGGTTTATGGATGACTTGTTGTTTATTAACAATGAATTTGTGTTGCAAAGTTTAGGACTTACAAATCACACTGATCACACAGATGTGGGGACTATATACCCATTGGATATCATTACCATAAAGAATACCACAAACGCTTATGATACCACTTACTTGAACACTTATATTTCACTTACTTGACCCTTTATTGGTAATTATGAAACATCGACAGCTTGGAAAAAAGAAAGGCTTCCTTGTTCAAGTGTCTCATTTATACATGGTTTTAGCAATAGACCTAAGAAAATGGCAGATAAAGTGTGTATATCTCAAGTAATGCCAATTATTTATAATGCATCACACACCTCAATAGCATACATGGATGTAATGCATCTTATATCATTGTTTACAAAGAATGGTTTTAATCAAAATAGAATTACAAGTAACATTCTTGAATTTTTGAAACGTAATGAATTTCCTTGTTTAAAGATTGATAAAGATATGCTAATAGCATTTCTTGGTGGGGGGGAGGTCCACATGCTGGACTCACCCCCCACCATGTTGACCTTTCCCTAGGGATGGGGGAGGGACACACACACACACACACACACACACACACAATAAACTGAAAAAGACCTCATGTACAAAAATGCATCACACACATGCACACATACCCATGTTCTATAGAGAGTGAGTTAGACCATCACCCATTTTTTTACTATTATTATATGAAATTGTATCAATAAAATTTAAACTTATATCAATTTATTTGATTCACAAAAAATGGTGAGAGTATGATTTGCACATGTATACACACACACACACACACACACACACACTAGGTTTTGATGTTTTACAAAGCTCCAGTATATTTTCACATGTACACACACACACACACACACACACACACACACACACACACACACACGCTCACTCTCAAAGTTAGGAGATCCCCCCTCCCCCCCTTTTTTTTGGTGGGTATCTTATTATTATTTGCTTAAAATGTTTTTTGGGTGTGACTCTCACCCAACCCTCCAATTTGAATGGTGGCCCTAATTTGCATTTTGAAGGCTCATTAAAACTACCTTTTCACTAGATGCACAAAAAATAAAGTCATATAAATGCAGCTCTCAATTTCTTTCTATACAAATTGGAAGGGTACAAATAAGATATCCAAATACTTTTTTGAAAATCTTTCACTTGTTTTAAAATGTAGTGGCTGCATTTGCATTGACAAAGAAACATGTAGGACCATTACCTATACTTTTTCTTTTCAAACAAAGACAAAAGATGGTAAAATACTTTCCCTACCCTCTAAAAACTTCTCCCACTAGCTCTCATGCACACCAAACAAAAGAAGTTTTGGACACACACACACACACACACACACACACACACAACTCTCTCCTAGGCATTGATTTTTAAATAAAAGGGTATTGCTAAAAGAGAAGGAAACGGATTGCAGCTTTGTTGTCTTTTATCATTCTCTCTCCTTCTCACATGTACACACACACAGACACACACACTCACAATATTGTCTCTATGTAAAACAGAAATTGGTGTATCTAATAATAGGTCACTCTACTCTTCAACAAATTGAGGACATATGAGGATAAAAGGAGAAGAAGAGTGATGGCTGCCTACCAAGAGAGCCTTGAGTATACACAAGCTTGAGTTGTACTACACAATAGAGCTTGAAAGACTATATGCTTACTTTCAATTTAGCATAATTCTATGATAGCTACAGATGTTGAGAAGCCAATCAAAGTATAAATTGCAGCACTATATCAATCATCAAGGTACCGTTGGACATCAGAGTCTTGGAGGTGATTTGCAACATGACATTACTTCTTGCCACAACTTCACAGGTGTTGTTTAATTCATCGTTTTGTCATCAATTTTAAATATGGTGAAGAAATTGTTGCAATTTTTGTACAAATGTTTTCATATGTATTCACACACCCATAGGTACATACATGCGTGTGCATGTATGTGCGCATGCACACTTGCACACACACACACACACACACACACACACACACAAAAGCAAATCAAAACACACCCTCACTTGAAAATACACTATACCTACAAAAATGCATGCACATGTATAAAAACCTGTGCGCATGTGCGTACGTGTGTGCACATGTGCACACACGTACATGTGCACACACCTGTGCGCATGTGCGTACGTGCGTGCACGTGTGCACACACAATCACTCATTCAAATGTAAGTAAGCAAAGCTAGAGATTATAACTAAATATACTTCTAATTAATATTAGCGCGTGCCTGCACGCGCACGCGCGCACACACACACACACACACACACACACACACACACACACACACACACACACACACACACACAAACAAACAAACACAAAGTAAAGAATTTTTGCATAGTGCATATGTATATTGGTTTATTTGTTACATCCATACAATGAAATGTAGGGTTTTGTGATAAATACAATAGGGGATTATATACTACAAACGTGGTGATGGTTTTAAATCTATAAGTTTCATGGACACACCCTCTAGATTTATAGATACATGCATATTTACAATAATATTTTTGTTGTGAATTCAATGTCTTGAGAAGATGTTCTCAACTTGTGTGATTACAAAATAAGAGATTGTTGGGAGTTAAAACTCATTTCTATTAAATGGTGATTATTTTTTTCTTTCTCCTTCTCTCTCTCTCTCTCTCTCTCTCTCTCTCTCTCTCTCAATGGATAATGTACCTCATTATTGGAGAATGCAAGATGCTACACATTGCTAGATGGGACAACTATAACACGTGGATGGGGGGCGCTTTACACCTGTCACCCATTCAATACATGATTAATTCTAACTATGTGTTGTCTGGTTGGTTGGCAGGTGAGTCTCTCATCCCTCAGGTAGGAATGCTTGTGGCAGAAAGCATCTCCTACAAAATCCAATTTCTTTGTAAATTTATCTTTGTAAAGCTGATTAATGCTATGTTCTTTTGTTATTTATGATCATAAAGATAATTTATTTTGTATTGAAACTTCAATCTAAATTGTACTTAAGCATATGATTCCAATTGTGGTTAGGATTAAAACATAAAACACACACACACACACACACACACACACACACACACACACACACACACACACACACACACACACACACACACACACACACACACACACACACACACACTGATACACGAGTTGTTTCTCAAGTGTCACCACTTTATTTAGTTTGAAAGAAACTTGGTTTTTTTTTTTTTAAAGCCCCCTCCTTGCTCTTCACTTTTACATGTCTAGTAGACCATCCATGACATGATCACACAAACAGCTGTCACAGTAGAAACAGGTGGTTGGTCGTTCTGACAAAGGTAGGATTCGAGTAGATAAGACACCATACTCCAAGGTTCGTGGTGTGATATTGAAATACCCTCTGAGGGGCTGGCCATAACTGCGATACAAAAAAATCTTTCGAAATGGAAGAAACTGTGCTAGCAGATATAATCGTTCTGAAAAACCTCGCTTCATTGAGTATTCTACATAATAGTATTGAGGTCCTATACCCATTGCTTCACTTTCCATCGCCAGACGAATGTTATTCCTAAAATTCTCTCTACCCCAAATTGTCATCCTGGTCACTCGGTTCTGATATGTCCACCACTTCGTCTGAGTCACAAATGTGCCTAACTGTGGAAATAAAAGCCGTTCATAACGGAGGAGTGTGGCTCGCTTAGTAGACTCACTTGATTGCTGAAGATGTGCAATAGATATTGCTAAAACATGTTCCCCAGTATGAGCCATAACAGATAAATATGTAGAATACACCTAATGACAATGGTTGATGTTTACTTTTAACTCGCAATCAGCTACTCTCAACAATTGCTATACACTGGTTTGTTAAAGAGATGCTCGTCTTATATAGACTGATTGATGACTGAACCCAATGTTTGTGTTTAACAAGAAAAAAAGAACTTTACTTTGTAGGCCTCGTCTAGTTTTGCTTTAGCTTCTGTCTCTAAAACTGTCCTAGTGTACGGAGCTTTTACCTTAGACTCGGAAGGGATAAGATGTTATGGATTACTGGCGGTTTGTATCCAACCAAGATTGAGAGCACTAGCTCGTATAAAGACCGTATATCGGTTTTTTAAAAAAATGGGCTTACATACACTTGCTATCTATTGCCACTTGCAAGTTAACACATAAATTGATTTGATAATTTGTTGTAGTGTGTTACTGTGAATGTGGGACCGCCTTTTTCATAAAGGGAAAAGACTCCCTGTATTACTCTCACCGTATGAGGTTTTCGTATTCTTTGCAGTACCCGATTGTGTGTATCGCGCACTGGCGTTCTGCCGCTTGTAAGGAATTCCCTTGCTTTGTTGAGCTGAGATGTTTCGTGAGCTCTCTTCTGGCTTCTCATTCCCAGATCTTATGCTGAGTATGATCCCGGAGTGAATGGAATTGAAGGCCGGCCTTGATGGGGAAGCGTGCAGTATTCATACCCGTCTGTAGCGTGACATAAGCTCGCCTATAAATGGATCATCAGGTGAGCGCCTATGCTCACTTAGCACTGTGATTTGTGACCTCTGTGTTGCTTTCAATTCTGCGTTGCTGTGTGACTTCATCATGCCGAAAAAAAGTGATAAAGCTATCATGGAGGCTTCTGCTTCAAACTTACAGGTTATATTTCTGTTGGTTTCTAAAATTAAAAAAAAGAAGAGATATTGGTAATCGGATTCTGACTGTTTGCTTAACGGGAAGTCATGCTTCAAATTTATGAATGATATTTTAGTGAACATTGGTAAAATATAACTGCTCTTGGATCTGGTGCTTGAGGAAGTGTTTGGACTGGGTACTGGGTGAATTTTGGAAATTATGGCTGGGGCATTTGGCTACCAGATGATTATGACTCTAGAAGTTTACTATAGGGCAGCCGAATGGGTTGGAATGTGATGAGGATGTTGATGGGATACATATCATTGAATGGTTGTTGATTTGAGAGCATTTTAAACTAAGAAATTTTTAAAGCTTGAAAATGTCTACTGACATGGCTTTTTTGCCAGGTTTGTTGCTTACTAAGGTATAATTTGCAAGTTATATCTCTGTTGATTTCTAATTTTTTTAAAAAGGGGGATACTGTTAATCGGATGCTGCCTGTTTGCTTGACGGGAATTAATGCTTCAAAATTATGATTGAGATATCAGTTAACATTGGTAAATTTTAACTGCTCTTTCAACTTGATCTGGTGCTTGAGGAATTGTTCGGACTGGTTACTGGATGGAATTTTTGAAACTGTGGCTAGGGCATAGTGTTACCGGATGACTGTGACTCGAGCAGGTTACTGTATGGCAGCCTAGTGGGATGTAATGGGATGAAGATATTGATGTTATGCATTAAATGGTTTTTGATTTGAAGCATTTAAAACTTGAAAATGTCTGTTGACATTACTTTTTGCCGGGGTTGTTGCTTACTAGTTGTAATCTGGAGGCCAAAATGAAACTTTTTAGGAATTGTTGTAACTCATTATTTGTATTACTCTGGCTGGCTGAGGATGCCGATTTCTTGAAGAAGATAAGTGTGAATCAGATTACTGCAGGGATTTGAATCGGGTTGATGGTTTTATAAAAATAAATATAAAATATGTATTGCTCAAAACTGGGTGCAGAGATTGTCGGATTCCATGATAACGTTGTAAAACTAGAGGTTCGACTTACGATGGGTACATTTACTGACCGTTGACTGTGTCCTTGGTGCTTATACCTAATGTCGTGAAAAGTCTAAAGAGACTCTGGCTGAACTGATAACATTGTTCTGAGTTGTTGCCTAATTGGATGAGGCTTGGAAAGCTGAAAATGACTTCGCATACCCTAATTTGTTGGAAATTTGGTTATGTTTCTTCTCCCTTGTTTGTTTTTACCATAATACTTCACAAGATGGTTAATGTAAAGGAAGGTCTGCTTGGCGAATCTCTGATTTATCTTATCAAATGACTGCTTCTGGCTGGGACTGTTTTTTTTCCTTGAGTAAAACAAATAAACTTGACAGCGTTTGACTCTCTTCGTAGATGATATCTCGTATTTATGTGAACTTTACTTGGCCTACTGGTATGCAATATGTTCTTGGCTTGATACGTTTACTTCGATTATATTTCGGAAATTGTCTAGACTTGCTCTATTGACTGGGCTATCTAAAAAACTATTGTATGATGTCTGGTTTTATTACAAACTTTGACAAAAAGGCTGTCAGTCATTGCATAATGACAGCGGCTGTTTTTTTATAAAATTTTGGATTATAGCTTGAAAAGGCTTAGATCTGAAAAGTAGTTAAATATCTCTGGTTTATAATATATATATATATATATATATATATATATATATATATATATATATATATATATATATATATATATATATATATATATATATATATATATATACTTGGAAATGTTTTTGGATTAAGATCTGGTCCGAAAGTGAATTTTTTTTTAGATTTCTCATTTCGAATTAGGTGCTGTCCATAACTGAAATCTGGCCTTTAATGGCATTTAGTTTGTAGTTCTCTCTTGTCTGATTAAGAAGGTAGTTCGTGTCTGGCTTGGATAATCTGCCTATAAAAACCTACTAAGGTTTTGGAAATTTTTTAAGTTTTGAGAATCCTAAAATTAAATATCTACACTATGATGAATTCACTTTCCGTATTGGATTGGCAATAATCCATGGATCTTTCTTATTTTAAACAAGATACTAGATAAGAACTGTGTGAAATTTTAAAAGTGACATGGATAACAACTGGGATGCCCAGCATCACCTGCGTACAGTCACGTGCTAACAAATTGTTTTCTTGTGGCTATGGGTGCAGGTGAGGGCTACCTTCTTTTAAAGCATTCAGTTCTAAGTTATTGATGACTATGGATGTTCGCTTAACTTGAAGCTACATTACTCCGAAGTTGGGGACGGCTTCACCCCATGATTTACATTGATATCTTTACTGCCTTGTACAAAATTTATTTTCAACTGCAAATAGATTATTGTACAATTCCACTGTATTGTCCTAGAATTAGTGGTCTGTGAACTGTAGTGTTCGTTTGCGTATATATAGGTTTATATATTTAGAACTGCTACACACACACACACACTCACACACACACACACACTCACACACACACTCTCTCTCTCTCTCTCTCTCTCTCTCTCTCACACACACACACACACACACACACACACACACACACACACACACACACACACACACACACACACACACACACACACACACACACACACACACACACACACACACACACACACACACACACACACACACACACACACACACACACACACACACTCGGACCTTATTATGGACACGTGTGTGCACACGCACACACACACACACACACACACACACACACACACACACATTTTAAATCTAGCTTGGGATACGAGCCTCATACTAGGCATGCTGGGCATATCATTCTTAGTCTTCTATTCTATGGAGTACCCATACCTGCATTAGTGATCAATGGCATTTGCAACTCAGCAGCTATCAATGACTCCTTGGACTACTCGTGACAATACAATTGACTGTTCTATCAACAACTACGGTACAAGTAGGTGCCGTTGCACCTACTAAGTCAAACTTTGGTTAAATTTGAGCTTAAAAATAGCATTTACGATTGGGTTTTGTAGGTAATTTACCTCCAATTTATAACGGATACTAACATCAGTAAACCTTTTGGTGTAAACGATTTTTAGCTGATTAATTGGATGTGTATTCAATCATGCTTGCATAGGGCATTTTGATGATGTCTGCTTTGATGTCATTACATGGTTTTTATACATGCTGTGACCTACATACAATACTTCAAGTAATGGCAACCAGAATCGTATGTATAGTCGTAAAACAGAGTAGAAAAATGCCAAAACATACTAACCGTACGATATATACCTAGTGTATATCTCATACTTTTGATATGATTATTCAGTGGTTCTAACTTTTAAACGGTACACTTTGGCTGGATGTACTTTTGAATTGAGAATCGGTGGTATTGTATAGAGAAAACTTCAATATTCTGGGACTTCAATAGTGATATATATAGGATTCAAGATGGATAGATTTGGGTTAATGTTAATTGCTACCCTACTGCTGATTGAAATTCCAGCAACAATATTTTACATAAACTTGTCCTGGACATAAAGCTGGTTTACTTCTATCTTTTTATGCACGAACACACTCTTGATGAAGGTAAGTATATAGTGGTCAAAGATATTTGCTTGCTCTTGGGACTTGACAAAAGTAATAATAAATGTATGGAAGTAAAATGATTATCATTAGCATAATAGGTATGACCATTGGTCTTTGTTGACTGTTCAAGACTGGTCTAACTGATGATTGAACATACATGGCTAGTTTAAGAGAATTGTTTGTAGACTTCAGAATTTGGCATGACCAAGCTTGGCATCATGGATTTTTTGACTTGAAAATAACACATATGTATTGGTTGCTAGAGCCTTAAACCTCATGTGAGGGTCTCAGTAGAGATGGCATTGAATGGAAACTTGAAATATTATCCGTTTTACAAATGAGATGCTGCCCAATTTTTTCTTTTAAGAGATCTTTAGTACCGGAAGCAGGGAATCATTTCAAGGCTACCTTACCCAACTTTATTAGCTTGAAAATAACTTATCTTGTGTTCAAGGCTAGTAAGAACAGATGCATAGCTGTAAACATGGGTAAAGAAGGATGCAATACGACTTACTGCAAATACTAGTAAAAACCAATTTTCTTAAATTGTACTTCTATGCAGGAGCTCAGTTTTGATAAAGGTAAGTATACAGTGGTGCATTCTCAGGTTGTTTGATGCTATCCTTTCTTGATGAATAAATGCATAATTTTTGAAACAAAGGGTTGTAATTTGCTTTGAAATTAATCCAATGATTGTTAAAAGAGCCTTAATCCTCAAGTGGGGGTCTCAGAGGAGATGGCATTAGACTGGACTTTTGAAAACTGATCCAATTTACAAAGGAGATGCTGTCGGATTTTTTCTAGAATTAAAAGATGTAAAACAATATCGGAAATAAATTGCTCAGTCTTTTAATATAATATTCGATCTATGTTATGTTGTTAGCTTTTGCTGTAATTTTTGACACCAATAACAAGGGGAGGGAGTCGTTGACACCTGTCTTCCCAAGTAATGCCAGTTCTGATGGGCTTGTGTTTCTTGGATGGTGACATGTAAGAGATTATTTCCTTGGGATTACAACAAAAACTACAGCAGTAACGGAAGGTCGTCCAATGTACCAGCTAACGTACTAGCTGGTTCCTTCTACATGTAGATGTACTGGAAACTCATCCCAAAGGATGGGCACATAAGATATAACACTAAGATAATATTTTGTAGTGATCAAAGATCAAATTTTTGATCTAAATGATTGTATTATCCATTAGATACAGAATGTTGTATTGGTGTATATGAAATGCTAGTTGAGGTTTATCACATCTTGTCTTAAAATATTGTTATTTAATATATTATTTAATACAATTGTCTAAGTATGGTTCAATTATGAGGGAATCTTTCATACCTAAACACACACACACACACACACACACACACACATACTGTAGTGTGCATATATCAGTCTTTGTCAAAACACACACGAACACACACGTATGCATACATAATGTACCAATAACTTATACGAATAAAATGGCACATAAGCCGAGGACATGACACGACAATTTTGTTAATCAGTTAGCTTGGCAACATGCAACTACTTCATTGGCAGACGAATGACAAGCAACCGAAGAGGATGGAGACGCCAAGCAATACATCAAGTTTGCTAATAAAAGCCATAGTTTTTCTTGTATAATAAATTCTCACATGGAGCAAGTCTCTATGGAAAATATGTACAAAACCTTTTTCTTAAAAACCAAAAATCTCAATATTAGAGATATTATCTCATTTGGATTTGAATTAGTGCAAAGGGGATGCCCCTAAAATAATAAGGTGTTATTATGTTTTGCCAAGAATGGCCACACTTACACTAAGGAGGGTACAAGCACATTGCCAGTTAAGACACCGGTTTCAAAATATTATAAATGTTTGGCATACGAACTGAATATGCACTACATAACGTAAATCTTGCCCATTGGTTTTTTTTGAAAAACATGCACAAACTGTACGTTACAAGCATAGTGTAAACTATGTAGAGTAGAAGCCAAACAAAATCCTCATATTCAGTGGAAAGTTTTTTTTCACATAATTGCCCAAATTTGGAAAATTTTAAGTTAAAAACACAATATGCGTCTCGCTACAACACAACAATAAGATATCTTTACCAAAAGCCGGGTTAAATGGTAAAGATCAATCCTTGCCAATTTTTTTAAAGGTGATACTCTAGCAAGGTCAAGCCAGTAAGTAATGCTTAGATGTAGGCGGTGCCACTTGCCTGGAATAAAACAACGCAACCAACATGCGAGCAGTTAAAGCACAGAACATAAAGCAAGCTTCAAAATTAGCATACGTAGTGGCGTTTGAAGCACATAGGCCACAACTCTGTAGCGCATGCAGTAAAGCCTCACATATAGCGCATGAGATTATCGCAGGATACAACACCACACTGATAAGTAATACGTTATTAAGGTATTATAAGTAGTTCAAGCAATTGCGCTAACACTCAACAGAGAGGCAAATAACCCTAGTCGCGCATCTACAACATTGCACAAGCACTCCAACATTGCAAACGATGGAAACACCTACCCCGGCTACCTTCAAATACTCGGAAAACGGAGACGGTAATCGGTTTTTGGTTATTTTTTGCAAGCATAAAGTTCAGTAAGATCAGCTAAAGTGGTGAGAGATCAAAGATATGAAAGCATCTTAAGGATGGCGAGGCGAGAGAGAGAGAGATTCCAAGTGATGGAGCATATGAGGGAGAAATCTCACCATTATAGCCAATCGAAGCCAAAGATAAGAGGGCTTTCTTCAAACCGCACGGATGTGGAATAGGAGCACCATGCTTTGCTCATCACTTTTTGTTTCTTTGGCATCGTCATTTGAACACTGTGACGCTCATTGTTGCGAAACCTAAAAGCCTTGCTTTCCCCTCTGCTCGCTACCTCTCCCCCCTTTCCCCTCTCCTTTGCAAATTCACATTTCATTAATATACTCCCCATTCAAACTCCTTAGGTGGCCATCCCTTTGCTTTTTTGGGCGGCCAATGGACGACCACTTCATTTCCTTCCCCACCCCATTTAGCAAAAAAGCTTTGAAAGCATCACCAAGCACATTGTTTTTTACTAATAGCCTAGGTGGCATACAATTTCAACCAAAGCACTACCTAGCATGTCATTCTTTTCCAAAATTCCCTGACCACATCCTCCAAAAATGCAGCATTCCAAATAACGACATTGCAAGAGGTATCCCATCAAGAACTTAATGTTCTCTCATAAAAACATCACATACGGCTTACATATCACATAAAGCATTGTTAAATACGGTCTCTACTTTGACAAATGTGTCACATTAGCCATATTGATAGTCAAGACAATTTGAAGATCAGCTTGATCTACCCAAATCTCAACTAAAACAATGCCAAGAACAACCTTAATTGCTTCAACATTACCTTCCCTACACATAGATGTCTGAGACTGCTTAGAAAATTGTTTGCACTGATTGCCCAATTGGAGCATTGTAAAACACATACTCTAGCCCGTGATACACGTTATCACTGGGAACCCTGTCAAGCTAAAACAGATCACTTGAGCATGCATCTAAACTTCGATGTAAAGTCAGCAGATCTGGCCCATGGTGAATACTAATTTGCCTATAACCTTTTCATCCGGACTCCAATCGACATGCTGTAAAGATAGGCTTGTAGAGCATTCCAAGTACTACAAATTTGACCTATAAAATGTCATTTTGATAGCATCACCATAGCTTGGCTTGCAGGCCTCAATCTTCATTTCTTGGCCCCGAAACCCACGATAGACATACATATCAATCAATCCTACTATCATATCAGATTCTAGCATTAGTAATAACTTTGGCAAAATCTAAAAAGCCTTACAGATCCTCCTCTTTCACATCGTGCCTGCAAAGTGGCACGACAACATGTATCTCTAGCATGTCTTGAGAGTAGAGCAAGTTTACGATTTTCATATTGAGTATAAGGTATTCGGATTGAATTTGGAAGGAATAACACTGACTTGGTTCCAATCGCTAAAGGAAGGAGCTTTTTCTAGAGAAATATGTTAACAAAATTTCAAAAGAATTCTCTAAACAGGGAGGAATAAGGCATAACACTATATCCAAATTTATTGTTAAAAAAAAAAAGGATAGCAAAAAGGTGAAAGAAGCTTCATTGGGATTTAAACAATACCTTGAGATATGTCCACCACATGAAGTACCATAGCAAGACCATTGGTAGTGCCATTTTCATTGGAGATCTAAAGAATGATTTACTCAGAAAGGATCTTCACTTGAGGGATTTTGCATCCCTAAAAGGAGTGATGAAGGAAGCTTTGTACCTTGACAATAATTGCAAATCCTACAACAAGATTTTAAAGAATAAGAATGCCTTGAAAAATGATGCAAGTTTCATCATTAGTAAATTGCAACTCAAAAGACTAACCTAGCCCAAACAACAAAAATCTTGTGGCAGACTATGACCCTTTGAAAGTAGCTTCAATAACAGGCTGCAAAAATCAAAGTTTATTTAACCATTAGTTGCAAAGTTTATATATCAATTAGCTTTGAAAATAAGCTGTAAAACTCTAAGTTTACTTAACGTTAAAAGACGATCAATGCTTGTATTGCTCATTGCGCACATGACCTACAGTGGTGAGATCAGCTAAAGTGGTGAGAGATCAAAGATAGGGCTCCTTTCTCACTAGAATCCTTAGCCCTTATTTGTAGCATCTCCCCTGATCTTGTAGAGAATTGTAAAGCCACTGCTATCCAAGCAAAGCACTTACTATCTTCTGATTTCTTTTTTGAGCTTAGCCAAATCAAGCTTTCTGATATAGATTCTTCTAAATGCTCTAATTTGTCACTTATAGCACGAACAAAAGGGTCCATTAACCAAGACAAATCCAAGGATCCAAAAAAAATCCTTAAGAATTGTTGGAATACCTTTAGACGTTTTTTAAAATGTCAATGCAAGAGGGGAAATACTCCTATTGCAAACACCATTGAGTCTATTCGTAAGCCTTCTAAAAACAAAGACTCATTCAAAAGGCTTCCTTATACCCCTGGAAGTATGCAATCCGCTACCAAAAATCCAAGACAGTTTCGTGGATCAGAGGAATTGGGAGAAACTTCAAAATCTTTGGATTTCAATGATGATGATGACCAGTTTCGCTTCTTAACTAGAAAAGCTAATCATCTCTTCTCTTTTTCCACTAAGAAGAAACGTAGTAAGAGATTTGTTCATGTCCTATTTGTTAATAAGTTCTTTGATTTCTTATCCCCTGAAACTGTGTTTAAAGAGGTTTTGAAAGAATTTAATATTAACAAAAAATTTAAGGAATTAAACATCGGGTTTGCATGGAAATACACTAAAAACTTATCCACCTTACTATACAAACCCTTAGAAACTTTTTGCAACTTCTCTTTCCCACTAGTAGAATGTATTCGTTCCACTTCAAAAAGATTCAAACCATTTCTCAAAACTTTTGATAACTATGGTTGCCATGTAGTAACTACAAACTAAGAGATATGTAGACATCCATTGCTTAAAGAAGTGGTTAGTAAAGACTTAAATCATATTCCATATGAACCATTGAATCCCAAAGAAATCATTAATGAATTATGTGATTGTTGGCCAAAAGTGTGTAAATTAATGTGCATCAAGAGTCTGTAGCACATCATATATTTATAACAAAGATAGTTATGAGAGAATTCTCTGCCATTTTTCCCAATCATAGACAGAATAAAAAATCTTGGTATAGAAATAAAGATTTATTAGATGAGATTTCTTATCTTACTACTCATCTTTTCATTTGTGGATTGGATAAGTCAGCCCAAACACCCACTTTTATTCGTAAAAACCTCATTAGAAATGCCGCTAAATTAAGGATATTTTCTAGTGAGTTCGAATACTCCATGGTAGAGGAAAATACTATATTTGAAGCAATTTGTAAATTCTCTTTGAATAATAATATTGATTCACCTTTGCATTATACATTACCATACCTAATGGGAAATTTTAAAATTCATAAAAATGACTTCCGTTGGATCACTAATGCACATGGATGCATGTTTTCCAATGTTACATCAATTATAACTAAGTTATTAAAGACAATAAATAATGGCCTTATGGAATACATTGAGTCCTTACACAACAAAATATATACATTCACACACATTCATACCAATGCTTATTGGATTATTCAAAATCAATATGATTGTCTAATTAATTTACCTAAAACAATCTTTAGCATACATACTTTCGATATAAAATCATGCTATAAAGCTATTCCTCATTATGGTCCCAATAGCTTGATTGAGTCTCTTAAAAACATATTGAAAGTAATAAATACCTTAGGTTATAAAGGGTTTAAAAAATCTAGAAGCACTTATATTCTCACTAAGAAACAAAAAGAGAAATCTGTTCATTTTGATGATTTTATTAGCATCAATGCATTTGTCTTAGATAATTGCTATAGCAAATTAGGTTTCAATATAGTCAAACAAATTAAGGGAATCCCTATGGGATATTCTTGTTCCCCATTATGGTGTAATTTGTATTTGGCATGGTTTGAATTAGATTTTATTCGACGTCTATCGCGATTAAATTATAGTAATAGACTAAAAGCTTTCCTTCTCTCATTTAGGTTTATGGATGACTTGTTGTTTATTAACAATGAATTTGTGTTGCAAAGTTTAGGACTTACAAATCACACTGATCACACAGATGTGGGGACTATATACCCATTGGATATCATTACCATAAAGAATACCACAAACGCTTATGATACCACTTACTTGAACACTTATATTTCACTTACTTGACCCTTTATTGGTAATTATGAAACATCGACAGCTTGGAAAAAAGAAAAGCTTCCTTGTTCAAGTGTCTCATTTATACATGGTTTTAGCAATAGACCTAAGAAAATGGCAGATAAAGTGTGTATATCTCAAGTAATGCCAATTATTTATAATGCATCACACACCTCAATAGCATACATGGATGTAATGCATCTTATATCATTGTTTACAAAGAATGGTTTTAATCAAAATAGAATTACAAGTAACATTCTTGAATTTTTGAAACGTAATGAATTTCCTTGTTTAAAGATTGATAAAGATATGCTAATAGCATTTCTTGGTGGGGGGGAGGTCCACATGCTGGACTCACCCCCCACCATGTTGACCTTTCCCTAGGGATGGGGGAGGGACACACACACACACACACACACACACACACAATAAACTGAAAAAGACCTCATGTACAAAAATGCATCACACACATGCACACATACCCATGTTCTATAGAGAGTGAGTTAGACCATCACCCATTTTTTTACTATTATTATATGAAATTGTATCAATAAAATTTAAACTTATATCAATTTATTTGATTCACAAAAAATGGTGAGAGTATGATTTGCACATGTATACACACACACACACACACACACACACTAGGTTTTGATGTTTTACAAAGCTCCAGTATATTTTCACATGTACACACACACACACACACACACACACACACACACACACACACACACACACACACACACGCTCACTCTCAAAGTTAGGAGATCCCCCCTCCCCCCCTTTTTTTTGGTGGGTATCTTATTATTATTTGCTTAAAATGTTTTTTGGGTGTGACTCTCACCCAACCCTCCAATTTGAATGGTGGCCCTAATTTGCATTTTGAAGGCTCATTAAAACTACCTTTTCACTAGATGCACAAAAAATAAAGTCATATAAATGCAGCTCTCAATTTCTTTCTATACAAATTGGAAGGGTACAAATAAGATATCCAAATACTTTTTTGAAAATCTTTCACTTGTTTTAAAATGTAGTGGCTGCATTTGCATTGACAAAGAAACATGTAGGACCATTACCTATACTTTTTCTTTTCAAACAAAGACAAAAGATGGTAAAATACTTTCCCTACCCTCTAAAAACTTCTCCCACTAGCTCTCATGCACACCAAACAAAAGAAGTTTTGGACACACACACACACACACACACACACACACACACACACAACTCTCTCCTAGGCATTGATTTTTAAATAAAAGGGTATTGCTAAAAGAGAAGGAAACGGATTGCAGCTTTGTTGTCTTTTATCATTCTCTCTCCTTCTCACATGTACACACACACAGACACACACACTCACAATATTGTCTCTATGTAAAACAGAAATTGGTGTATCTAATAATAGGTCACTCTACTCTTCAACAAATTGAGGACATATGAGGATAAAAGGAGAAGAAGAGTGATGGCTGCCTACCAAGAGAGCCTTGAGTATACACAAGCTTGAGTTGTACTACACAATAGAGCTTGAAAGACTATATGCTTACTTTCAATTTAGCATAATTCTATGATAGCTACAGATGTTGAGAAGCCAATCAAAGTATAAATTGCAGCACTATATCAATCATCAAGGTACCGTTGGACATCAGAGTCTTGGAGGTGATTTGCAACATGACATTACTTCTTGCCACAACTTCACAGGTGTTGTTTAATTCATCGTTTTGTCATCAATTTTAAATATGGTGAAGAAATTGTTGCAATTTTTGTACAAATGTTTTCATATGTATTCACACACCCATAGGTACATACATGCGTGTGCATGTATGTGCGCATGCACACTTGCACACACACACACACACACACACACACACACACAAAAGCAAATCAAAACACACCCTCACTTGAAAATACACTATACCTACAAAAATGCATGCACATGTATAAAAACCTGTGCGCATGTGCGTACGTGTGTGCACATGTGCACACACGTACATGTGCACACACCTGTGCGCATGTGCGTACGTGCGTGCACGTGTGCACACACAATCACTCATTCAAATGTAAGTAAGCAAAGCTAGAGATTATAACTAAATATACTTCTAATTAATATTAGCGCGTGCCTGCACGCGCACGCGCGCACACACACACACACACACACACACACACACACACACACACACACACACACACACACACACAAACAAACAAACACAAAGTAAAGAATTTTTGCATAGTGCATATGTATATTGGTTTATTTGTTACATCCATACAATGAAATGTAGGGTTTTGTGATAAATACAATAGGGGATTATATACTACAAACGTGGTGATGGTTTTAAATCTATAAGTTTCATGGACACACCCTCTAGATTTATAGATACATGCATATTTACAATAATATTTTTGTTGTGAATTCAATGTCTTGAGAAGATGTTCTCAACTTGTGTGATTACAAAATAAGAGATTGTTGGGAGTTAAAACTCATTTCTATTAAATGGTGATTATTTTTTTCTTTCTCCTTCTCTCTCTCTCTCTCTCTCTCTCTCTCTCTCTCTCAATGGATAATGTACCTCATTATTGGAGAATGCAAGATGCTACACATTGCTAGATGGGACAACTATAACACGTGGATGGGGGGCGCTTTACACCTGTCACCCATTCAATACATGATTAATTCTAACTATGTGTTGTCTGGTTGGTTGGCAGGTGAGTCTCTCATCCCTCAGGTAGGAATGCTTGTGGCAGAAAGCATCTCCTACAAAATCCAATTTCTTTGTAAATTTATCTTTGTAAAGCTGATTAATGCTATGTTCTTTTGTTATTTATGATCATAAAGATAATTTATTTTGTATTGAAACTTCAATCTAAATTGTACTTAAGCATATGATTCCAATTGTGGTTAGGATTAAAACATAAAACACACACACACACACACACACACACACACACACACACACACACACACACACACACACACACACACACACACACACACTGATACACGAGTTGTTTCTCAAGTGTCACCACTTTATTTAGTTTGAAAGAAACTTGGTTTTTTTTTTTTTAAAGCCCCCTCCTTGCTCTTCACTTTTACATGTCTAGTAGACCATCCATGACATGATCACACAAACAGCTGTCACAGTAGAAACAGGTGGTTGGTCGTTCTGACAAAGGTAGGATTCGAGTAGATAAGACACCATACTCCAAGGTTCGTGGTGTGATATTGAAATACCCTCTGAGGGGCTGGCCATAACTGCGATACAAAAAAATCTTTCGAAATGGAAGAAACTGTGCTAGCAGATATAATCGTTCTGAAAAACCTCGCTTCATTGAGTATTCTACATAATAGTATTGAGGTCCTATACCCATTGCTTCACTTTCCATCGCCAGACGAATGTTATTCCTAAAATTCTCTCTACCCCAAATTGTCATCCTGGTCACTCGGTTCTGATATGTCCACCACTTCGTCTGAGTCACAAATGTGCCTAACTGTGGAAATAAAAGCCGTTCATAACGGAGGAGTGTGGCTCGCTTAGTAGACTCACTTGATTGCTGAAGATGTGCAATAGATATTGCTAAAACATGTTCCCCAGTATGAGCCATAACAGATAAATATGTAGAATACACCTAATGACAATGGTTGATGTTTACTTTTAACTCGCAATCAGCTACTCTCAACAATTGCTATACACTGGTTTGTTAAAGAGATGCTCGTCTTATATAGACTGATTGATGACTGAACCCAATGTTTGTGTTTAACAAGAAAAAAAGAACTTTACTTTGTAGGCCTCGTCTAGTTTTGCTTTAGCTTCTGTCTCTAAAACTGTCCTAGTGTACGGAGCTTTTACCTTAGACTCGGAAGGGATAAGATGTTATGGATTACTGGCGGTTTGTATCCAACCAAGATTGAGAGCACTAGCTCGTATAAAGACCGTATATCGGTTTTTAAAAAAAATGGGCTTACATACACTTGCTATCTATTGCCACTTGCAAGTTAACACATAAATTGATTTGATAATTTGTTGTAGTGTGTTACTGTGAATGTGGGACCGCCTTTTTCATAAAGGGAAAAGACTCCCTGTATTACTCTCACCGTATGAGGTTTTCGTATTCTTTGCAGTACCCGATTGTGTGTATCGCGCACTGGCGTTCTGCCGCTTGTAAGGAATTCCCTTGCTTTGTTGAGCTGAGATGTTTCGTGAGCTCTCTTCTGGCTTCTCATTCCCAGATCTTATGCTGAGTATGATCCCGGAGTGAATGGAATTGAAGGCCGGCCTTGATGGGGAAGCGTGCAGTATTCATACCCGTCTGTAGCGTGACATAAGCTCGCCTATAAATGGATCATCAGGTGAGCGCCTATGCTCACTTAGCACTGTGATTTGTGACCTCTGTGTTGCTTTCAATTCTGCGTTGCTGTGTGACTTCATCATGCCGAAAAAAAGTGATAAAGCTATCATGGAGGCTTCTGCTTCAAACTTACAGGTTATATTTTTGTTGGTTTCTAAAATTAAAAAAAAGAAGAGATATTGGTAATCGGATTCTGACTGTTTGCTTAACGGGAAGTCATGCTTCAAATTTATGAATGATATTTTAGTGAACATTGGTAAAATATAACTGCTCTTGGATCTGGTGCTTGAGGAAGTGTTTGGACTGGGTACTGGGTGAATTTTGGAAATTATGGCTGGGGCATTTGGCTACCAGATGATTATGACTCTAGAAGTTTACTATAGGGCAGCCGAATGGGTTGGAATGTGATGAGGATGTTGATGGGATACATATCATTGAATGGTTGTTGATTTGAGAGCATTTTAAACTAAGAAATTTTTAAAGCTTGAAAATGTCTACTGACATGGCTTTTTTGCCAGGTTTGTTGCTTACTAAGGTATAATTTGCAAGTTATATCTCTGTTGATTTCTAATTTTTTTAAAAAGGGGGATACTGTTAATCGGATGCTGCCTGTTTGCTTGACGGGAATTAATGCTTCAAAATTATGATTGAGATATCAGTTAACATTGGTAAATTTTAACTGCTCTTTCAACTTGATCTGGTGCTTGAGGAATTGTTCGGACTGGTTACTGGATGGAATTTTTGAAACTGTGGCTAGGGCATAGTGTTACCGGATGACTGTGACTCGAGCAGGTTACTGTATGGCAGCCTAGTGGGATGTAATGGGATGAAGATATTGATGTTATGCATTAAATGGTTTTTGATTTGAAGCATTTAAAACTTGAAAATGTCTGTTGACATTACTTTTTGCCGGGGTTGTTGCTTACTAGTTGTAATCTGGAGGCCAAAATGAAACTTTTTAGGAATTGTTGTAACTCATTATTTGTATTACTCTGGCTGGCTGAGGATGCCGATTTCTTGAAGAAGATAAGTGTGAATCAGATTACTGCAGGGATTTGAATCGGGTTGATGGTTTTATAAAAATAAATATAAAATATGTATTGCTCAAAACTGGGTGCAGAGATTGTCGGATTCCATGATAACGTTGTAAAACTAGAGGTTCGACTTACGATGGGTACATTTACTGACCGTTGACTGTGTCCTTGGTGCTTATACCTAATGTCGTGAAAAGTCTAAAGAGACTCTGGCTGAACTGATAACATTGTTCTGAGTTGTTGCCTAATTGGATGAGGCTTGGAAAGCTGAAAATGACTTCGCATACCCTAATTTGTTGGAAATTTGGTTATGTTTCTTCTCCCTTGTTTGTTTTTACCATAATACTTCACAAGATGGTTAATGTAAAGGAAGGTCTGCTTGGCGAATCTCTGATTTATCTTATCAAATGACTGCTTCTGGCTGGGACTGTTTTTTTTCCTTGAGTAAAACAAATAAACTTGACAGCGTTTGACTCTCTTCGTAGATGATATCTCGTATTTATGTGAACTTTACTTGGCCTACTGGTATGCAATATGTTCTTGGCTTGATACGTTTACTTCGATTATATTTCGGAAATTGTCTAGACTTGCTCTATTGACTGGGCTATCTAAAAAACTATTGTATGATGTCTGGTTTTATTACAAACTTTGACAAAAAGGCTGTCAGTCATTGCATAATGACAGCGGCTGTTTTTTATAAAATTTTGGATTATAGCTTGAAAAGGCTTAGATCTGAAAAGTAGTTAAATATCTCTGGTTTATAATATATATATATATATATATATATATATATATATATATATATATATATATATATATATATATATATATACTTGGAAATGTTTTTGGATTAAGATCTGGTCCGAAAGTGAATTTTTTTTTAGATTTCTCATTTCGAATTAGGTGCTGTCCATAACTGAAATCTGGCCTTTAATGGCATTTAGTTTGTAGTTCTCTCTTGTCTGATTAAGAAGGTAGTTCGTGTCTGGCTTGGATAATCTGCCTATAAAAACCTACTAAGGTTTTGGAAATTTTTTAAGTTTTGAGAATCCTAAAATTAAATATCTACACTATGATGAATTCACTTTCCGTATTGGATTGGCAATAATCCATGGATCTTTCTTATTTTAAACAAGATACTAGATAAGAACTGTGTGAAATTTTAAAAGTGACATGGATAACAACTGGGATGCCCAGCATCACCTGCGTACAGTCACGTGCTAACAAATTGTTTTCTTGTGGCTATGGGTGCAGGTGAGGGCTACCTTCTTTTAAAGCATTCAGTTCTAAGTTATTGATGACTATGGATGTTCGCTTAACTTGAAGCTACATTACTCCGAAGTTGGGGACGGCTTCACCCCATGATTTACATTGATATCTTTACTGCCTTGTACAAAATTTATTTTCAACTGCAAATAGATTATTGTACAATTCCACTGTATTGTCCTAGAATTAGTGGTCTGTGAACTGTAGTGTTCGTTTGCGTATATATAGGTTTATATATTTAGAACTGCTACACACACACACACACTCACACACACACACACACACACTCACACACACACTCTCTCTCTCTCTCTCTCTCTCTCTCTCTCACACACACACACACACACACACACACACACACACACACACACACACACACACACACACACACACACACACACACACATACACACACACACACACACACACACACACACACACACACACACACACACACACACACACACACACACACACACTCGGACCTTATTATGGACACGTGTGTGCACACGCACACACACACACACACACACACACACATTTTAAATCTAGCTTGGGATACGAGCCTCATACTAGGCATGCTGGGCATATCATTCTTAGTCTTCTATTCTATGGAGTACCCATACCTGCATTAGTGATCAATGGCATTTGCAACTCAGCAGCTATCAATGACTCCTTGGACTACTCGTGACAATACAATTGACTGTTCTATCAACAACTACGGTACAAGTAGGTGCCGTTGCACCTACTAAGTCAAACTTTGGTTAAATTTGAGCTTAAAAACAGCATTTACGATTGGGTTTTGTAGGTAATTTACCTCCAATTTATAACGGATACTAACATCAGTAAACCTTTTGGTGTAAACGATTTTTAGCTGATTAATTGGATGTGTATTCAATCATGCTTGCATAGGGCATTTTGATGATGTCTGCTTTGATGTCATTACATGGTTTTTATACATGCTGTGACCTACATACAATACTTCAAGTAATGGCAACCAGAATCGTATGTATAGTCGTAAAACAGAGTAGAAAAATGCCAAAACATACTAACCGTACGATATATACCTAGTGTATATCTCATACTTTTGATATGATTATTCAGTGGTTCTAACTTTTAAACGGTACACTTTGGCTGGATGTACTTTTGAATTGAGAATCGGTGGTATTGTATAGAGAAAACTTCAATATTCTGGGACTTCAATAGTGATATATATAGGATTCAAGATGGATAGATTTGGGTTAATGTTAATTGCTACCCTACTGCTGATTGAAATTCCAGCAACAATATTTTACATAAACTTGTCCTGGACATAAAGCTGGTTTACTTCTATCTTTTTATGCACGAACACACTCTTGATGAAGGTAAGTATATAGTGGTCAAAGATATTTGCTTGCTCTTGGGACTTGACAAAAGTAATAATAAATGTATGGAAGTAAAATGATTATCATTAGCATAATAGGTATGACCATTGGTCTTTGTTGACTGTTCAAGACTGGTCTAACTGATGATTGAACATACATGGCTAGTTTAAGAGAATTGTTTGTAGACTTCAGAATTTGGCATGACCAAGCTTGGCATCATGGATTTTTTGACTTGAAAATAACACATATGTATTGGTTGCTAGAGCCTTAAACCTCATGTGAGGGTCTCAGTAGAGATGGCATTGAATGGAAACTTGAAATATTATCCGTTTTACAAATGAGATGCTGCCCAATTTTTTCTTTTAAGAGATCTTTAGTACCGGAAGCAGGGAATCATTTCAAGGCTACCTTACCCAACTTTATTAGCTTGAAAATAACTTATCTTGTGTTCAAGGCTAGTAAGAACAGATGCATAGCTGTAAACATGGGTAAAGAAGGATGCAATACGACTTACTGCAAATACTAGTAAAAACCAATTTTCTTAAATTGTACTTCTGTGCAGGAGCTCAGTTTTGATAAAGGTAAGTATACAGTGGTGCATTCTCAGGTTGTTTGATGCTATCCTTTCTTGATGAATAAATGCATAATTTTTGAAACAAAGGGTTGTAATTTGCTTTGAAATTAATCCAATGATTGTTAAAAGAGCCTTAATCCTCAAGTGGGGGTCTCAGAGGAGATGGCATTAGACTGGACTTTTGAAAACTGATCCAATTTACAAAGGAGATGCTGTCGGATTTTTTCTAGAATTAAAAGATGTAAAACAATATCGGAATTAAATTGCTCAGTCTTTTAATATAATATTCGAGCTATGTTATGTTGTTAGCTTTTGCTGTAATTTTTGACACCAATAACAAGGGGAGGGAGTCGTTGACACCTGTCTTCCCAAGTAATGCCAGTTCTGATGGGCTTGTGTTTCTTGGATGGTGACATGTAAGAGATTATTTCCTTGGGATTACAACAAAAACTACAGCAGTAACGGAAGGTCGTCCAATGTACCAGCTAACGTACTAGCTGGTTCCTTCTACATGTAGATGTACTGGAAACTCATCCCAAAGGATGGGCACATAAGATATAACACTAAGATAATATTTTGTAGTGATCAAAGATCAAATTTTTGATCTAAATGATTGTATTATCCATTAGATACAGAATGTTGTATTGGTGTATATGAAATGCTAGTTGAGGTTTATCACATCTTGTCTTAAAATATTGTTATTTAATATATTATTTAATACAATTGTCTAAGTATGGTTCAATTATGAGGGAATCTTTCATACCTAAACACACACACACACACACACACACACACATACTGTAGTGTGCATATATCAGTCTTTGTCAAAACACACACGAACACACACGTATGCATACATAATGTACCAATAACTTATACGAATAAAATGGCACATAAGCCGAGGACATGACACGACAATTTTGTTAATCAGTTAGCTTGGCAACATGCAACTACTTCATTGGCAGACGAATGACAAGCAACCGAAGAGGATGGAGACGCCAAGCAATACATCAAGTTTGCTAATAAAAGCCATAGTTTTTCTTGTATAATAAATTCTCACATGGAGCAAGTCTCTATGGAAAATATGTACAAAACCTTTTTCTTAAAAACCAAAAATCTCAATATTAGAGATATTATCTCATTTGGATTTGAATTAGTGCAAAGGGGATGCCCCTAAAATAATAAGGTGTTATTATGTTTTGCCAAGAATGGCCACACTTACACTAAGGAGGGTACAAGCACATTGCCAGTTAAGACACCGGTTTCAAAATATTATAAATGTTTGGCATACGAACTGAATATGCACTACATAACGTAAATCTTGCCCATTGGTTTTTTTTGAAAAACATGCACAAACTGTACGTTACAAGCATAGTGTAAACTATGTAGAGTAGAAGCCAAACAAAATCCTCATATTCAGTGGAAAGTTTTTTTTCACATAATTGCCCAAATTTGGAAAATTTTAAGTTAAAAACACAATATGCGTCTCGCTACAACACAACAATAAGATATCTTTACCAAAAGCCGGGTTAAATGGTAAAGATCAATCCTTGCCAATTTTTTTAAAGGTGATACTCTAGCAAGGTCAAGCCAGTAAGTAATGCTTAGATGTAGGCGGTGCCACTTGCCTGGAATAAAACAACGCAACCAACATGCGAGCAGTTAAAGCACAGAACATAAAGCAAGCTTCAAAATTAGCATACGTAGTGGCGTTTGAAGCACATAGGCCACAACTCTGTAGCGCATGCAGTAAAGCCTCACATATAGCGCATGAGATTATCGCAGGATACAACACCACACTGATAAGTAATACGTTATTAAGGTATTATAAGTAGTTCAAGCAATTGCGCTAACACTCAACAGAGAGGCAAATAACCCTAGTCGCGCATCTACAACATTGCACAAGCACTCCAACATTGCAAACGATGGAAACACCTACCCCGGCTACCTTCAAATACTCGGAAAACGGAGACGGTAATCGGTTTTTGGTTATTTTTTGCAAGCATAATTAATTGGTGCTTTCTTTTTTGAAGTGTATGCGCAAATCAAGTAGAACACATATGGCTTCGGTAATTTCAGTCTCACACACACGATAGGTAGAGGTTAATTTCATCTACTGCACAAAAAGATTGGTGATAAAAACTCTAATAAGTACGCACACATGGTTGGGAAGTACAAATGATTTAGTCTCAAAAACATAGAAGAAAAAAACAGCTATGAACCACCATCAAGGTTTACACAAATAGAACTGTAAAAATAGGGATGGTCATGGCCATAAGTACACACATAGTTTTTTTGGAGTCCACATACATAGGTGGGTATAAAACCACATATGTATAGAAAAACACATATATGGATAGCACACTTGGAAAGCACATATGTATTGAAAAACACATATATGGATAGCACACTTGCAAAGTCTCACATACGCATAGGAGAAAGGGATTATGAATAGTATATATAGCAGATAAAGAGCAGTAGCATGAAGTTGATAAAAAAGGTAACATCATAAGGCTGCTAACAAAGTGTGTCACTTGAAGGTAATAGCAAAGGTGGTATACATTTCAATCGATAATAAACCTATACAAGAGGAGTAACATAAATGGCGACAACAAGGAGTAACCAGGTAAATTGATACATAAGAAATTGTATACGAGTTACCTTTTTCAAAGTATCTTTTGGATATGAAGTTCCTTTAAAGTATTCTCTTTAGATGTACCAAAAAGCTTTTTTAGGGATCAAGATATGAAACATTTTTGATGACTACCTCCTATGAGGGCATAAGTCAAATGTGAACAAAGTTTTTTTTTGAAAAATGAGTGGTATTACAAACAAAATGCTGCCAAATTTTTTTAAAATCGTATATACCATAGAAAGTGGGAGTCATACACTAATAATTGGGGAAAAAATTATGTATAGTACATAAAAATATTAACCACATGTGTGTAAATATTGCTGACAAACAGGGGTACATGCAAACAGCTAGGATGAGCATCACTCAATACAACAAATTTGGGACAAGCTCATGGTGGCACATAATGGGAAAAGAGAACCAAGCCAATAGAAATTAGAGACCCTATCTCTAAGCCGTGTAAACAAATAAAAACTTTCACAGACCGCAATCGAGCCTACTTACATAGACGGGAAAAAGAAAACATAAGATATTTCTAGGAGTATGGTTGGGGTCCAGGGTGTGACAACAATAACTAGCAGTGGGGATTGCCTGATATACCTATCCCCCATTTAGTGCAAATTAATTCTAATTAATTGTACTTGTGGTTGGTTGACAGGTAAAGATCCCTACTCTCATCTGATAGGAGTTCCGACTTAAGCTCTTAATTTGCCATGTATCATAGTATTTTGTAATGAATTTTAAATCAAGAAATGCTTCATTATTTTGTTCTTTACACAAAAGTCTTTTTCAAATAGTATTTAAGTCTCTCAGTATATGATTCTAAATGATGGGATTTTAAATTCAAACACACACACACACACACACACACACACACACACACACACACACACACACACACACACACACACACACACACACACACACACACACACACACACACACACACACACACACACACAGGCAAGCAAACATTGGCGGCAAGTATATGTTGGTGGGAAGAGAGTGACAAAGGAGAGTTGGCGGTGGCGGCAACTCTTCTGTTGGCGGCAAGAGAGTGGCAAAGGAGTGTTGGTGGTAAGGAGACACATCAAAAACAACGAGTGCAACACATTTCCAATGTAAGTGCACTTATTTTATTTTTTTGGCATGCATTTTGTTTTAAAATTAATGTCTATTTGCGCTTATGGTCGAGGTAAAGGCTCACATGAGCCCACGGGTTATCCCCCATGCTCATGATTTTTTGGATTCTATTGAGGTTTGGAATGCTTATTTTCATGCAATGGGCAGCCCGTTTGGGAAGCCCATTGCATGAAAATAGACATGCTGAAACCCCTCTATAGAGGGGCTAAACTCATGCCATTTGGCCCCTCTATTAGAGGGGTTTTGGCATGCTTATTTTCATGCAATGGGCACGGGTTGCCCATTTCATGCAAATAAGCATGCCAAACCGTATCTGCCATATCTCCAAAGCACTCAATTATAAAAATCATGTTTAGGGAAGCCCACGAGACTCAAGTGCTCTAGTTAATGATGCACATGGCTTGATCATCAAGCTCGCTTTAGGGAACCCTGTCAAGCTCAAGTATACCTTACTCTATCTGCACACAAAATGGCCGTCAAGTCCTTTACTTCAAGTTCTGGTAGTAGAATCAACTCAAAAGATGTGAAGATAGAAAACAAAACCTTGTACCATGCAACCTGCTACAAGAGACATCTGGTATCCTTTAAATCTGCAGTTGGCACTTTAGTAGCCCCCATGATCAAATGGAATAATAAGGAATTGCCCACACACTGGAGCATCATAATATCCACATGAGCATACACTTCCTGTATCAATCAACATGAAGCATTTTTGGTGCAAATATGCTACCTTTGGTTCAAATAGCACGCAATTACTATGCATACTTATCAATACCCATCCATATTGAATTTTCTTATGAATATCTTTAAAATTTCTTGGATCAAACACCATTGAGATCACATAGCATTGATATACTAGAGCTTCACCTGAAGCATAGTGCAACACCCACATCTCATAAACTTTTAGCAACTTAATCTCGTCACCAAAAATCATTAAAGAATTTTGACTTCCTTTTACTCACAACCAAGACATCACTAGCATAAGCATCATTGGGAATAACATCCAATTGTAGCCACATTTGGCACATTGTCCAAGGAAATAGAAAACCATGTGAACTTTTGGTAGTATCAAGGATGCTTTAGCATCATCACCCCCTCTAGATTCGTAGCCATCACGAAAAACCTTGGGAGTTTCTAGACCTGTATCATCATAGGAATTTTTAGCTGCCTATTGGGGTTTTAGCTTGATCGTGAAAACCATCTTTATCTTGTAGATCTTTATCCATAGCATCCTTGAGAGAATCACCCTTGGAAGTCTCAACATTCATCAAACTGTAGGAGTTATCTCCTCATGTATCCCATGTACAAGCGTAGATGTAGAATCCATGTCAATAATTTGTTCACAATCAACATGATCTAGGAAATCTTCATACTCATCAATATCATCATCTAATTCCTCATCTACATCCCTGTTACTTAGCAATCCATCATAGCACTGCAAAGGTTCATCTAGAACCCCCTCTGAAGAGGTACATGCATCAGAAAGCTCTTCTATAGTGTCATGATTATCTCCTTCAAATCTAGACAAAAAATAATCAATTATGGCATCTTCTTCTATGATAGCAGCATTTGCAAACATGTTGTTAGTAGCAATCATAGGTTCATTGACATTCTCAAGCTCATCCTGTGCTGGGTCCACAATCTTGGTCACTTCATCAGCTAATGTGTATATAATAGCTTTATTTATGCAATCATCTGCAGCAAACATGTTGTCCTCCTCAGCTATAATGCAGATAGTTTTGGTAGCAACTCATCTGCTTGATGAACTCCTTCAAAATAACCCATGTCAAGGTTAGCAGCTTGTGAACCACTTGCTGTGTACAGTCTACGTCTTTACTGGGACCATTATTGGAGGTAGAGTCCATAAGAGCAATCTTTGAAAAAACTTCAAATAATTTTTTTTAGCATTAAATCCATCATTTACCTTTTCTACGTTGCTCAAAATATGCTTTTCTAAAACTGAACCTGCTACTTTTAATTCCACATTTTCTTTGGCTTTACTCCTGCAGAAATATTTTTCCAAAATTCATCATAGTTGAGGAACTGCTTCTGATCCTCTTCACCTTTACAGGCTTCATTCAGTAATCTCTTTTATTTCCAGATCTAGAATCCTTGAGTTTTTGCGAATTTATTCCTCTGCAAAATAGTCTCACCGTGTGGGTTATGCTTCTGCTAGTTCTTGAAATTGCCTTTTAAAATCTAAGTTTACAACCTCTTCAAAAGCTGCAATCATCCGATTTTCTGGAACATTTTGGCTCTTCATCTCCGCTTCATAACATGCAATAAAATCTTCTGGATCATATCCCTGAAAATTATGATACTGCTCCCTTACAACATCAAGTGCTAGCTCTACATCATCATCAATCTGCTTTTTTATTTGCATGTCTTTTGCTTCTTTCAAACATCCATGAACTAATTCCAACATTTTTAACAAATCTGCAACTGCTAGATTTTTATCAAATCCATTGGAGTTGAAATCGTCAATAAATTGCTTCAATTGTTCTAGCATCTCCATCTTTACCTCCCACGCCGGCTTGGTTTTGCATCAGGTTCACCAAAGATGTCGGGGGATGTGTGTTCAAAACGTGAGCTGGGTAGGCATTGGGCCCTGGCTGTGAGAGGTGTGAAAGAGAAAGAATAGTAGATATTGAAAGATCTAGTAACCACCATAATCAACAATTAACTGAATAATGCTTGAGTAAGTTTTTCACTTAATAATGTGTATGCGTTATTCTTCTTTTAATTCGTATGTCTTTGTTGACTTGTTTGTGTGTTATGAAATGATTGAAATTGGAGTGTGAATGTATCAATGATTCCAAAACAAGGGAGTTTTCATGGGTTGTTATTGAGATTTGTGTTGAAATCAATTGAATTTATTGTGTGTGCGGCGTGACAATCAAGTGATATATGTGGGGTAAATTCATGGTGTGCGAGCATTCAATTATGTATATAAGAGAAATTTATCTTGGCCGTTTTGAGTTCTAAGGAATTTGATTCATATTGCGTCACCTCTTACACAACAATGTGGCTCCACCATTTTATCTTGAGTTCTCATCGTAAATTTGCTCAAGGGAAGATTCATCTCCACACACACACACACACACACACACACACACACACACACACACACACTCATTTGCAAGCAAGCACACACATTTAGATGATTTCTTTTGGTGCAAAAATGGTCGTCCAATTATTTCGTCCACACAAACACACACGATAATTTGTGTGGGAACACATCCTGGCAATTTTGGCTCCCTTGGCGTTTTTGCAGCACACACACACACACACTTTATTTTTTAAAACCATCAAACCTATTGGATTTCTTTATGCTCATAAAAGTAGACACACTCTCATAGGTTGATTCTCTCCCATTTCCAAGTGGTCTCCACATCTTGCATCATGCTGCCATGTTGCAGAATACCCACACAAATGGCTTGCTCACAGAGTCGCTCCCCCTATTTTCTACTACCTACCATACCATTAGTGCCAATAATTGAATACTCTCAAATCATGCGCATACAAGTGGTCATGCCAGCTCATTCAAGATCCTAGATCCTGCCAACCTTCAAGCCGAGTTAGCCGAGCCAGAGCAACATGATCCCATGTTCTCACTTTCCTACCCTCACCCTCACAACTTGCAAATGCCAAGACTCTCGCTACAGCGGCCAGCCTAGCTACAACCTATAGCTACTATATTTTTGATGGATTCTCACATTCTTCATTGGCTTGCTGACAACAACGAGTGAAGTGAACCCTTTTCTCAACCCCTGGATATTCATTTGGGGAGCAAAAATTGGCATTCGAAACTAAAAACGCCTACTGTAACACTGTAAACTTGAAGAACAGTCTAGTCTCCCTTGTGGCCACTCATAGAATCTATCAAACTTTGCTTGTCTTATTACATGTGTCATTGAATTGAATCTTTTGACCCCTGCTCTTGGCCCCACAAGCTCCTCGTCATTGCAAAATCTGCATTGAGGCGTGTGGCCTTGGCTCCCGTTGTGCTCATTGTCGCCATCTGCTCATTGCACCATCTCGCCCACACTCCAAGTCTGAGCGCGCACGAACTGTCCATCACCCACCCACACCCCCCCACCCCCACCCATGCCAATTATGGTGGATCAAACTACAGCTCTCTCTCTGGAGACCCTGCACTGAAAGTCGGCCCTGCAGCTGTAGCCTTTGCAATCATGAAAATTTTTAGGAATTAAAAAAAAAAATAAAAATCTAATCGAACATTCCCATCCCCTTATCATAAAAAAATGCTGAGAATAAAATCGAAAAGGTACCTCAAGTGAGCCTTGCCGGACTCATAACATTCAAGATGGCCCAAAAAGCATGCAAAATCTTGTATTGAAGGATTGACCCCAAGAGTTTTGCTTCATGTAAAGTTTTGGTTATTTTTAAAGCCCATTAGAAAATGCTCATTATGTGCTTGTTGAATCATCAAAAGCGAGGTAAAAATGGCAAAATTCTTTACAACAAATATTCTCTTTGTTTTGACTTTCTTTGCATGATAAAACTGCTAATAAGAGCATGAGAAATCAACTTTGTGCATTTCCATTGTAATATTAATGGGATGCATAAACATTGCAAGAGTTTTTGATAAGTCATGATTATTTTAGTGCTTGGGTTGAATTTTTTATGGAAAAATATCTTTAGCACTAAAACTTTTTATTATTTGGAACGTGCCTTGGCCCAAAGATACAACCTCGAGTTTTGATTGACTTAAAAAAAATCTACAAGTATGTCATATTTGCTATGTAAGAGCAACGTGTGGACATCGAGTAAAGCTATGATTTTGTGATTGCCTTACTTGCACTAAAAATTTGGCTCCTGCGTGGTTTAGTGCTTAGCTTGATTGAAATTCTCATTGCACTAACTGGCAAGCTCTATTTGAAATGCATGAGAGCTTCAATTGAGAGTTACATTGATGACACGTTCATGCTTGATCGAGACATGTTGTGCTTGGACTTGGTTTTCTTGTTGATAGCCAAAAGAGATAATTAAAGTTTGTGCTTGGCATTGATTGTGCATTTTAAGTGCTTGATTTGATTACAAAATCTTTGCATAGCACTAAAATTGAGGTTTTTTAGTGGCCGTATAGTATCATTTTGAGTTTGTGATTGATCATGAAATTTTTAGTGCTTGTGTTGAATAACAAATTCTTTCATGCAATAACAATTGAGCTCCATTTTGAAGGGTTGTGCGAAGGTGTGTGCTTTCAATTGATCCAAGAAGGGGTCATCATTGAAAAATATTGCAAAATGTGGCCAGTTAGAGCCATTCCACTTCTTTTGACTAAAAGTTTACATGCTAGCTCATAGCTTGGTCTAGAATGCAAATGTTTTCATTTGAGCTAGTGTTTACCCAACTTTTTTAGAGATTTCAAGTAGAAAATTTGGCTATTGAGAGCCATTCATTTTCATTTCATCAAGTTGCAGTCATCTCTAGCTCATAGCGTGCTCTAAAATTGTAGAATTTCATGAGCTAATTGCTAGCCAACTTTTTGGAAAGCTTTAAAAATGTAAAATTTGGCTTGAAGAGCCACTTTATTTCATCAAGTTGCATTATTTTCAGCTCTTGGCTTGTTTTAAATTCCATACTTCAAGTGATCTAGAAGCTAATCAACTTTTGAATCATACATGAGAGGCTTTAAATTGCAAAATTTGCTTATAAAGAAGCAATTTTTCTCTCTCATTTTTTGGTATGTATGCATAAATTTGCTACAAAGAGCATCATGTGCATAACCAAAGGCATTTTTTTCCCTTGGGTTTTTTCCCTTTGGCAAATTTGGTTATGCAAGACCCTAGATTTAGGTTTTCATTAATGTTTTTTTAGTGTGTTTCTGGCTTTCAATTAAAGGCCTTTGGAGCTTGTGTTTACACTTAGCTTCAAATTAGCTTCTTTTGCAAATAAAAAGATCAAGAGACTTCTCTACAAAGGGGATGGTTGCTCAAGGATGCACAAAGAGCATGAATAGGTGTAATCCTTCCATGATTTTGCTCTTTTGTTTATCTCTTCATTCTCTATGCTTGGCTTAAGTGAAATCTTGCTTCTAAGCTATGGTTCTTTCATTTCAAAAGTTAGGCATACTAAAATAGGTAATTGGCCTTGACCTTAGGTTAATGTAGGTTCATTTCTCATTAGTCCTAGACTCTTAGTGATAATATTAATACTCCATTCATTTTTAACATGACCTAGGGCTATGATTAGGATTTAGTCCAATTGCCATTAGCATCTCATGATGGAAGTGTTGGGGTATAAAGCCCAATGTGGTCGCCTAGGTAAGTGGGCGGGCCGCCAGGTATGTACACATATTATTTTGTAAAAACCTAATAAGAACTCACTATGCTCTACACATTACAGTAGAGCGAGCTCACCATATTGTCGTGCTCTTCTTCTCGCACTCTCTCTCGCGTCGCACTTCCGCTCGTACTCCTTCAACTGGTATCAGAGCTCAGATCGAGGCTCGGGGCAGCACTGTAGGAGGCTAGAGTCACCAGCTCAGATTGGAGTGAAATTCGACAGGCAAAGACACGGCCCCAAATCTTGTGGGTGAGCCGGAAGGGCTCAATGTTCTCAGAATTTCATTCTGAGGTCATCTCGGCCACCGTTCGGCTTTGACAAACGTCTGCGCAGGCCATTTTCGACTACGTGGTCTCGGCGGGTGCATATCCGACTCTGCAAATTTGAGGTTTTTCGGCCTACGACTGCAGGTGCTGAGGTAATTGACACTCCCAGAGTGTTGATTTGTGGCTGTCTACACATCGAAGGATGGCTCGCAGTTCTTGGAGGCGTGTCACATACGACACGGGCGCATCTACACACAGACTGTAGGCGACATCCACTAGTTCATCAGGTTGATATTGGTTCAGAGGTCAGTTTACAGGGGAAACTTTGCCGAATTTTTCCCAGGAAAGTAAACTACTGTGAAGCGTAGCTATGGGTGGATCACAGGACACCGCTCTTTACAATAACAAGAAGCTGGATGGAACCAATTTCCCATTGTGGAAGAAGCAGATTTGGCACGTGTTGGTACAAAAGAAGCAGATAAAACCTATAAAGCTCAAGGGGATAAAACTAGAAGATATGGACGAAGATGAATGGAGCGAAATGGATGAATTGGCACTTTCTACCATTATGCTGACTTTGGCAGAAAGCGTTTACTTCAATGTAGGAGACGAGATGTCGGCTTATCAAGCATGGTTAAAGCTGAGTGATCTTTATGAGAAGCAGAGTGCAGCTTCACAGGTATACTGGCTTAAGAAGCTTGTTGACTTGAAGATGAAAGAAGGGACACCTATGCCCAATCATCTGAATGAATTCAACACAATCTACAGTCAGTTGTCAGCTCAAGGTGTCAAGTTTGATGAACCTGTTAGAGATATGTTCCTGTTGATCACATTGCCGGAAAGTTGGGACACTTTTCGCACAGCTTTGAGTAATTCTGCACCTCCAGATGGTTTGAACATAGCAGGTGTAGAAGGAAGTCTGCTTACTGAAGAAACCAATAGAAAGACAATGGACAAAGGCAAAGGAACAGCCTTAGTTGTCAGGGGAAGGACCAAAGAAAAGTACAAAGGTGGAAAGAGGAATCAGTCTCGTAGCAAGTCCCGCAGTGCTAAAGGCAAAAGTGACATAGAATGCTACCATTGTGGCAAGAAGGGTCACATGAAAAGAGACTGCAGAGAATGGAAAGCAGAAAAAGGCAAAGAGAAAGCTGAAGACCATGGTGAGAAGAACAAGTCCTCAGTGAAGATTCAAGAAATAAATGTGACAAACACTGTTGCAGAGGATGATAGTCTAGTGTCAGGAGACATCTACTTCTTGAAGAATACAATGGACTCAGCTCTTCTTACAGCATCTGATGGAAATGCACTGATTGACTGGATTATAGACTCAGGGGCATCACTTCATGTGTCTCCAAACAAGGAGTGGTTTACCTCTTATGTGACCACTAAAGATCATGTTCGGCTAGGCAATGGGCAAACATGTGAGATCTTAAGTGTTGGAGATGTTCAATTGAAGTTTCAGAATGGCTCTTCTTTCACGCTGAAGAATGTGAGACATGTTCCCGCAATTACAAAGAGCTTGATCAACACAGGTTTACTTGATGATGCTGGCTACGTCACCACTTTTGGACAGAGCATGTGGAAGATATCCAAGGGTTCTATGATAGTAGCACATGGAGTAAAGTCTAGAGGACTTTACATGATTTATGTATCAAATGTCTCTAAAAATGTAATCAATGTAGCCGAGCAGCCGAACGTTTCTTTGTGGCATAGCCGGTTAGGACATATGTCCAAGAAGGGAATGGAAATCTTGTCTCGTTCTGGTTATTTGCCTGGATTTTCATTTAATGATTTTGAATTCTGTGAACATTGTCTGTATGGTAAGCAAACACAGCAGCCACATAAGCATAGAAGCAGTAGAAGAGATACAAAGTTGGCACTTGTTCATAGTGATTTGTGTGGACCTATGCCTAACCTATCTCTAGGGGGAGCTTCTTACTTTATGACATTTATAGATGATTACTCGAGGAAAGTATGGGTTTACTTTCTCAAGCACAAGGATGAAGTGTTTAGTGTTTTCAAAAAGTTTGTGACACTTGTGGAGAATCAGAGTGGCAAGAAGCTTAAATGCTTATGCACTGACAATGGTGGAGAGTATGTTTCAAAGGCCTTTCAAGACTTTTGTGAGTCAAAAGGTATAAAACGTGAACTTACTGCTCCTTACAATCCTCCTCAAAATGGTGTTGCTGAGAGGATGAATAGGACCATACAAGAGAAGGTCAGAAGTATGTTGTCTAATGCACAGCTGCCAAATGGGTTTTGGGCTGAAGCTGTATCAACAGCTGTTCATCTTGTAAATAGATCTCCTAGCAAGGTTTTGCAGAAGGATTCAGTGCTAGAGATGGTATGGTCAGGCAAAATGCCCTCATACAAGCATCTCAGAGTCTTTGGCTGTGAGGCATATACTCACGTTCCAAAGGAATTTAGGAACAAACTTGAGCCAAAGAGTAGAAAGTGCATCTTTCTAGGCTATGTTAATTCTGGTGAGATGGGGTACAGACTTTGGGATCCCGAATCTAGAAAGGTTGTCCGCAGCAATGATGTTCACTTTAATGAATCCAAATATCATTCTAAACCAGAGAGGGTTGAGGAGATTAGAAGAGTTGTCTTCCAAGAAGATGGACCTGCACGTGCAAGACAAAATGTCAGGGCTCAAGAGGAGCAAGGACAGGATAGAGTGGAACCACAGGTTGTGGCTGAGCCTGATCCACCTATTGTGTGTAGGTCTGGACGTGTCACGCGACCTCCTGATAGGTTTGTTCCATCTATGAACTATGTCATGTTGACTGATTGAAATGAGCCTTCATGTTACAAGGAAGCACTGCAAATGAAGGACTCCGGGAATTGGCAATTGGCCATGCAGTCAGAGATGACAGCTCTGCATAAAAACAAGACATGGAAGCTAGTTAAATTACCACAGGGCAAAAAGGCTCTACCTTGTAAATGGGTTTACAGGTATAAGATCACCGCTCATGATAGTCAGCCAAAGTACAAAGCAAGGCTTGTTGCCAAGGGCTTTAAGCAAGAACAAGGCATTGACTTTGATGAAGTCTTCTCTCCGGTGGCCAAGATGACTACATTGAGATGCTTTCTTGCATTGGTTGCCATATTAGATTTGGTGTTGCACCAAATGGATGTCAAGACAACATTCTTGCATGGTGATTTAGATGTGGAAATTTACATGCAGCAGCCTGAAGGGTTTGTTGAGAAAGGCAAGGAAGATTGGGTATGCCAGTTGTTAAAGAGTCTTTATGGCTTAAAACAATCACCGAGGGCATGGTACCATAAATTCCACAAGTTTATGCTTTCTCAAGGCTACAAGCGTAGTGAGTTCGATTACTGTCTATATACAAAGAAGGCTAAGGATGGTAGTTGGTTGATCCTTATTTTGTATGTGGATGACATGTTGATTGCTGGCAAGCACTTGGAAGAAATTTCAGCTTTGAAGTCAAAGATGACAAAATCGTTTGACATGAAAGACATGGGTGAGGCAAGTCATATACTTGGTATGCACATTGAGAGAGACAGATCAAAGAAGTTGATTTGGTTATCTCAAACAGAGTATATTGACAAGGTTTTGCAACGTTTCAATATGGAGAAGGGAAAGGCATTGAGTGTTCCATTGCCACCATATGTGAAACTTAGCAAACAAGATTTTCCTGTGTCTGAGGAAGAACAGGCTGAAATGGATAAGATTCCATATGTGTCTGCAGTGGGTAGTTTGATGTATGCAATGATTGCTACTTGCCCAGACATTGCATTTGCAGTGGGAGTAGTAAGTCGATACATGTCAAACCCAGGCAAGAAACATTGGGAGGCAGTGAAAGGAATATTGAGATACCTGAAAGCTACAAAGAGTATGCGTATATGCTATGGGAGTCAGGAGCTAAGTGTAAAGGGTTTTACAGACTCAGATTATGCAGGTGACTTAGACAACCGAAGGTCTACGTCAGGGTATGTCTTTACATTTGCTGGTGGAGCAGTATCATGGCGTTCTAGACTACAAGATTGTGTTACTCAATCTACTACAGAGGCTGAATATGTTGCAGCATCAGAGGCATGCAAAGAATCAATTTGGCTTAATCGACTAGTAACAGATTTGGGAATCAAAGAAGAGATGCCTGTGTTATATTGTGATAGTCAAAGTGCTATACAATTGGCTCGCAATCCAGTTTATCACTCAAAGACAAAGCATGTGGATGTGAAGTATCATTTCATCAGGGAAATGCTCGAGGATAAGCAACTTCAGCTTGTCAAAGTTCACACCACAGAAAATCCTGCTGATCTACTTACAAAAGGACTTCCCTCAGAGAGCTTTGCGCATTTTCGCAAGCAGTTAGGTGTAGGGTAGTACATCACTTCTCTACATCTCTTGTATATTAGCTTGTATAGTAGCTTCTCTCACACTTAAAGTACCACATTGGACTTTAAGTGGGAGGTTGTTGGGGTATAAAGCCCAATGTGGTCGCCCAGGTAAGTGGGCGGGCCGCCAGGTATGTACACATATTCTTTTGTAAAAACCTAATAAGAACTCACTATGCTCTACACATTACAGTAGAGCGAGTTCACCATATCGTCGTGCTCTTCTTCTCGCACTCTCTCTCGCGTCGCACTTCCGCTCGTACTCCTTCAGGAAGCGATAAAAAAGTGCTAAAAAATGAAACAATGAAGCAACAAAGTGTCAAGAAAAAGTAGCAAAAATGCTACTAGACACATGAAAAGAAACTCTCTATGTTATGTTGTGTCTATGTGAGGCCTAGTGCCTTGTTGGCACTTGGCAGGTGAGGGGAATCACCTTGGCTCTCTTGGTCAAGACCCTAAACCGATGCCCCGGGCTAATAGGGGTTAGTCGTTGCCTTGGTAGGCTAGTAGGCCTTTGGAACACCTTCTGGGTTCAAGAAGCCGAGAGTCGCACCTAGACTTGCCTTGGGGTGGAAGCCTTGTATTGTGTTTTACTTTTTTCTATGAATGACAAAAACAAAACTTCCATGAGCTTCAAAAAGCTTTGACAATGTACTAGTAGATTAGGAGCTTTGAAAATGTACTAATAGTTTAGGAGCTTTTTTGTAGCCCATAGACATGATAGACTTGAATGATTTATTAATATTGGTCACATAGTTTTTAGGCTAATAGGTTTATGAAGTTGCATTAACCTAGGGTCATAATTGATTGCTTGTGTTTCATGCATAAAACTAAAATTTCAAGTGGTTTAATCTTCATAATAGTTAAGGTGTCTTTTTTGCTTTATGTTGTCTAGTTTTTGACTATGATTCACCATCTTTTAGAAGCAAAAAATTCACTTTGCATGATTGTTCATTGTACTTCATGTTTTTATCCTTGTTGGCCTTTGATGCTCATTACTTGTTCTTATGTTTTGCAGCTCAACATTTCTTCAATGGACTTGCTTTCTACCATGTCACCATGTTGTGCTTCACTGGCACACGAGGACGTGTGCCAAATTAGGAAGGGGTGGGGGGGGGGGGGGGGGGGGGGTTAACTCTATGGTTGGCATAGCCCACGCTTAAGAGGCTAGGAATAATCCATTGTAATTAGAGAAGCTTGATTAATCTAATCCATATTTTCTCATTAGTCTTATCTTCTCTACATTTCATTATGTCATGAGGTAGTATTACACTCTCATTATTCTCAATTTGAGAGATGTATGTACTTCTTGATTTGATCTTAAATAGTATTTCAATTAGTTGATTACTTCTCTAATTCTCTTGATTAGTGTAGTGTGTGTGCACTCGTGGTCATGTCATTAGAGTTTGTGCCTAATTGTGTGCTTAAGCGTGTGAAGGTTTAAGAGCCTTGATCTCAATGCCACTTGTGTATGATGTGTTTAGAGTAACTTGGTTGGCATGTGAAGATTGGGAAGGCCAACTTCAATGCAATTAGTGTGTGCTTTGATCATTGATGCTTGTGTCGACTGTATTCTTGTGACTCCATAAGATTGGCAAGTTGGACTTTGGTGGAGTTGATGTGTGTAGGAGTTGATTGATTAGTGATTAGAGTATGTTTAGAGTTAGTCTTGCCATGGCTAATCTCTACTTGCATTGGTGAGGTATTCTCTTGAATCCTCTATTTCTATTCATCGATGCTCGTGCGTCCATGCCCTATCCAGGTTACCGATCCACGAATTTTATAATTTTAGGTGGGTTACGATTAGGTCGTGCTACAACACCTTCCTACATGCATTGAGGCCAGGATATGAGTCTTGTTGTAATTTGTGTTTGGTAGGTAGTTGTGGTGAGTTGGGACTTGATTCAAAACAATTTCTATCATCTACCTTGCTATCACTTTGTTTTGTTTAATATTTTGTTATTTTGTTGTTTAGGATGAATTTAAGATTAGTAGTTAGGCTAAAATTAAGTTTTGATGTCGCTTAGACCAGCCAAAGTTGCTTTCGGATGCCATATTGCAACTTTTGGCAGTAAAGTGACTGAATAGGCAAGAAGTGTGCATAACTTGAGAATGGGATATGTGAATTGAGGAATTATTATTTGTGCACTTGCATATAGTCTAGGGGGACATATCTAGAAATGTTAGTTGTTGTTTAAGTCATTAGCTATGAGTTAGAGTAGGTCCTGTAGTAATTGGCTAAATTGGACTTAAAACTTTGGATAGAGGTCAAAAAGTGGTCATTTTGAGTGATACATGGTGTCATTGGAAAGCCCCGCAAGTAAGGAACTTACAAGGATTGGTTGGATAGGAAACAGATATTAGTGGATGCTACCACCTATCAATTTTTCATCTCCAGAGAATACCAGCAGGATATCCAAGCCCAAATCCACTTTCCACAGGTCGAAAAGTTGAAAAATTGGGTAGAACCAGCTAAAATTGGCTAAGTGATCAGACCTAGAGAAATAAAGTGCCTTTTGACAAGTCAAACTCCAAAACCTCAAGACACTCATAGGTGTAAAAGACTCTACAAGTGATAGAGAAGCTGCAAAAAGTGTCAAAATTCCAAATCACATTAGTGGTAGCTGCCGCAATTGTTGCCACCTATGCCAATTTTTGATCAAGTTGGTGTTGTTTGATTCCTTGCAAAAACTCCTCATTCATCCAACATTCTTAGTTTTGCAACACATGTCGGAGACAATTGAGAGAGTTATTTTCTCTAACATTCATCATACATTATATGAAGTGAAGACACCCCATTCAAATATTGAGTTGTTTTTGAAACGGGCTACTATCATGGCATGCATAAATGGAGTGGGTGGTGGTGTTGATCAAATGAGCAATAGAGATGTTGCCAAGGCTTTAGGATTGCACCGAGGAAATGTCATTGCTACAAATTTTTGGCTTCATCATGATGCGGAGGAAGGATCACTTCTCTTAGACGCTTGTCACCGTCAAGTGCATAGAGAAAGCATCATAGTGACTGAAGTTAGGAAAATTGTGTTTCAATTTTGGACGGTGGAAACCCGCATCTCCGCAAACAAGAAAGATGTTGTTCAAAAGAGAATAGGCAAGAGTGCACATGTATTGCATCCAATGCATCTACTCAATTTGCCTCAGGTATATCACCCCAAACATGTGAGAGTGTCATAATGCTTTACTCTGTGCTTGGAATCCCTTCCAAATGCTTTATCAATCTTGAAGGTGCCTCCAATCTCTTAATTTCTTTCATGTGTACGTTACTCCATTATAGTTTGTTGTACTTTCAAGTGCTTCTGAGTCTTTGAGTGCTTTCAACCGCCTCCAAGCGGACCCAAATGCTTTTTAGTGCATTCCAATAATTTACCAATCTTTATGGTTTTTGATAGAGCTTTCTAATGCTTGTCCATGCATTAAAGTGCTTGCCCCTACTCTATGGTGCTTGAGAGATGTTTGTAGGTGTTTACATATGTCTCTCAAGGCTTGCAAGTGCTTTATGGTTCTTGAGAGGTTTATAAGTGTTTACATGTGTCTCTAAGAGCTTTTACGTGCTTTTGAGTGCCTCCAAGTGCTTTAAGTACACTCATATTTTAGAACGCTTCTAAGTGCTTTCCACATCTGTCAAGTGCTTCAAAGTGCTTATAAACGCTTCAAAGTGCTTTCAAGTGCTTGCTTAAAAATAATTATGAGTGCTTTCAAGAGTTCATAAGTGATCCTAGGTGCTTCAGATTGCTTGTATGTGCTCATGGGTGATTCTGAGTTGGTCAAGTGCTTCAAAGTAATTCCAAGTGCTTCAAAATGCTTCAGACTGCTTCTACGTGCTTTGTAATGCACTCCAAGTGTTTTCTAGTGCTTCCAAGTGATTCTAATTACTTTCAAGTGCTTGTGAAGGACCTCTATGTGCTTCTAAGTGCCTTGGAGAGATTATGAGTGCTTTCAAGTTTCTTAGAGTGCTTTAAGTATATTTGTACTTTTGAATGCTTCTTAGTGATTTCCACATATGTCAAGTGCTTCAAAATGCTTATAAATGCTTCTAAGTTCTCTCAGGGGCTTCCAAAGGCATGCTTCAAAATACTAATGAGTACTTTCAAGAGGTCATAAGTGATCCCAAGTGCTTCAGAGTGCTTGTATGTGCTCATGGATGATTATGAGTCTTATTTCTTTCAAGTTCTTGTGAGTGACTCTATGTGATTCTAAGTGACTTTGAGTGCTTGCAAGTGACTCTATCTGCTTCTAAGTGCCTTCGAGTGCTTTAAATTACTCTCTAGGTGTTTTAGAAAGACTCTAAGTGCTTCAGGGTGCTTCTATGAGTGATTTTGAGTAATTTGAAGTGCTCTGAAGTGCTTCCATGTTCCTTCAAGTGCTGCCAATTAGTTTTATGTGCTTGTGATTGAATCTGTGTGTTTTGACACGCTTTTGAGGGCTTTCAATTAGCTCCAAAAGCATGTCAAAGGTACCCAAATGTGTCTTGCTATGCTTACAGAGAAACTTCTACCTGCGGTTCCAAGAGGCCCATCTTAACATAGAGATATCCCTCAGATGCTTTGAGGGAGCCATACTTTGTATACAAGATGAAGGACAATAACATTGTTGCTGTGAATACCATGTTCAGCTTGTCTACCTTAAGGAAGCCTTCAATAAGATGCACCAAGGAAGATGTGGGTTACATGGAAAGTCATGCTTTTGTAGGTGCGTTGTTTGAAGACCCCATGGTGAGATAGCGTAGTGTATAGCATCAAGTGCCACATTCCGAGTTTAGCAGACCAATGGGAGTCTGTATTGTACCCAAATCCCATTGACTGTTCTTATCACAATAGAAAATGTATTTTGGGAACATGCCAACACTGTGGTATTGAAAGGCTCTCATTGTGTCCACATGAACACACTAATGTCATCTCTTTGATGATTGTGTAGCTTTTTGAGGATGTTCCTATACAAGACGTAGACAAGACAGATACAAGAAAAGTTCAAAAAGACCTCATCTGATGAGTTTCATTTCCTTGCCTGAAAGAAAATTGGGAACTTTATCAAACACAACTACAAGTACAAATGGCAAGCTCAATACTTCAAGGAGTGTTTGGATAAATTTACTGACAATGTAGTGATGTCTATAGTGGATTTTTTAGAGAATTACTCCTTCAAGGTGCTGAGTGAGATTCAATCAATGCATTGGTATTCAACTTAGATCACAATTTTGGTTCACATTTCATACTTACGTGATGTGCTTGGTGCCATTCAAAAGATGATCCACTTCTACATTATTGATGACAAGATGCATGACACTTTGTTTGTGCAACATTGGTTTTTGCTACATAATGATTGACAAAAACGTCAAGGCTATAGTGTCAAGCGACACTGGGTTTGGTATGACGGTGCCGCTTCACAGTTTAAAGCAAGATGACCATTCTATTTTGTAGCCCACTACTTCAATATGACTGGCATCAATATGATGCACAACTTCTTTGCTTCTAGCCATGGGAAGTGTGAACATGATGAGGCTGGTGCAGTGCAAAAAAGAGCACTCACACATGAGCATCTAAAACCTGACGGATGGGTGTTGCATAATGCTTCAACTATGGTCACATACCTCAATGCAACCCTTTAGAAACAAGAACCACAGAAAATCAAGAAAGTCAATCATTTATTCTGGAGTTCAAGCTTGGTTATTTCATAGAGACACAGAGTGGGATTGCATGCAAATCAAAGGGGCTTGATATTTTCATTGTGTCAATGGCTATAGCTAATCAAATATGTATGAGCTAAGGTGCAGACTATTGTCTTGCTTTTGCCATGCATGCATGAAAGGTCAATGGAGGAGATGAGAAAACAAAGACCATGTGGAGGGCTGGGAGTACTTGCAAATAAAACCCATAGTTAGGGACAAAAACGATAGTGTAGCATCCAACGATGATGAGGATGAATATGCCCCCATATATGCTGGCCACCACAACAACCTCAATGATGCTTCGTGGTTGTCCAAAACTTTTCATTGGCTATAGAGGAGCCAAAAGCAGACTTCTACATCCTCAAGTGCACTAATACAAAGCGCTTGACTAAGAGCTATGAAAGGGATGACTGGCACAACCATATACAGAACAAATCATTTGTTGTTGAGGGACTATTTTATGACAAGGTAAATGGGCGAGATAGTACCTATGTGTTTTTAGACAACAATACCACTACCCTTATCTACTCCTTGGGGGGGGGGGGGTCACTTATTAATAATATGTGACTATCACGTGGGTGCAACAGAAGGGGTCATTTATTATTATTTTTTCTCACATTTTTACATACAGAGGGGTACCATAAATGAGATTGCGAAACAAATTTACAAATTCGTAATAGGAAAAGGGTGTATTTTGTTTGTCATAAATTCACAAATAAGGGGTTTTAAAAATAGTCTTTGAATGCACGTGATATACACAATTTATACATAGTGATCCCCTCTGACCTAGTGTGATGCATCAAGCTCCCAATGTGCCCAATAGAAGGGGAGACTAATGTATATGAGCTGTCAACTGATGTATTTGAAAAAATCTATAATAGCATGCCCCTATAGGAGAACTTGTAAGCTCTATATATGTGATCAGCTTATTAGAGACTTTCCACCACTTTTCAGTACTTTACATTCACTTGAAAGGCACTAGCTATCACTTGTTAGCAACTTTCCATCACTTTCCAACACTTAAGTGTCTTTTGACAGGCAATGGGATAGCACCTTTTAGGGACTTTCCACCACTTTCCAACACTTTATATCCACTTGACAAGCACTAGGCTAGCACTTGTTAGGGACTTTCTAGCGCTTTCCAACACTTTAGATCCACTTGACAGGAGCTGGGCTAGCACTTTTTAGGGACTTTCCAACACTTTGGACCCACTTGACATGCACTGGGCTAGCACTTGTTAGGGACTTGTGGCTAGCACTTGCTAGGGACTTTCCACCATTTTCCAGCACTATAGATCCACTTGACAGGCACCGGGCTAGCACTTGTTAGGGACTTTCTACAACTTTCTAGCTCTTTAAATCCACTTGACAAAAGAAAGGCTAGCACTTGCTAGGGACTTTCCACCACTTTACAGCACTTAAAATCCACTTAATAGGCACGTGGAAAGCTTTTTTAAGGGACTTTCTACCAGTTTCTAACACTTCAGATCACTTTACAGGCATTGGGCTAGCACTTGTTGGGTACTTTCAACCACTATCCATCAATTAAGATCCACTTTACAGGCATTGGGCTAGCTTTGTTAGGGACTTTCTACCAATTTTCAACACTTTAGATCCACTTGATAGGCTTTGGGCCATCATCACCTTAAACACCCTTTTTATATACATAGGTTAGAATAGCACTTAAGACTTCATAAAAAATTCAAGAACCATAGATCACAACATCCATTTCAATAGAGCGAGAAAAAATGAATAGGGTAGAGGTCCATACATGCAACCACTTGGCCACAGAAAGTTTTCAAAGCACTTGTGTTAGCAGCAAGCTAACACGGATACCACGAATACCATTTTTTAGAGCTCTCATTGTAAAACACTTATTATTTTTTATAAATCGGGAATATTGTAACTCCTATTTTTTGGATAAACCTTGTAATTGATGAGCCGGAGCTACAAGCTTCCAGATTGTATCAACCTATCATTACTTATCTTTAGTTAGAGCTCTTAGATTATTAGTTTTGACCACCAAAAATCTTGGCTAAGGTATAAAAGACAATTTTTGTAAGTTTTTTGGATAATAAAATACACAGGGTGAGCTAACGGCGCTCAGTTCTCTCCTTGTCGCGCTTCCTACTCCCTCCACGGTTGTCACATTGCAGTCGCGTTTGTTGCATTACAACCGCATATAAGAGCTCTACGCATTGACGTAAACACATAACAATATTTTGTAGCTTTTGACATCGCCGACTTGCGGCCTAATTTCATCATAAGTAGGAATTTTCACTTCAAAATAAAAAACTAAGCATAGGCGGGGTATTGGGACATCATTTCTAAGCATTTAGGTGCATTCTGGGTCGAAAACGACCAGGTCAAAAATCCACTGCTGTTAATAATCACGATTTTGGCACTTGACCTAAAGTGGAGTTTGAGGCCATAAAAATGTGTGCTTAGGCCTTATAAACTTGTCCAAGAAGTTTCATTACGTTTGGATGTCATTTGATGCTATAACGGATGTGATTTGTTTATCGATGAGCGATTGGCTTTTGGTGATTTGTTGCCGATGAGCGATTGGCTTTTGGTGATTTCAATCACTTGAGTGTAGCTTAAGTTAGATGCGAGTTGTTAGTTGTTTTTTGAGAGATTGACAACCTCTTATAGCCTCTATGCACTAGTGAGTCAGCTTCATCCCATGGATTGACAATTTAATCGTGGTTCTCGCTAAAACTGCAATAAGATAGGATAGTGAGGTTAGACATACGTCCCACATTTGGTGCCATTTCTGGGGATCAAAGAGACCTAAACTAGGGAAAAACACGAGCTTCTTGTGAAGTTATCCTTTAACCTCCTCTAGGATCTCTTAGAGTAAAAACGTTCTTTTAGAAATCGTATAGCTTAAGATTGTCGTCTTTTGCTGCGTAGAGGTAGCTTGGAAGTAACTGTACTTGTTGAGTGCCTTTAGGATTGTAGAACTAGATTAAGATTTTTAGAATGATTGATAGACAAGACAAGTCTTAAGATCAATGCTCAGGAAACCATAAAAAAACAAGGAAACGAGTGTTTGTGGACACTTTCCACAATCCCATTGCATGAGAACCTAGGAGTAGGGTAAGTAGGATCCGAGGTGGATTTTAGAACATTGCTCTATTCAAAAGAATCATTGTGGGTTGTATTTAAGGTTGCAGAATTTCAGGTCTACGGCTAGAAATAGCACAAAAAGACTCCAAACCACTCAATCCGACTGGAGAGTTTGCTTAAAAGTTGTATGCACCAGTGGGTAATTTCAAGGACACTTTGAGGTAAAAATTTCAAGAGTTTGCAAAAACTCAAATTATTTACTTTTTCTTGACATTTTAGGCCAAATGAAGTTTTGGCTTGATTCATAGGCTTAAAACAATTCATGAAAATACTATTCATGAAAAAAGTACAATTTTTTTTCCAGTTTGGGCATAAAGTAAATAATCGTGATTATTTACTTTCAGCTCAAAATTAACCAAGGTTGATACCAGTGACTCATTGCATGTGTACAAACAACTTTTGTAAGGGCACATTGGATTTGGATCACCAAATTGGAAAAAAACTAAAGTTTGTACTGAGTTTCTGAAACTTGAGTGTAAATTGGAAAAAAAATAGTCCAAACTTAATGAAATTTGATTCATACGCTTGTATTGATGTGATAGACATGTGTCCATGCTCAGTTGACCAAAAAGATGCAAAAATTTATCAGAAGTAAATAATCGTGATTATTTACATCTACCCCATTATTCAACTTTTTTGACCAAGTTAGCATACCACTAGTTTTAACATGTTGTAATAAGCCCACAAACTAAATATGGTGAGATTTGGATCTTTGGATTGAAAAGTGTGACCAAAATTGCAAAGTTAGTTTGCGGACAGAAAACTGATGACCATTTGACCAAAAAATTAGTCCAAACTTGATGAAACTTGGCTAGAGACTTTAACAGATCTGTGTCAAGAATGGGACAAAAAACTTGCAAAAAAATAGTCAGAGTAAATAATTACGATTATTTACCTCTGCTTCAAAATTTGGGAATCTTGCATATTTTAGCATACCACAAGGTCAAGCATATCAAGTAGACCACACAAATAAATTTTGGTGAAATTTGGATCACAAAAGTGAGACTTAGGCTAGATTCTAGAAATCAGAGTCTGCAAACACAAAACAACCGATAAACTTGAATAGATTTTGTCCAAACTTGTTGAAACTTGTCCAAACTGACAAAAGTAAATAATTGCGATTATTTACTACTGCTACATAGAGCCACCCATTTTGACTTTTGAGCTTGTACAGTGCTAGATAAACATAATACAAGGCCACCGGGAAAGTTTGGGTTCAATTGGATCCAAATTGGTACATGTTCACTCAGTTTTTGAGTTGCAGATTAGTCCTTTGATTTTTACTAAAGTCCACTTTGAAAATTGCAAAGGTTGACTCAATTAGCTCGATCTAGAGTGATACACATAGGCCAATCACAATAGTTAGCAAAAATTATAATGTCTTTGTGAAAGGATAGCTAACTTGATCAAATTTGTACAAGAATCAGGTTGTAGACGAGGAATTGGTAGCTTGACAAAAAGTGCAATCCTGTCAAGTGGAAGAAATTAATAACAAATCAATCCAAAGGTAAGTACTCTATCCAGGGCTTCACAAGTCTATATGAACCTCATATCCGGTTGTGTACTAGGAAATCAAGGCATACTTGGAGAAACCTCCAGTAGAGTATCCACTGGAGGAAGCGTGAATCAAGGCAATTCCTTGCACACTATCCTTGAAGAATTCTCAAACACTTTTTTTGATTCTACATCCGAACTGTCTTCCTATTTGACTCAGTCGGAAACCAAAAAAACAATGAGCTATAAGAATATACTTTATTTTTACAAGACTAATCGCCATGGAGCTCAGGTTTACCTGGATCCTAACGAAGACTATGCTATTTGTATTAATGACCATGGTATTGAGTTTGAAGAGGAGATCAGGGAAAACAAACAAGAAAAAATGTACATGGATTGAAACAGAACTCAGTATTGACAAGTCGAAGACCCTGACGTGATAGACAAATGGGTTTTAGAAGTAAACACCATAATTCCAGATATGGCTGCAAAAGCAGGGCCACCAACTTTAGAATTTGAGGGATACGATCAAGTTGATTTGAAGCCCCTGAAATGGCTAAGTACTAATAATCCTAGGATCGGAGTCTATTTTTGCGAGGATAGAAACGTAAAAGATCTCCTATGGACTTCACATGCAAAATCAGGACAACTGACGGCCATAAAGATCATCTATATCTTTAAGATAAAAGAAAAGAGGCCAACACATCTAACAGTCTACCTAATTAGGGATTGTTATAAAAACTTTGTTATGATGACTCCTGAGGAGATGGAACAAACCAAATATCAAGGATATTCCATAAGGGATTGGATCTTGGGCCAAGGACCAAAAACTATTCCAGGAGATGAACACCGTGAGAGATCTTCTGAGAGTAATGTTGAGAAACCAAAAACCACCTCATCACGCAAAAAACCGGGTGACACTAAGGCCAGTCGAGGGCTACATGAGTCACTATTTCCAACAGACTGGGTTGAAGGACTCAGAACAAGACCAACTGCCAGGAGACCGGGAGTTGAATCAAATAGACACGTCAGACCAGCTGATTTTCAAAAATGGGTCAGAAAATAGAGTGGATCTGGGGATCCATATGACCACTTAGCAAGCTTTAAGCAAGTGCTAAGAGCAGAATGCATATTCGATTTCCATACTCAATTCGAGGAGTTTGGAATGACATTAGAAGGAAAATCATTGACATGGTTCCAAAACATTCCACCAAGGTCAATCATGGACTTAAACACATTAGCTCAAGGATTTGTAGCTGCTTGTTCCAAAACAGGGATCAAACACAATACTGTAGCTCAGTTATACAGCTTTAAATAGAAACATGGTGAGTCTGTTAGAGATTGTGCAACTCGAATGAAACAATATATTGCCAGATGCCCAGGGCTAGAGATACCTGCAGAGAAGAACAACTAGCGTCATTGTTTCTAGAGGGACTGCTAAACAAAGAACTTCATGCTATACTCTATAGCAAGAAGCATACAACCCTAGAAGAGTGTGTGTCAGAAGCTATTGACTTAGGAGACAATTGTGATATTTTCAATGAAGAAGATGTCCCTAAGGATAACCAAAGTGAGAAAATAGCATCCACTAATCCAACACAAGTGGGAACAGCTGTTGTAGCACCCCTTTCAGCCATAGAAGACATGCTCAAAAGGATGAATGACATGATAAGTAACATGAAAAACACACCTATAAGGGGACCATGACAAGGCATACCTCAATAGGGACAACCAATTAGACAAAAAAAATGGTGTAAAATTGAGGATAAATGGACCAACCATGAGACCAATGAGTGCTATTTCTGACCAAAGTATGATGGGAATGTTCAGTATGTGCCCATGAGGCCACACAGACAACCCATGTACAGATACCAGCCTAACATGGCACCGACTCAAAGACCACCGATGGGTATGGAAATACTCAATCCGTGTTAGGTTAACAACCTCCGTATCTAGGACATAATGCAGTGCTTGTAAAGTACATGCATTTAGAAGGAGCCATAGATGCCTGTTACAACCTATGCTGAACCTAGTCCATCTACAGTAATGGTAGAAGGAGATTGGTATAATTCACATCCACCACCAATGGAAGAACCTGTGACTTATGCTCTACTAGATCTTGTACCAATGTACTATATGGCTAATCAAGGTGTTAGACCTCCTATGGTAAGACCCATGATTAAGCCAAGAACGGGAAACTATCATAACTGTGGTGCAGATGATCATTACAAAAAAGAGTGGCTCCACTCAATTGTATGGATTGAAATCCCATGATTGGCATAAAATCCTTCAGGTAAGAGTAGAACAGTTTGTGGTGTCTATGTGTCCTTATATATAGGTTGACATTCACTAAGAGTTTTTATTGTTTGTATTTTGTACTTCCCATAACTATTAGTGGTTATGGGGACACTAAGGTGAAGGCTGCAATATACAAAGTGGGTGAGATTGTGAGGTAATGGGTTTTTTTCAAGTACTATATCATGCTGTGCATGCATGAACAATGGAATTTTTTTTCATCTACTATATTATTTGTGCCTTGTAGATTTGTGAGCTCCAAGGAGATAGAAGTAGAAGCCATACCAGTAGCCCATCAGCTAGCAGTAGAGGCAGTGTGTGCTATTGAGGATACATTCCCACGTACAATCCTTGTTAGCCAAATACACCTATTGCTTCACCTTGTTGAGGAGATTTCCATTTGTGGGGTGGTTCACTCTAGATGGATGTTCTTCTTGGAGAGATTCTTGAATACTTTAAAGGATTTTGTTAGATTGAGGTCACAACCAGAGGTATGTAAAATCAATACAATATAGATAGCATTTATACTCTATGGAGTTACTAATAAAAAATATGTGGTTTTAATGTTTTTAGGCGAGCATGGCAGAAGGTTGGGTGGTGCAAGAGACATTTGTGTATGTCTCACAGTATCTCATCACAGTGGATCCATCATTGCCTCGTCTATGGAGTGAAGAGGAGGATCCTAGGAAGCACTCAACCATTCCCAGTGGAAAAGGCTCACTCTTGGTCATGGATAGAGAGTTTCATGCCATAGTCAAAAACTGCTGTTTACTCAATGCCACTATCATGACCAAATGGGTCAATATGTACTTGGAAGCCCGCGTAGCTAGAGAAAGGGATAGAGATGCATGGAAGAGGTCCCATGGAGGTAGACGTGCACCTCCTTTTCCTAAAGAGCTTGCAAAATATCCTGATTTGATTCAAGTAGAGTGGATCCATAATGCCATGACCAATGCCAAAGCACAAGGAGAACAAATAAGCCCTAAAGAATGGGAGTATGCGAGAGGATGCTTGCGCAAGGTGAGTGTGTATATGTAATGTATGCATGTATGCAAATCACTTAATGAAATGCGATGTAACCTCTTATGCATTGTGATTGTACGCACCCGTAAGATCGATGAGCGTCGGACCACTAATGATTGTGGCGTGATGGGAAACTTTGACACAACAACAGATGAGGTCAGATATTGTGGTACTATAGAGAGAATAATCAAAGTGGATTTCAGATCTTTTCACAAATTCCTCTTTGAGTGCCGATGGTTTGTGGGTGAGGTCAAAAGACATGAAAATGGGCTCATTATGGTGGATTCCACCCAATTCCATCGGGGAAAAACTGACAACTTGGTGTATCATAGTAGTTGCGAGCAGGTAATTTAGGCTATGTGCAATTAACTTAAATTAAAAATTTAATATATGTATATCAGCTTATTCTTTGTGTGTGACGTACAGGTCTTTTATGTGCCATGTATATATCAAAGAAGACTTTGGTATCTCATTCCAGTCACGCCGCGGGGTAGATCTATCTTTGCAGAGACGGACATTGAGCCAGTAATTGATCCCATCATACCATCACCACAAGATGCAGAGGAAGATGTAGTAGAAGTTGAAGAAGGTCAGCCAAGCCTTGCAAATAGTCATCTTGAGGAGGAGGAAGAGGGAGAAAGCGATGATGATTCTACAAGAGGTGATCGAGAGGAGGAAGAATCTCTAAACTTGTTTATTGATTTGAATACTATGGGTCTAAATATGGATCCTAGTGCTTGTAGAGATCTTATACAAGATGAGAATTAATAAAACTCTCCATTCTTTCACTTGGTGTAGTATATGATTAATTTGAAAATGTTTCTTTAAGTGCTTATGAATAGTATTTGTAATGGTTTTGTTGTGACTTCAATGATTTATGTATAGAATTTTTAGAGTGAAAGAGAGATTAAGTGAAGTGAGCAAGCATTCTAGAGAGTGTAGGAGTTGTAGTGTGTAAATACATTTTGAGTTGTATTGGATTTAAATGGTAACCCGCGGGGGGGAGAGGGAGGGGAAAGGGAGTCTATGGCCTTAGCGGTAATGGGCGCTACAATAATCGCGGAAATACACGCGGTAATACAGGCGGTAAAATGCCGCTTGAACAACAAAAGGGTTTCTCTCTCCTCATTTTGAATTCCTCTCTCTTGTTTTGCGGTAATGGCCCACGGTAAACACCACGATCTCTCATAGTGACCCATGAGAGATGATGCAAAACCAAGTAGACAAAAGCCATACACATAAAATGAAACATTTTCCAAGAAGATCAAAGAAGAGATTGAGAAACTAAAGGAAGCCAAATTCATTTATGAAATTGAACACACATATTGGGTGTCTCCAATTGTGGTCGTACCCAAGAATAATGGAAAATGAAGAGTGTGTGTCAACCTCAAGAAAGTGAATGTAGCTACCATTAGAGACAACTTTCTTCTTCCAATCACTGAGCATGTGTTAGAATGAGTTGCAAGAAAAGAAGCTTACAGCTTCTTAGATGGCTTTTCGGGGTACAATCAACTTTTGGTTGACCCAAAAGATCATCATAAAATTGCTTTTGCAACAGAATGGGGTATTGTTGCCTATCGGGTTATGCCCTTTGGGTTAACTAATGCTCTTGCCACATTTCAAAGATTGATGAGCCATACTTTTAAAGAATATCTAAGTAAATTCTTGGAAGTAAACATGGATGATCTATGCGTACATTCATCAATCCGAGATGATCATTTTGAATATCTCAAAAAGGTATTCAAAAAATGTAGACTTTATAGGATTTGCCTAAATCTTGAAAAGTGCACATTCATGGGTAGACAAGGAAAAATTCTTGGACATATAGTGTCTAAAAATGGCATAGCTACTGATGTGGATAAAATCCATGTTATCATTGATTTGCCTAAACCAACAACAGTCAAGGGGGTACAAGTCTTCGTGGGGCATTGTGGATATTACAGACGGTTCATTTACATGTATACTATAATTGCAAAACCCATGTATAGCTTGATTACACACTTTGAATGGACTAAGGAGTGTGAAGAATCCTTCATGAAGCTTCAGAAATCTCTCACTTCAGCTCCAATATTGAAAGCACCAGATTGGAATAAGATATCTCACATACATGTAGATGCTTCCAAATTTTCCATAGGGTGTATACTAGCTCAACGAGGAGACGAGAAAATTGATTTTCCTATTTCTTATGCTAGCCTACAGTTGAACATGGCATAAAAGAATTACACCACCACCAAAAGGGAAGGATTAGGAATGATCTATGCCATAAAAAAGTATAGACATTAACTATTAGCAAACAACTTTGTATTATTTGTGGACCACCAAGCCTTATTGTGCTTGGTCAACAAGCCATGCAGCACAGGAAGAATAGTGAGATGGTTCATCATTATTCTGGAATTTGATTTTTACAGAAGTTGTAAAAAAGGGCACCACTCATCAAAGAGTAGATCATTTGTCAAGGATTGTTTCAGGGGAATCACCTAAAGGAGTAGATGATGATCTACCAGATGCCTATTTTTTCTCCGAAGAAATGAAACCTTGATGGTAAAACATGTGGTGTCATTGATGACCATAGCTCAAGTGGATTTGCAAATACCACTTCCTATTAAAATCGGACTAATTGAGCAATTGGCTATGTATCAATTACTAGCTGGTAGGCTATACAAAAGAAACCAAGATGGAATATTGCTCTTATGCATTAATTCTGAAGAGAAAAACCAATACCTAAGTCAAGTATATATTACCATAGTAGGACTTCACTTTGCGGAAGACCAAACTATGCAAAGGATCTTGAGACTTGGAGTATTTTGGCCAACTATGAGGAGCGATGTTTGCTCTTATGTAAAGGAATGTCCTCAATGTCAAAAACAAACACCATACCTCACGTAACATTGTTTCAAATGTCACCTGTTCCTAAGTAGAGTAACTATTTAGTCATTTACTTATCGACCCGAACATTTCCTGAGGATATGAGTAAACGCCGTCAAAGAGCAATTGAAACTGAAGCAAGAGACTTTGCTCTTATAGGAAATCAATTGTATTGGAGAGGTAAGGATCAACATCTGTGTCTTTGTGTAAATGAAGACGAATATATTCTGATTATAGAACAAGCACATGCCGGATTAGTTGGAGGTCACTTTTCTAGTGAGACCACCGCAAGAGCAATCTTGATGGCAGGTATATGGTTGCCAACACTTTTTGCAGATGCCAAAGAATATGTTCAAAGATGTGATGCTTGTCAACGATAAAAAATGCCAACACGAGTAGATAGCACGCCCTTAAGACCAATGATGGGAGCTAGAGCTTTCGCAAAATGGGGTGTAAACTTTGTTGGGCCAATACAGCCACCTGCTTATAGAACCTAAGCTCAATATATAATTGTAGCTACGGATTATTTGACTAAGTGGACAGAGGCTAAGCAACTCAAAAGAATGATGCCAGAACCACTACCGCATTCTTATATGAGTATGTGTTCACGGGATATGGACAGCCAATAGAAATTGTCAGTGATAGGGGGAACTCATTTCCTCAATGAGGTAATCGAGTATCTGCTTAATGAATTTATGGTCATCCATAACAAATCAGCTCCCTATCACCCACAAGCAAACAGACAAGCTGAGCATACTAATACGATTCTTAGCTTGGTATTGACTAAAGTGGTTAGTTAAAAAAGAACAGATTGAGAAATGAATCTCCATGCTGCTCTATGGGCTTATCGAGTTTCATTCAAAACAACTTTAAATGCTACACCCTTTAACCTTGTTTATGGTCTTGATGCCATACTGCCAATAGAATTTCTATTGTGGACACTAAGGGTAACAAAGGATATCAAGTGGACTGGACATGAGTTTTCAGAAAGACTTGAAGATTTAGAGAATCTAAATGAGCAAAGGCTAACAACTATAGCTCACATCTACGCACAAAAGCGAAAACAAAAATCGTTTTTTGATTCCCATCTAATTACAAAAATCTTCAAAAAAGGGGACTTAGTTCTAGTCTATTCCCTTAAGCAACACATTCCTAAGTTTAAGAAAAAGGGAAATGGACCGTTTATCATTGAAGATGTATCTCCAAGTGGAGCAGTTAAGTTGTCCACCCTTGATGGTGAACCAATGGCTAATTGGATTAGTGAGTGTCGTTTAAAGAAATACAATTTTCCTCTGACAATGAATTGCTAGAAAGAATGCATGCAGCCAAGCAAAGGAAGATAAAATGATAGCAGGTTATTGATGAATCCCAAGAAGAAGCTCAGCTTCGGGTGCTCAAAAGGAAAGTTGCTCTCAAGAATCAACAAATACCTATTCCCTTCAACACACTAGAAATAGATGACCAACAATGGGAATTGCCGAAAGACGCAGTGTCAATAGATGATGAATGGCTAGATGGAATGGACCTTCACATCAAAGTATAGCTCAACAATCATTGCACAAATGCGTTGAACGATACAGGAGCTAGAGTAAATACAGCCAGTTATTCCACGTACAAGAAAGCAACAACTCAGTCATTGACAGCAGGAATAGCGACTATCAAAGGATGCAACAAGAACCCAACACCAACATTGGGAGTAGTCAACTTGAATGTGATAGTACATGGATATTCATGTCCTCATCAGTTTGTATGCTTACTAGATTCGGATACAAATCAACTCAAGCTAGCACCTAAAGACAGGCAACTCATTGTTCCAATTGCACCAAGCAAGGAGGAATGGAAAGGAAGCAATCAGCTGACCAAACCATAAAGTAATCAATATTCTCCATCCTATCGAAAAGTAAATGCTACATGTAGCATGCAAGGAGTCAGGAAAATTTGGGTACCAAAAGCACAACTTAAGGACAAGCCGATTCAAATCTGGGTGCCCAAAACATCATCGACAAAACCAAAGACGGTTCCAAGGGTCAAAACACAGAGACACACTTCTCCGAGAAGGGAACCTAACACAAAATGGATTTGGAAGAAAAATGAGCACTTACCCTCCCCGCAAACTGCTAAACCAATCAAGCAACGGAGAGTTAAGTCTCAGAAACCTCAACCACACCATTCTGACCAAAACAAACAAAGATATCAATGGCAAGTAAAAGCTCGACAACAACCATTATTGCTACCAATAGCTCAGGAAATTAGCATGCTAAAGAATCCTGATGGTACAATCAAGCAAAGAGCACACAAGCTACAAGATTTTCTCTTTGGAAGACAGCAACAACAAGCCTTGACATCAGAAACCCATGAGTTAATCACTCAAGACCCACCTCTTGCACAACATAATGTTTTGAACTGCATTGATCTTCAAACCATGGTAGAGCCAACCACATCTATGCATAGAAAAGATTGTTCAACCCATGCACACAGTCGTCCCGGAGTACGCCATCTAGGAGGGGTGAAAGAGTACTAAGTAATTAAGGGCAATGTTTGAAGAGGGAGGAAAAAGTTTGATGTTAACGTGTGATTTTTTGCAAAATTACCTAATAATGCCCTTATAGATCATCAACAGGGGAAATTTAACGGATTATATCTCCCCGATGAGTGTAAATAGTGTATATAATATCAGAAAATCATCAAAAAATAGTCCTTTTTGGTTATTTTTCATCATTTTCTTAAAATTGAGACTTAAAAATGGAGAAATCCAGCAAAAAACAGTAAAGCTGTGTTTTTCAATGGATTTTCTTAATTATTGGAGTTTTACTTTGCTTTTTTATGGCATTTTGTTATTCTCTTTGATTTTTTCAATATATAGGTCAAAATTAATAATAAATAGCAACGGAGCTCATATGAAAAATTCAAGACACGGTGGTGATTAGAAAGACAAGACGAACAAGCACAAAAAATTTCAATCAAATCGGCAGATGGAAGCGTGAAGCCTAAATTAGGCAGCCATACCTACTTTTGCAGAATTCTTGCAGAATGAGCTACAGGAATCCGATTGGGAAAATTTTTGAGTCTAACATAGATTTCATGGCCTAGTAGGACTAACAAGGGAATCTGAGAAAAATTGGTTCGGGAAGTCCGAGTATAGATACCCAAGGTAGGCTAAAATCACTTCATTTCCACTTGTTGCCTTTGGAGAGAGAGCTTTTCGACCTCTTTCGCGCGTCCTTTCCGGAGTCTACAGTTATTTATTTTCAGCACCGTCTCGCACAAGACATGAGGGGTAAGTTATTTACTCATCAATGATCCATTTTGTAGGGCCAGTAGCTAGTCTAAACCCCTAGAAAAAAACCTTAGAATCCGAGCAGTGCACGAAGACCTACTACCAAAAATCGACCATAGCGGCCTGTCAGTTCAACCAAATCGGATGAGATTTGAACTGTAGCATGCCCCAACATCTATTATAGCAACAATTGACCATTCGTCGGCAAAGGTCAAGGGGCTCCCAAGTAGAAAATCTAGGTTTTTGGCAGATGCCAAAATTGGGTTCTGACTCCACAGACAGCTTACCTACGAGGTCTATACACAATGTATATGATTGGTTTTGAGAAATAAATCAAGCAAAGCCCTCAAAAAAAAAAAAAGGCTCGAAGGTTACAAAGCGTCAAATTCAGCATACGTGGTCAAACTGACTCCAAATGGGCCAAAATTGGATGAGTCGCCTCACGGCTATGTTGCGGATAAGTCCAAAGCCTCAAAAGTGACTGACCAACTCAACAGGCAGTGTAGTCACAAAAATGAGAGATTTCAGAGTCGACAAAGCACAAAGTGATTCCGGCAAGACTAAATTTTACCAAATTCAATTTCAGACTTTTTAGATGTATAGAATGTGTTTAGGTTAAAATTTTTAAGTTTTGCAAGAAAAATGTGACTGCTGTAAATAATTGCGACTATTTACTTTTGCACTATTTTTGCTTGAAAATTGTATCATCACATTACCTATCACTTGTGCACACCTAATACATGCCAAAATTCAAGTATGACCCAAAATGATAACATATAACTTGGAAAATTGCCAAAAAACGCAAAGAAGTCTTTGCAAGTCAAATTTTGAGTTATGAGCCACATTTATTGATCCAAATCACCCTTTATATCAAATGTACAAGGTCTGTTCAATGCCTAGAACCAAGTTGTACAAAAAAGATCTATTTTGGTATAAAAGTTAATAATCACGATTAATTACTTTTTGGCCAAAATGGGAGAAATTTACAATTTTGCCATCATACATCCAAAGTACTTGATGTCTTAAATCCACTAGCCAAGTTTGAACAAATTTGGAGCTCAGAATATCAAAATCTCTTTATATCTATTGTTTCAGAGACATAAAGCCTAAATCTGGCACCATTTTCATCCTATGCATCCAAATGAGCCCATATCTCACTCAGAGTATCTATTTGATATATACTTCAAGCATGTAATGTCAAATTTGCAAAAAGTTGAAAAAGTTACTTAGCTGTAAATAATCGCGATTATTTACTTTGTTGCAATTTTTTTGTTTGGACTTATAATTTTGTTCCTTACATGTTTTTATGCATCTACGCATGTTCAAAAATTTATTTGAAGCAAATTGGACTCAAATTGTCAGTATTTCATCCTGAAGGACATTTCAGAGACAGTTTGCCAAATTTACTAACTTTGACACTCTATTCACTCAATAGGAGCCATGCAAGCAGCAGACAAGGCCAAGAAGAAGCTCAACCAAAAAGAAAAGTTGCAAGAGCTACCAGCATACCAACTGGACCCGACTAAGTCAAAATCCAAAAGCAACGTATCTTTCAAGAGAACAGATTGAAGAGCATAACAACACAGTGTTCACCAGTAGATTCAAGAGCGAGGAAGGACCTCAGGTAGAGCTGCAACTTCTACCAAAGGAAGTTTATGATGTCTCTGCAAATCGCAAGACCAAAGAAGAAAACTGAAGGCTAGGACTCAGAGATTTCTATGAACAAGAGCCGTGTGGAGTGGACTTCCAAAAGGCTTATGAGCTTTTATCCATGATCAAAGAAGATGGAACAACCCAGATTTTTTACCCACAAAGTAATAAAGTTGAAGTAGTGATTACCAAGGATATAGTGGCAGAAGCACTCAGAGTGCCAACAGAAAGAATGACAATGAGGGAAACAGATAGAAGATGGCAGGTACTTTCACCATGGAAACCACCGCTGTGACATTTGCCAACCTCATCCACAAACAGGTGGACAGCCCGCAAGGTTGTACCATCAACATTTCCACTTCCTTGCCAAAAGACCACCAAGGTATACATCACCAAATCATGCCGTTGACACAACCTTTACGCAAGTTCTCAAATCAACCACTAGGCAACCAATTGACCATGGAAAATATGTTTTGTCCAAATCGAAGGGGACAAAGAAAGAAGGGAAAATCACATACTTGGGAGATGAGCACCAGAGGTTTTGACCAGGATTTCTTACCATGCCATCGGCATGGCCGACAACTTGCCACCTACCCCAGATCAAAACACTCGGATAGTGTTAGCACAACCTTCTCCTTGAGCTACAAGGTCTTCCAAGAGATCATATAAGCTGGATGAAGAGTTTGCTGAAAGATCGCCAAAAAGACACAATAGTAAAAGCTAGATAACGAGGAAAAGAGAGCACGACGGGAGGAAATGAAGAGAAAAGCCGTGGCAGCACACCAAAAGGAACCTATACAAAAGCAAGCCTGCTTTGAAATAGAAAAGAAATCTTACGAATGTAGCCACCAAGCACAAGCCAAGGACCCAGCAAAGTGGGTACCCATTGAGGTGAAAGGACCAAGAACCAAGCATCATACCAGGAAGTAAGCTGAAGATCCCACGGAATCCCTGGAAAAGATGTATCAAGAAGTAGAAGCCTTGAAGCTGAAGGAAGCCCAAGAAGCGGCTAGAAAAGTGAAAGAGGTGGCAAAACAGCAAAAGCAAGCAGAGGAAACAACTAAACAAGGAGCAGCACAACATGATCAGGGTGAGGTGTCTCCCCGCCCTTCTTCACTCGTTTCTGAAGAGCATGATCACCCCATGCCGAGTCCACCACCTTCACCAACAAGCAAAGCCACAAAAGCTGACACACAAAAGAGGCAGAGCCTGAACAAAGAGAAGTAGTTGAATTGGCACAACAGGCAGTACAAAGAGCAAGAGCCAGAGCCCAAAAGGATAGTGAGTCCTAAACAAGAGGACAACACAAAGTTAGAACAACTAAGAGAACAAGAGGTCGAGGCATCCACGAAGCCTCAAGATGACAAAACGGCAAAAGATCAGCCACAGTCACAAGGGCAAAAGCAACGAGCAGCCATGACGCCGCCAAAGGATACACAAGAATCTCAGAAACATTAAGTCAGCTGGCACAAAACGAAGATTGGCAATCAAATGATAAAGTGATCCTGCAATTTAATGAGTATGCTAAGAAAATGCAGGACACGACTGACGACTTCACTCATTAGCACTTAGCCGTAGCACATGGGCCAAGGAATTAGAAATGGTGATTGACACACTACAAGGGAAGTTAGATGACCAATTAAACGTCATCGCCTATCTACAAAGGCAAGTGCAAGAGTTGAGAGTGAAAGATGAACAACATCAGCTCGCAAATGATAGACAAGAGAAAAAGATGGAGGAGCTTGGTGAATTGCTTACGAAATTGTCAGATGCATGCAAAGCAAAGGATGAATAGATGACAGAAGTCACAAATGAATCTCTAATGAAAACCCTGTTAGTTCAGAAGATTCAGGTTCAGTTAGATGTAGCCAATGCCTCCCTATAGTACTCAGAACAAAGAATAAATGATTGGGCAATTTTCCTGTGGCAAATCAAAGGAAATCCCGTAGTGGCCTTGATCAAAGGCGGAGATGAGGTCTACAAGACATTAGAGAAGAAGAATAAAGACCTCAACTTGGAGCTTAAATTGGAGCAGTCTCAACGCAGAGGCCTGGCTTTGATGCGGGTCCAAAGAGAAGACCAACTGCTGCAAGAAATAGCAGAACTTAAAAAAGTCAACCGGCTATTGAGAGAGGGACAGCCAGAAACCCAAGAGGAGGTAGGCACTTCTGAGCAGCCATAGATAGAGACCCCCTCAGTTTCATTGGCTGAGATGGAGACACAACCAGCTGAACAGCCAAGTGACGATGAGGAGTTTCAAGTACACATTACCAAAACAGACATAGTGCCAATGGTCCAACTCTCAAAGGCTGAGGAAGATGTACTAAAGGAAAAAATTACACAAGAGGTAGATGAGCAATGGAAGGTAGCGATGGATTGGGAGCTGAGATTTATTCACTCCGTCAATGTTACACAAATCACTCCCAATCAAATCAATGTGCAATGGCACCAACAATCCTTGCCCTATCCTCTGATTAAAGTAGAGCTGCTACAAGTTAAAGAAGGGCTTTACACTAACATGCAAGTCGAGGGCGCAGATCAAGACCACCCAAAGTGGAGGCTGAGCTGGTTGAACAAGAATCCAAGGTACTTGATTCTGTTAACAAGAGGACCTACGGCCCTGCAGAAGGATCCTACTTTCTGTCCTGTACCAAGAGTAAGGACTTGGCAAGCACACGAGGCACTAGTAAAGAAGCGGCCAACTTGGCTGAATTACCCTAGATTGCTTGCTCGAGAAAAGGGACCACCGACGGAGGAGTACATGGTGAAAACCCTAACAGGTGCCATGCTCTTATTTAGCAATCTACCAGATTTATCATGTGCAATGTTATACAAAATCTACCGAATGCTGCTCACCTGCATCAAAGTATTCCATGAGGCAGAGCAAGCAGGCACGCCATGGATGTCATTCCTTGAGGGTAACAAAGGGTTGTGCTATGATCTCAGTGGGCAATCTTCCAAAGAATTTCTCTATGGCTTCTACGCCAGATGTATGTTTTTACCTTCCCACAATATGCTGGCCTTCGAGGAAGCATTCTACACAAGGTTCTTCACTTGGCGAATGAAAATATTTGAGCCAGTGATCAACAACCTGACATCATGCCTTGTAGGCTACTCAGCAGTGGAGCTGAAGAACAAAGTCACCATGTAGTTCTTGCAAGTGCCAGATAAAGAGAGAAAGATCAGATACCAAAAGGCACTCAATGCACTTAAAGACCGCCTCATCAACCGTCAACCCGAAGACTACTTCAGCCCATAAAGCTATGTCAAGAGACGACACAGACGAGGAGGGGGGAATGTTAGCAGCAAGCTAACATGGATACCGCAAATACCATTTTTTAAAGATCTCATTGTAAAACACTTATTATTTTTGATTAATCAAGAATATTGCAACTCCTATTTTTTAGATAAACCTTGTAATTGATGAGCCAGGGCTACAAGCTTCCAAATTGTATCAACCTCTCATTACCTATCTTTAGTTAGAGCTCCCAAATTATTAGTTTTGACCACCAAAAACCTTGGCTAAGATATAAAAGCCAATTTTTATAAGTTATTTATAAGTTTTTTGGATAATGAAATACACAGCGTGAGCTGATGGTGCTCACTTCTCTCCTTCTCACGCTTCCTACTCCCTCCCCAATTGTCACATTGCAATCGCGTTTGTTGCATTTGCTTCGCAGGTAAGAGCTCTACGCGTAAACATATCACATTATTTCATAGCTTTAATTTCATCATAAGTAGGAATTTTCACTTCAAAATAAAAAACTAAGCATAGGCGGGGTATTGGGGAATCATTGCTAAGCATTTAGGTGCATTCTGGGTAAAAAACGACTAGATCAAAAATCCATTGCTGTTAATAATTGCGATTTTGGCACTTGACCTAAAGTGGGGTTTGAGGCCATAAGAATGTGTGCTTAGTTCTTATAAACTTGCCCTAGAAGTTCAAGTTTTGCTACGTTTGGATGTCATTTGATGCCGTAACGGATGTGATTTGTTTGTCGATGAGCGATTGGCTTTTGGTGATTTGAGTCACTTGAGTGTAGCTTGAGTTAGATGCAAGCTGTTAGTTGTTTTCCGAGAGATTGACAACCTCTTGTAGTTTGTATGCACTAGTCATGTCAGCTTCGTCCCATGGATTGAAAATTTAATTGTGGTTCTCGCTAAAACTGCAATAAGATAGGATAGTGAGGTTAGACACGCGTTCCACAACTTGGCCAACACTTCAAAGCACCTTAAGATAAAAATCAAATAGGCATTGACACAAGTAGTCACACAAGTATTCATGTATATTACATACATTCGTATATATTTGACACAAAAGCATTCGTGTGAAATCTTTTTCAACCATTGTGACACGGAGACAATAACTAGCTACACAAGGTGTCTATTATGGCCACTTTTGATTGCTTGGCATCTTGAGCAGTCTCGACTATCAATTCCTTCCTTGTACTTTACATTTTTAATGACAATGCCCCAATTCCATTGTGCAAGCATCTCATTCCTTGCATCAAATGAAACTCACTGATAGATTTCACTCTGTCAGCACTTTCAGCCCGCTCGTAAACAAACATCACCACATCCTCTTTCATAGAATTCTCCCACTACCTCTAGTCTTAATTCTCCAAGCTAGGCAAAATGACATAGCATGTAGGATCATTGAAGTACATTTTATAGAAACAATCATCTAGCACTAATGTGCTTGACTTATTGAACCGAGGGAAAAGATACCACAAGGTTTCTAACTTTTTGAAGTACATTGGTCTTGGAGGGTTATCAAATTTCCAACTACTAATATGGAAAGCAGCCTATGAGATCTGGTCACTTAGGCATCTTATGCCTTGGTTGAGGCACTTTTCAATAGCTTTTTCTAAGTTCATGTTAGTGCTGAGGTCCATAGAAACACGTCTGCTACCTGACTCAATGCAAGTAATAATATCTCTACATCATTCTGCATGTAATAGCTGATGTTGTCATCTCTAGTTATTTTGCTAAAGTATAGCATTGATACAGCTGGGGGCAACCTATTTTCTTGGATTTTATGCACGTATGCAAGCAAATTGTTGAAGTCAACATTGACTGCTAAATCTCGTCTACCAATGAAGCTATGAAGCGAGTAAACACTTTGCACTCAATTTGCTCTACCTCATCTGTGGATGGTTGGCGTTTTGAGACAACGACATGAATCTTAACTACATAACACATGAAATGGTCAAAACAACTGAAATTAATACACTACACAAAAACTGAGAAATAGCACTTATATATCATGTCAATGACTGACAATACGATAGCATGGTAAAAAAAGCTAGAAAGCTGTAAGAAATAAATCTTCTAGCATGCTCGGGTTTTGGATGGGAGTAGTACCCTTTTTTGGGGTCGCGGGCCTACCCATCCTACACTTGCTTTTTTTCCCCCCCTTTTGTGTAGCTCCTCAACAACAAATTGGAGCATTGCTTCCATTTTGGGCTCCAACGACACTTCTTCCTCAGATGGAACACCTTGATTCACATTGCTTGGCTCTACAGTTTGAGCATGAATAGGCTCTTTAATTTTCATGGGAGAACAGATCCCAATATTAGTAGCCTCACCCTTCCCAATATCAATACCTTGATTTGAAATAAAAAAGCATGTGAGAAGATCAGGTAGTAAATGATGATCATAATGATCTCTCTAACCATGGATCACAAATGTGTGGATAACATGTAGAAAAAAATAAACCTAACCTTGGGTAGATCCCTCTAAGTTCTTGTAATTTCTTAGCATGGCATCGAGGTTAAAGAGCTCGTCCACATCATGTGTGAATGATGTGGAAGCTCTTGGGTGACAAACCTGGTCAACCACCACTCGCTCACCTAGCACAATGAAGACATTTAGTATACATACCAAAGTAGCTTGGTTCTTGTTCTATGAAATCACCAACTTAATTATGGGCTCTTGATACACAGTCCCTTGTGCCCAACATTTTTTTATAGTAGGTATCTTGCATCGGCAGTTGGGTACAATGAATTTAAGCTCAGTTGTGTAGACAACGGAAAAGGAGAGGGGGTCGTACTTGTGGCCACACGACAAGTAATAAACCCTGAACGCATGTTGTCTTGACAGAACTTGGCCACATGCCACACAGTTCCCTCCAATTATTGTAGTATCAACATCCAACACAGTCTTGGGTGGTGGGGTAGGCACAAGCAGGGCCCTGCCCTCTCACTTCACAAAGTTGCAGGCCTCCATGAAAGAGGCATGCCTTTTAAGATCACAATGCACCCTCTCCATTTTCTAAAGTATTGTCTATACAAAATGAAAAATAGAAGATAATGGATTGCATAATCAACCATGAAGCACTCAGGAACACATCTAGGCACTTCTAAGCACAATTTCACTTATGAGCACTTCAAAGTACTAAAAAATGATTCAAAGTGCATGGAAATGACTCATAGTGCATGAAAACTAATAAAAAACCAAGTAAATCACTTAGATGCTAGCACTTTTGAGCACTTTTAAGCTATTTGAATCACTATACAGCTTTTATAAGCACTTTGAAGCACCTGTAGGAACTTTTTAGCAGTTCTTTGTATTTGAAGTAGTTCTAGGAATTTCCAAAGTGCTTGAATATTGATAAAAACACTTCTAAATCACTTATATTCTATCACTTGTGAGCACTTCCAAGCATTTTATGGCATCTTCCAGCACTAAAGTGCTTCAAAGTGCTTAACAAGGGCTTTTTGAAGCACTTTAGAGCTAATTAAAAGTGCCCTCAAGTGCTTAGTCCTTACAAGCTTTAATAAGAACTTTGATTGTACTAAAGAGATCAAGAGACTTCTCTACGGAACCACCTTGGCTCGCTTGGCCAAGGCCCTAAACCATTGCCTTGGGCTGATAGGGGTTAGCCTTTGCCTTGGTAGGCTAGTAGGCTTTTGGAACCCCTTCTTGAGGGTTCAAGGAGCCGAGAGTCATACCTAGACTTGCCTTGGGGTGGTAGCTTTGTATTGTGTTTTATTTTTTTCAATGAATGACAAATTCAAAACTTCCATGAGCTTCAAAAAAGCTGTGATAATGTACTAATAGATTAGGAGCTTTTTTATAGCCCATAGACATGATAGACTTGAATGCCTTATTAAGAGTAGGCATCTAGTTTTTAGACTAGTAGGTTTATGACCTTGCATTAGCCTAGGGTCATAATTGATTGCTTGTGTTTCATGCATAAAACTGAAATTTCAAGTGGTTTAATCTTCATGATAGCTTGAGTGTTTTTTTGCTTTATGTTGTTTAGTTTTTGACTATGATTCACCCATCTTTTAGAAGCAAAAAATTCACTTTGCATGATTGTTCATTGTACTTGGTGTTTTTTTAATTCTTATTGGCCTTTGATGCTCATTACTTGTTCTTATGTTTTGCAACTGAACATTTCTTCCATGGACTTGCTTTCTACCATGTCACCGTGTTTTGATTCATCGGCACATGAGGATGTGTGCCAAATTAGGAAGGGGGAAATGTTAGAAGCAGGGATAACACAAGGTACACCGATTATGCATCAAGCAAGAGATATGCTATGGATGTGCATAATATTTCCTATTCACTTTGTATAAGGTCTTGGGCTCATTGGGAGTTTCATAGTTGTATATGCTAGCTAGAGGGCTAAAAATTAAACCCATAGTAGAAGGGATTGTGGTGAAAGGATTTATAAGGAAGCCTTTATGCAAGGAGGCTTCATTCTTGAATATCCACTCTTGAGGATCCACTTTTGAGAGCTCTCTCTCTCTTGAGTGTTCACTCTATGGATGGCCTAACCTTGAGCTTAATTCCCATGCTTAAGAGGCTAGTGCTAATTCATTGTAATTAGAGAAACTATTCTTAATCTAATCTCTACTTTATCATTCTTCTATTCCATTATGTCATGAAGTAGTTTCACCTTTCTCATTACTCTAGATTTGAGTGTGTGTGATGACCTTTTACTTATTAACCACTCTTATCCTTCTATGAGCATTCCATTTGTGATATTTAACATCTCTAATTAGGTTGATTAAGTTGGTTCTTAGTCTTGTGATTAGTGTATGTGCCCTATTGTTTGCTTGTGTGTGGATGGGTTTTATGAAACTCTAGCACCATTCAACTTGTGTGTGTAGCTTTTGATGAAGCACCTTGATTGGCATGTAGTGATTGGAGAGGCCAACACCACAATGCAATAGTGTGTGCTTGTCATGAGTGTGCTTTGGGATTTTAGTCTATGGTAAGTCGAACTTCAATGGGCTTAAAATGTGTGTAGGAGATGCTTGGTTGATGATGTGATTAGAGTTAGTGATCCATGGATAATCTCTATTGCATTGGATGAGCATACTCTTGAATCCTCTCATTTGATACGTTTGATGCTCGTGCTTCCATGCCATAGCCGGGTTGCCGATCCTAGGACTGATAATTTTGTTGGTCTTGGGTTGATTAGGCTATGCTACAATTTCCCCCAACACCAATAGATCCGATCATGCTCCATGGTTTGGATGCTTTGGGTTCTTCAAGTGGATAGTATCCTATTTTTGTCATATATCCACTAGGTTCCTTGTAATATGTTGGGATTGGTACTAGTGCTTTCTCCTCATGCTCTTCTATAGTTGTTGCATATCTGACTCCTATAGGTCTTGTTCCTAGTAGTGGGGGTTGTTGTTCTAAAACTGGTTGTGGTCTTTCAACTCCTAATGGTCAGAAAATAATTCCTATTGTGTATCTCGGCACTGGTGGGGCTTGAGCTTGTGCTACTTGGACTTGTGGGGCATACTGGTATTCTTTTACATACCCCTTGTTTTAATATCACCCCTCAATCACGTGATTTGTTCATTTTTGCTCTATTAAACACCACTTAGGCTGCTTAGCCTACAACTTAGCAAATGGATTAATCCTCTTGAGCACCTCTTCAATGATTTGTTCTTGATTTAACAGAGAATTGGATTTTTTTTCTGACTTAACAAATTTCGATCTATATACTGTGGCAAAGACTCATAATCTAAATCCTTGTATTCTCCTTTCTTGTAGACATCACAATTATCTACCAAGTAGAGAGCTTCTTTCGTCAACTCATTGAATGTGGTTCTCTTTTTCATGTGTAGGTCTTTCTTCAGATCTGCATTCTCTACCCTTGGATAACAATGAGCATTAACCTTGATTTGGTTGGTAGTTTTCGCATATCTCTTCAGTCGTAAGGATTTTCTTCGTATGGATTCCCCTTCTTTCTGCTTGAACTTGTGGATTTTCAAGATGGTGTTGTGAGCTATCCCCCTTCGAGAGAATTCCTCAATAAATTTGTAAAATACCTCCTCAATCGACTTGAAATCTCTACATTCTTTGGAATCAAACTAGGTGGTTGCGTCCTCTTCAAGGGTTAGTCCAAATCTTGCAAATTGCATTGGAAAGTCTAGGACTTCCTCAGCTCTAATGATATGCACACATGATGCCACGTGATCCCTCAAATCTCTATTTCTAGAATATTTCTTGTTTACCCACTTCTTGACCTGAGATGATCTGATCCTATAGTGATATATCAATCTAAGAATAGAGTCTCCCAGTCCTCCTCTATTATCTTTTTTTGGCCTAGGGTATGGTAAGTGTTCCTCCCTAGGGATGCTCCTAATCCATAATTTCTAGATGGTCTTGTAGGTGGTCGTTGCTCTCTTTGGACCCTTTCTTCTTGTTCTCGTTCTTGATGTGGCACTTTGGTCCTTGTCGGATTTGACATTCTTGTACTACTCTCATCCTGGTATTGCTGATGGAGTAATGGTATTGGTGGTGCTCCTAGCCCTGTCATGACTTGATAACCACCTCTATATGTGTTTTGCTTTGGTGTTGCATATTGCTCAATCCATGCTTGAAATGATAGCAGTGTGGCCTATGGGTTTTGAGGGTTGGGTAGTGGTAATCCAGTGGTATGCGACATGGTATCATAGTATTTTGAGAAGGGATGTGTGGATTTTCTAGGGGTATGTGTGGGCTTTTGCTTCTCTGCAGAAGCCTGTGTCAACAATTCAAGCGTTATCACCCTTTTTACATCCCGTGGTGGATGGATTGGCTCATATTCTTGTTTATATTTATTGACAAAAATGATATTGGTTCTTGTTACCGTGTCATAAGAAACTAAGTACAGGACCTTGTCTATGCTTAATTCATTTACATGGGGTTCCATGCAACGGTAGTAAGAGATGACCCTCCCATCTCTTTGCTTCTATATGCCACTATTTTCATGAATTATAGTCACTCTTGCCACTCTCTTCATAAATGTAAAAGGCTCCTGGAGGGTTAAGTTTAGGAGGTAGTTCTTGGGTCTCCACATGGCCATCTTCCCTTTTTCCACGTTGCCTCCATACTGATTGTAGTTTTTTGGGTCTCTGAAAATGAGGTAGTGGCTCTCTTCTTAATCATGGAATCTATCACCATCATTGTTTACTAGGATTATTTATAATCCTCTAGAAGACCATTCTTCAATACAAATGCACTGACATCCGCAAGCATCCGGATAAACTAGGGCTCCATGGGAGTTTGTTCCCTTCAGGAACATTGCCGTGTATTCTGGTGTGGTCAAAGGGGTTTGGGAAGTGCTATCCCCTTTAGCCCTCTCCTATTGAAAGCCTCCTAGTTGCTGGTTAGCCATCCAATGATATGATTTTTTTGGAAGAGGTGTCAGTATCACTACCCTCTTCTATGATTGGAGCTAAGAGATCTATCTTAGCTTGGTTTACTCTCTTCTCCTTTGATATTGGACACCCTTGGTCAGTTGTTACTCTACCATCTCTTAGAAGATACCTAAACGATATCAAATACACGAAAAAATAATGACACACTCTTGCAAAAATCCCAACCTCTTATCTGTGAGGTTAGCTAACCCCTTATGCAACCTTTGCTCTCGGGTAACTTGGATACCTATGTACACAAGATCAAGCACTTTGCCTCTTGTCCCTTTGAGTGATTAGTCCAATTTTATCTCCGGAATCTCCACTGAAATTCAAAGAGTTATAAAATTTTTGAAACTTAGGTCAAGAATTTGACAAATCAAGGCATAATCCTTTAACAAGGTCTTGAGAGTGATTCTGGAGTCTGTTTGGTTCAACCAAGGTATTTTTGGAAACCTTTCAAGATAGCCTCTAAGATGGTATGACCAAAGTTTTAAACTAGAACAAATGGCAACAACCGTGTTAGTTGCCTCTAGTGAACTTTCTGAACCTAGGCAATTTCTGCTGGCTAGTTTCTGTCTGATGAGTCTTTTGACACTCTGTATGAAGTGTTTGAATGATTTTCAATGACTATTTGGTCAATTATCAGAATTTGGCCGTTGTCCTTCAGTTTTTGGGTGATTATATGAGCTTTTACTGGTTCAAATAACTCACGGAAGGTATATGGGTGATGGCATGTATAGGTGGTACCACTTTTGGCACCTTTGGTGGTACCACTAATAGCCCCCTAATAGCCCATAGGAGGAGGCAACTTGAGTGTTTTTCAAATTTAAAAATAGAGAGAGAGGAAAACTATGTTTTTAAGGGTATTAAGGTATTACAAAAGCATGCAAGGTGTACATGTGTATCTAGCTAATATATTTGGATGACTACAGCCCACATGTGTGGCCTCCCATACTTTCAAAAGGGCATTAATGTAAAGTTGTGGCCCCTGCTAGTCTCCTCAGTGCCGTCCTTTGTACAAGCTTTGAGAATCTTCTTGCATTTCTTTTAGACTCAAATTATTGCATCAAACCTTGCACCTTGCTACTTTGCCTCTATGTTCTTAGCACAATCTCCCTGTCATTTGATCTTCACTACACGCAAAAATGAGCACTCCCTCCAAGAGGAAAACACCCTCATGGAGGTCTAAGAGAGAGTTCGACAAACCTGCAGAGTTTGTTCAAATGACTCCTTCCACCGTGCCGGAATCTGCATGTGCAAATTATCAATCTCTCTCTAAAAGTGGCCCCTTACAACTAAGTCTGCTCAGAAAGGTATTGTGCTACCTCACCTTATCTATATGCAATGCATGTAATGAGTGCATGTTAGAGTCATTTCTATGCACATGCAAATCAATTTTGGTGCAACAAAACTTTCTCCAACTCTTATTGGCAACATCTTTAGAGTACCTGACATTGTTATGTGGGACGCATTTCTAACCTCACAATGCTATCTTATTGTAGTATTAGCGAGAACTACGATTAAATTATCAACCATCCATGGTATGAAGGTGAATCGACTAGTGCATAGAGGCTACAAGAGGGTGTCAATCTCTCGGAAAACAACTAACAACTCGCATCTAGTTCAAGCTACACTCAAGTGACTAAAATCACCAAAAGCCAATCGCTCATCGGCAAACAAATTACATTTGTTGAAGCATCAAATGACATCCAAATGTAATGAAACTTCTAGGACATGTTTATAAGACCTAAGCACACATGATTATAAGACCTAAGCACACATGCTTATTGTCTCAAACCCCACTTTAGGTCAAGTTCCAAAATCGCGATTATTAACAGCAGTGGATTTTTGACCTAGTCGTTTTTGACCCAGAATGCATCTAAATGCTTAGCAATGATGTCTCAATACCCCGCCTATGCTTAGTTTTTGATTTGAAAGTGTAAATTCCTAGTTATGATGAAATAGTCCGCGGGTCGACGATGCCAAAAACTACGAAATATTGTGATGTGTTTATGTCAATGCGTAGAGCTCTTACCTGCGGTTGTAAATGCAACAAACACGACTACAATGTGACAACCGAGGAGGGAGTAGGAAGCATGAGAAGGAGAGGAGTGAGCATCGTTAGCTCACGCTGTGTATTTCATTATCCAAAACTTGATAATAACTTACAAAAATTGGCTTTTATACCTTAGCCAAAGTTTTCGGTGGTCAAAACTAATAATCTAGGAGTTGTACCAAAGATGGGTAATGACAGGTTGATACAATCTAGAAGCTTGTAGCCTCGGCTCATCAATTACAAAGTTTACGAGAAAATAGGAATTACAATATTCTCGATTTATCAAAACAATAAGTATATTACAATGAGAACATTTCCCCCCTCCTCGCATGTGTCGTTGGTGCAACCAAAGTTGGTCCAAGCTATGATATGGTCTATGCCAAGAAAAGGTAGCAGGCACGTGCAGTGCAAAAGGCTAGGACAGGTACCAAGGCCCCAGGCAGCCAAAGGATAGCGGGAAGGTATGTCTAAAGCAGTTTTTTAGGCCAAAGGTGTGCTGCAAAGATCCAAGCAGGTTGGTGGCCTTATGTGCCCGAGATGTGGATTTTATGTGCTAGAATGTGGTCTTCAGTGTGCTCTAGAAGCCGGTCCAGACGACTTGTCAAACGAAGCCCCGGTGCTCAAGATATTGCAGTTTAAAGAAAGAGTATATAGTAGATCTCCGACGGACAGGGCAGCTGGGACCAGGTGGACCGGGATGGTGTCAGTATATACATGTGTAGTGCTTGAGTTGTGGAGAATATCTGTCTTCTCAAATTGTGAATCGGAGCTATGGATAGCAAGATATGGTTAGTTTTTTCCTGGGGCCAACGGGTCTCTGCTCATTTGACCGCATTGGAGGACGTTGGTGCAGCCAAAGTTGGTCCAAGCTAGGAGATGGTCAATGCCAGGCAGAGACATCATGTGAGTGTAGTGCAAAAGGTTAGGGCAGGTACCAAACCCCTAGGCAGCCCAAGGATAGCGGAGGTGTATGCTTGAAGCACTTTTTTAGGCCAAAGGTGTGCTGCAAAGATCCAAGAAGGTTGGTGGCCAACTATGTCCAAGATGTGGGTTTTTTGTGCTATAATGTAGTGATCAGTGTGCTCTAGAAGCCGGTCTAGACGGCTCGTCAAACGGAGCCCCGGTGCTCAAGATATTGCGATTTAAAGTTGAAGTGTGTAGTAGATCCCCGACGGACAAGGCAGCTAGGGAGAGGTGGCCCGGGCTGATGTCAGTGCATTTGTGTGTAGTGCTCGAGTTGTGGAGCATTCCTGTCTTCTCGGAATGCGAATCGGAGCTCTGGATAGCAAGATATGGTCAGGTGAAGATTTTCCGGGAGCCGGGTCTGAGCCCATCTCACTGCATTGGGAGATGTGCCATCTAGTAGTTTTTTGAGCCTCACCAAGGTTCTCGGTGGGAGGGTTACCATGTGGAGCTAGTCGGAATCGATTGCACGTCAATCGGATGTTTGGTCGGCCAAATACCAGGAGATGAAGTCGGAAGCCTTGGACAATGAAAGGTTGCAGATGATTTTTTTGGTTTTTTGGTGGCCTTGTTGAGCGGGCCTGGGAAAGTCAAGAGATAATTAGGATTGTGTGGATCCATGCCAGCAATACGAGCTTTCGGTCGGGTCTTATGGCTCGAGTATCAGGCTTGGGAGCAGTACGTTATACTCATTTGAAAGCGGTAAAAAATGAAGGTTTTTGAAGGTTGGTGGAGATTCAAAGGAGTTCACAGGGGCAAGCCTTGTGAGGCTGCCACGTGGCAAGAAGAGTGATCCCACATGTGGGCGCGCAACGGATGAGCTCGGGCTATATGGGCTGGGGCGCATGCCTCTCATTGGTATCACAATGTGAAGTGGAGGAGCTCCATGAGATCGTGGGTAATGGCGATGGTGGCCCGTAGGCGCTGCACAGGCGATGGGTGGCCGAATACGGCGGTTTTGGAGGTGAGCAAGGTGGCGACAGGGTGGCGCGCGCAAGTAGTAGCGGCGGAGTCCGGTGGTGACGGTGATGACATGGGAGCCTCGATAGGGAATGGTCCCGCGAGCCCATGGGGCACCAAAATTTTAAAGAAGAAGGGAAGGAGCAATAGCGACATCGCTATTGCCCCCCCCCCCCCCCCCCCTCGTGTAAGGAAAAAGTCCCACAGCAGTAGGGAAAGTGAGAGAGAATGAGAGAATGTCTAAAAGAGCCCGCCATGTGTCGGAAAGAGGACAAACATGCTAAAATGGGTGCTCCCCCTCTAAAAAGAGGTCTTTTTAATCATTTTTGGGGGCTTTTTGTTGCCTCGTGAGGCTTGGGAGCCAAAGGGAAAAGAGCCAAGGGTGGTTGTTATCTCAAGAGGGCCGAGAGGGCGCCTCCCCCGATGTGTTTTGTGAAGCCGAGTGCGGCTATAGTGTTTTTTTGAGCAGGGAGTGAGTTCCCCCGTTGAAAACGGGCGTCTCTTGTCGTGCTACTTCCTTTCCCCCCCCTTTCTCCTGCTCTGTTCTGTTGCATGTGATGCTGGGTGTGTGATGGCGTGTGCGCCACCCCCGATGAGTGTGTGTGCAAAGAGAGAGAGAGAGAGAGTGTGTGTGTGGTATGTGTGAAAGGATAGGCGATGATTGCATCCGTTTTGTGGGTGCGGGTTGATTGGTGGTCTATTTGAGTGCGTGTGCGCTGCGGTGAGCCAAGCTGTGTTTGATCGTGTGTGCGATAGTATGAATTCTGTGAGTCGAAGGTGCTCACTAAGTGGATTGGGGTGCTGTGTGTGCTCTGAGCTATAGAGAGGCCCTTTTGTTTGTGCCGGGCGTGTTCCCCCATTCCCCCTCTCCATCTTCTGGTGCCCCTATGGAGGAGTATGATTATGCTCCTAGTTGAAGTCGAAGCAGTGATTTTTGTGATGCCAAAGGTGCGGCCTTTGAAGAGCAGGTACTGCTAGTGATGGCTTGGGCAGGATTCCCATTCTCACTGGGGTTGAAGATGCGGAAACTTGGCTTCAAGACTACGGTTTGTTCGTGTTAAAGAGCGGTTTATCGAGAAAGGATAGTGCGATACAGGTGTTCCCGCTCCTGGTTCGTGGTAAAGCTAGGCTATGGTTCGATGGCCTGGGTGAAGAAGAAAAAGCAGATTGTAAAGCCCTGGAGGCGGCTTTTCGAAGCAGATTTGTAGCGGATGCGCAACTAGATGAAGTAAAGCGAAAGCTAGACACTTTAAAGCAAAGCTTGGAGGGTGATTTTCAAGCATTCAAGTGGGAGTTCAAAGCCTTTTGGGGAAAGTTAATCAAGTAACAGCTGCAGAGAATGCCAGTTTTTTGAAATTGTGTAAATTCATGGATTGCCTGCATGAGGAAGTGAGAGATAAGGTGGAAATAGATGGTCCAATGTTATATGAAGAGGCAGTAGCTCTAGCGAAAGGGCGAACCAAGAAGATTTTGAAGAAGCGTGAGGCTAGGCAGGGTTTGCCAAGTGCAGTGATGCTTAAGCAGTGTGAGACAGTGGTAGCCAAGCCATAGGTGATTGAAAGAGAAGTGCAGGTGCGAGAAGAACCGAGGGTTCTTTGGCTACAAAGAGACAAGTTGGTTCCTATGCCGAAGATGCCGGCTAGAGCAGTTCAAATGGTGGAGGAAGTGCAGGTGGTTCCAGAGTGGGCAAAGGAAGTGCTACCAAGTTCGAGTGAAGCTGTTGAAGCTCCATTGAAGTGAGGTAAAGAGCAAAGAGTGCGGTTTGCAGACGAGATTGAAGCGGTGAAGCTAGAGGAGATTTCGAAGCTTGAAACCGAAGAGGAGGCTATGTCGAGTGATAGTAGCTCTATGGACGCTGATACGAGTTGGGAGACCGAATCATCCCAATCCAGGTATGATGAGTTTGACCTCTTACATGTGAGTGGAGAGGCAGTGAATGTGTGTGAAGAGCAGCAGGAAGTGCAAACCGAAGTGCTTAGTGAAGACCGAGCGGAGGAATTTAGCCCTACATGTGGTGGAGAGCAGGTAAAGCTGGTGTGCAGTGCCATGCTAATGGCTATGTTGATGAAGATAGCGGTGGAATATGCCATAGTGGTGTAGCAGGTGCAAAGTTGTGCTAAAAGGTGTGAAGCAGTTGTACCTATGGAAGAGAACGAGGAGGATGCAGAAGTAGAAGAGCAGGTGGTTGAAGTCGACAAGCAAGCAGTGCTTATTGACCTTGAAGGGCCAGTTGACGAGGAGGAGCTCGACGATGCTGTAATTGAGTTCATGGCAGGTGAGAAAGGCAAAGTGGAGTCAAAGTTAGAGGTGCTTCCTATGCAATGGGTGCCCTCTATGACAGGTGATGCGGATTCCAAGGCAATGTCCAAGCTTTTTAAGGAAGTCTGTGAGTGGTGGTTGAAGGGAATGGTGATCAAGGTAGTTGTGCAATATACTGAAGAGCAGGTACTGCTAGATGAATATCTAGCTTTAGATGGATGGGAGGGCAGGTCAGGTAGGTCGCGAGTGTTGGTTGAGCAGGGTGGTGAGCACGAAAGTGATCTATTTGGTGTTCTTGGGAGTGCTTTGTTGCTAGTGGGCAGTTTGTCAAGGAGTGCTTGGAATGGTAGAAGCATGATGTTAGCAATTTGGTTATGCAGTTGGGTATGTGCCTTGGTGTGGCACTATGCAAGGTTGTTGCAGGTGGATGGAGGAGACCAATGGAAGGTATTTTACCCAGGAGGGTGATTACAGGTAAAGCAGGGGGTTGGGCAATCCGCACGAGCAAAGAAAGTGGGTAGCAGCTGCCAGTTTTGTACATATGTTAGGTGTTTTTGAAGTGTACAGAGAGTTTGTTTATGGTGTACAGTTTTTTAGTGCAATAAGGCCATGTGTGGTTGAACATAAATGTTCAACGAGGGGGTGGGCAATGATGGTGCAGCCAAAGTTGGTCCAAGCTAGGAGATGGTCAATGCCAGGCAGAGACAGCATGTGAGTGCAATGCAAAAGGCTAGGACAGGTACCAAAGCCCTAGGCAGCCCAAGGATAGCGGATGTGTATGCTTGAAGCATTTTTTTAGGCCAAAGGTGTGCTGCAAAGAGCCAAGAAGGTTTCTGACCAACTGTGTCCAAGATGTGGGTTTTTTGTGCTATAATGTAGTGATCAGTGTGCTCTAGAAGCCAGTCCAGACGGCTCGTCAAACGGAGCCCCGGTGCTCAAGATATTGCGGTTTAAAGTTGAAGTGTGTAGTAGATCCCCGACGGACAAGGTAGCTAGGGAGAGGTGGCCCGGGCTGATGTCAGTGCATTTGTGTGTAGTGCTCAAGTTGTGGAGCATTCCTGTCTTCTTGGAATGCAAATCGGAGCTCTAGATAGCAAGATATGGTCAGGTGAAGATTTTCTGAGGGACGGGTCTGAGCCCATCTCACTGCATTGGGAGATGTGCCATCTAGTAGTTTTTTGAGCCTCGCCAAGGTTCTCGGTGGGAGTGTTACCATTTTCCGAGGGACGGGTCTGAGCCCATCTCACTGCATTGGGAGATGTGCCATCTAGTAGTTTTTTGAGCCTCGCCAAGGTTCTCGGTGGGAGTGTTACCATGTGGAGCTAGTAGGAATCGATTGCACGTCAATCGGATGTTTGGTCGGCCAGATACCGGGAGATGAAGTAGGAAGCCTTGGACAATGAAAGGTTGCAAATGATTTTTTTGTTTTTTGGCGGCCTTGTTGAGCAGGCCTCGGAAAGTCAAGAGATAATTAGGATTGTGTGGATCCGCGCCAGCAATACGAGCTTTCGGTCGGGTCTTATGGCTCGAGTATCAAGCTTGGGAGCAGTACGTTATACTCATTTGAAAGAGGTAAAAAATGAAGGTTTTTGAAGGTTGGTGGAGATTCAAAGGAGTTCACAGGGGCAAGCCTTGTGAGGCTGCCACGTGGCGAGAAGAGTGATCCCACATGTGGGCGTGCAACGAATGAGCTCGGGCTATATGGGCTGGGGCGCATGCCTCTCATTGGTATCACAATGTGAAGTGGAGGAGCTCCATGAGCTCGTGGGTAATGGCGATGGTGGCCCGTAGGCTCTGCGCAGGCGGCGGGTGGCCGGATACGGCGGTTTTGGAGGTGAGCAAGGTGGCGACAGGGTGGCCCGCGCAAGGAGTAGCGGCGGAGTCCGGTGGTGATGGTGATGACATGGGAGCCCCGATAGGGAATGGTCCCGCGAGCCCATGGGGCACCAAAATTTTAAAGAAGAAGGGAAGGAGCAATAGCGACATCGCTATTGCCCCCCCCCCCCCCCCCCCCCTCGTGTAAGGAAAAAGTCCCACAGCAGTAGGGAAAGCGAGAGAGAATGAGAGAATGTCTAAAAGAGCCCGCCATGTGTCGGAAAGAGGACAAACATGCTAAAATGGGTGCTCCCCCTCTAAAAAGAGGTCTTTTTTATCATTTTTGGGGGCTTTTTGTTGCCTCGTGAGGCTTGGGAGCCAAAGGGAAAAGAGACAAGGGTGGTTTTTGTCTCCAAAGGGCCAAGAGGGCGCATGTAAGGGTGTGATAGCTAGTGATGACGTGGCCGCCCAATGGGGAGTTGTTCCCGCTGCCAAAGGGCCCTAGTTTTTGAAGGGGGACCCCCTACCCAATAGTGACCTCGCTATTGCTAGCGAGAGGGGGGAGTCCCACAATGGAGAGAGAGAAAGAGCCAAAAGGCCACTCCAAGGCCGGACATTGCAAAGCACGTCCAGGCCAAGCAAAGAAAAAGGGGAGGCTAGGCCAAATGAAAAGAGGGACCGGAGAAGGAAAGGTAAAAAATCAAGCCAAAGGAGCAGTGCAAAGAGGAGCCTAAAGAGAGTAAAAAAGGAAAGATAAAAAATAAAAAATAAGAAGGCTAGGGGGCAATAGCGGCATTGCTAATGCCCCCCCCCCACCCCCCAAGTGCAAAAGAGAGAAAGGGAGCAGATGGAGTAAGGCGATGCCCCCCTTCCCAAAAGATACCAAAAATGGGTGCCATATGGACCAATTGAAGTGCAATTTCCCAAATTGAAGACCCCCCCCCCCCCCCTATAAAAGTCAAAAATTAGTCAAATGAGGGTCTTTTTGGCCTAGTTTTTTCTTGGCTTGTGGAGCACGTTGGAAGCCTGAAAAGGGGATCTTTTGGACAGAGGAGTGTGCCTGTCAAGCCCTTTGCATTTTTTCTTGTGTAAATGGCCATGGTGATGGCAATGTGAGTCTGTACAGGTGCTTTGCGGAGTGCAATCGAGTCGTTGTTTCCTCGTCTTGTTGTTGTTTCCCCTTTCCCCCTTCTCTTTCTCTTGCTCTGGTGTTTTCCCTTGGTGCCGACTGTGTGGAAGTGTGTGCCCCCCCGGACCAACGATGTTTTGAGTGAGAGAGTGAGATTGAGTGGCTGTGTGTGCATACAAGGGTGGAGACATGTATTGGCAATAGGTGTGCGTGGTGTGGTGTATTTGTGGAGTGTGTGAGCAGTGGTAATCATATTGTGAGAAGGTAGAAACATGCATCTGGCGTAGAAGCCATAGAGGACTTCTTTGGAAGGTTGGCCACTGAGATCATAGCACAAACCTTTGTTACCCTCAAGGAATGACATCCAAGGGGGACCTGCTTGCTCTGGCTCATTAAACACTTCAATGCATATGAGAAACATTCCGCAGATTTTGTATAGCATAGAACATGACAAATCTGGTAGACTTTTAAAGAATGACATGGTGCCCTTTAGGGTTTTCACCATGTATTCTTCAATCGTGGGTCCCTTTTCTGGAGCAGGTAATCTGGGATAATTCATCCAAGTTGGCTGCTTCTTTAGTAGTGCCTCATGTGCTATCCACGTCCTTACTCTTGGTACATGACAAAAGGTGGGATCCTTTTGCAAGGCTGCAGGTGCTCTCATGAACAGAATCAAGTACCTTGGGTTCTTGTTAAGCCAGCTCAACCTCTACTTCGGGTGGTCTTTATCTGCGCCCTCGACTTGCATGTCTGTGTAAAGTCTTTCTTTTACTTGTAGCAACTCAACTTTAATCAGAGGGTAGGGTAGGGATTGTTGGTGCCATTGCGTATTTATTTGATTGGGAGTGAGTTGTCATTGACAAAATGAAGTACTCTCAGCTCCCAATCCATTGCTGCCTTCCACTGCTCATCTACCTCTTGTGTAACTTTTTCTATCAGTGCATCTTCTTCAGCCTTTGAGAGCTGGACCATGGGCACTATGTCTTCTTCTGTGATGGATACCTAAAATTCTTCCTCGTTGCTCAGCTCTACTGTGGCCTATGTCTCCATGTCAACAAATGTACCTGAGGGGATTTCTATCTAAGGTGGCTCCGAAGTGTCTGCCTCTTCTTGCATGTCTATCCTTCCCTCTCTCAGTAGCTGGTTGACTTGTTTGAGTTTAACTATCTCCTTTAGCAGCTCGTCTTCTTTTTGGACCCACATCAAGGCCAGGTCTCTATGCTGAGATTTCTCTAATTTCAGCTCCAGCTTGAGGTCTTTATTTTTCTTTTCTAGGGCCTTGTAGACCTCATCTATTCCCTTGATCAAGGCGATGGTTGGATTTTCTCGTATTTGTTGGAAGAATATTGCCTGATCATTGATTCTTTGTTCTGTAGGGAAGCATTTTCCACATCTAACTGTACTTGGATCTTTTGAGCTGATAGAGTGGTAGTTAGAAGTTCATTTTTCACTTCCGTCAGCTGATCATCCTTAGCTTTGCATGCATCTGACAGTTTGGTAAGCAACTCACCCAGTTCTTCCATTTCTTTCTATTGCTTGTCTCTTGCTAGCTGATGCTGTTCATCTTCCTCTCTTAACTCCTGCACTTGCCTCTGGAGATTGGTGATGACATTAAGTCTGTCGTCTAACTCTTCTTGGAGTGCGTCAATCACCATCTCTAACTCTTTGGCCCGTGTGCTACGGCCAAGTGCTGCTGAGCAAAGTCTTTCTCTCATCTCCTACATTTTCTTAGCATATTTGTTCACTTGCAAGATGAATTTATCATTCAATTTCCAGTCTTCGCTTTGTGTTAATTGCCTTGATGTTTTTGCAGATTCTTTTACCTCTGGCTGCGTCATGGCTGCTGGTTGCTACTATTGCCCTTGTGGCTGTTGATCTTTTTTTGTGGAGGTAGAGGGTTGTACATCAGCCTTATCTTGCTGTGTTGATGTGGAGGGTGTTTCCTCGGCCTCCTGCTCCTTTGGCTACTCAAACTGTGTGGTGTCCTCTTTTGGTGCACGATGGGATGCCTTTTCTCTCTCTGGCTCTTTCTCTATTTGCTTTTCTTGATTAGAGATAGTTACTGGTTGTGCTGTTTCTGCTTTTTCTTGCTGTTCGGATTCTTGTGTAGCTTCAATTGTTTTTTCCTGTTCAGGCTCTGCTTCTTTTGTTGGCTCATTTGTTGTGGTTCTAAGTGCAGTGATGGTGGTGGGTTCGGCATTGGTTGATCTTGGTGTTTAGAGACAAGAGAAGAGATGCGGGGAGACACATTACCTTGGGCATGTTGTGCTTCTGCTTGTGCAGTGGCTTCGTCTACTTGCTCTTGATGTTCTTCCGCCTCTTTCGCTTTTCTTGCCGCTTCTTTGGCTTCTTTCAGCTTTAAAGCTTCTGCTTCTTGGTACATCTTTTCCAAGGATTTCGTTGGATCTTCAGCCTGCTTCTTGGTGTGATACTTGGTTCTTGGTCCTTTAAGTTCAGCGTGCATCCATTTTTCCGGGTCCTTTCCTTGTGCTTGGCAACTGCATTGGTATGAATGTTTTTCTCTGTCAAACCGGGCTTGCTTTTGAACACGCTTCTCCTGGTGTCCTATCACGTATTTTCTCTTCATCTCTTCTATGCGTGGTCTCATTTTTTTGTTATCCGAGCTCGCTCTCACTACTGTGCCGTTCCTACAAGATTTCAACACTCTCATCTGACCTGTATGATCTTTTGGCTGATCTTGTAGCTCGAGGAGATGGTGGAGCTGACACTATCCAAGTATTTTGATCTGGGGCAGGTGGTAGGTTGTTGACCATGCCGATGGCATGGTATGCAATTCTTGTCAACACCTCTTGTGCACCCAGGTATGTGTTCTTTTCTTCTTTCTTTACTCCTTTCAAAGTGGTGAAGACATCCTGAGCATGGTCAATCGATTTCTTGGTTGTTGACTTGAGGACTTGCGTGAAGGTGGTGGCAACCGCATGATTGGGCGTGGTATACCTTGGCGGCCTCTCAGCAAGGAAATGGAAGTGTTGGTGGTATAACTTGGCTGGCCCTTCCACCTACTTGTGAATAAGGTCCACAAAGGTGGCCACGGTAGTTTCTTTTTTGAAAGTTCCGGTCGTATTCCTATCCCTTGCCCTCATGGTGATTCCTTATGTGGGCAATTTGAGTGCCTCTGCCACTATTTCCTTGGTGATCACCACTTCAACTTTGTTCCCTTGTGGGTCAAAAATCTGTGCAGTTCCATCTTCCTTGATTGTGGACAAAAGCTCGTAAGATTTTTGGAAGTCCACTCCGCACGACTCTTGCTCATAACAATCTCTAAGTCCTAGTTTTCGGTTGGCATCTTTGGTTTCAGGCTTGGCGGCGACATCATACACTTCTTTTGGTAGGAGTTGCAACTCTACCTGATGTCCCTCCTTGCTCTTGAATCTGCCGGTGAACACTATGGTGTGATGCTCTTCAAGCTGTTCTTTTGAGAGATAGGTTTCTTTGGCGGTTTTGAGTGAATCGGGGTCCAGTTGGTATGCTGGTAGTTCTTGCAACTTTTCTTTCTGGTTGAGCTTCTTCTTGGCCCTCTTTGCTGCTTGCATGGCTCCTGTTCAGTGAATAGAGTGTCAAAGTTAACTTATTTGATGGATTTTTCTCAGAAATGTCCTTTAGTCTAAAATGCTGACAATTTTGGTCCAATTTGCTTCAAATCAATTTTTGAACAAGCATAGATGCATAAAAACATGCAAGGAACAAAATTGTAAAGTTCAAACAAAATTTTGCAGCCAAAGTAAATAATTGCGATTATTTAAAGCTGAGTAATTTCTTCAACTTTTTGTAAACTTGGCATCACAGGCTTGAAGTATATACCAAATACATGCTATGAGTGAAATATGGGCTCATTTGGATGCATACGGCGAAAATGGTTCCAGATTTTGATTTTAGGTCTCTGAAACAGTAGATATAACAGAAATTTGTGATTTTAAGCTCCAAATTGGTTCAAACTTGGCTAATGGGATTGACATATCATGTACTTTGGATGTATGATGGCAAAATATCCAAATTCACCCATTTTGGCTAGAAAGTAAATAATTGTGATTATTAATCTTTCTACCAAGATGTGTTTTTCTACCAAAACACATTCTATACACCTAGAACAAGTCCTAAATTGACTTTTGTCAAGTTTGGTCTTGTCAGCATCACTTTGTGCTTTGTTGACTCTGAAATCATCGATTTTTGTGATTACACTGCCTATTGAGTTGGTTTGTCACTTGTGAGGCTTTGGACTTGTCCGCAACATAGTCGTGAAGCAACTTGTCCAATTCTGGCTCATTTGGAGTCAGTTTGACCTCATATGTTGAAGTTGAAGCTTTGTAATCTTCGAACCATATTCTCCTTTTTGAGGGCTTTGCTTGCTTGATTTCACAAAACCAATCATATACATTGTATATAAACCTCGTAGGCAAGCTGTCTATGGAGTCAGAACCAAATTCTGGCATTTGCCAAAAACCTAGCTTTTCTATTGGGACCCCCTCGACCCCTGCCGAATGGTCAACTCATGATATAGAAAGGTTCTATTACGTTAGGGCATGATACAATTCAAATCCCATATGATTTGGTTGAGCTGATAGGCCGATTTGGTCAGTTTTTGGTCGTAGGTCTTCGTGTACTGCTCGGATTCTAGGGTTTTTTCTAGGGGTTTAGACTAGCTACTGGCCATACAAAATGGATCATTGATGAGTAAAGAACTTAGCCCTCATGTCTTGTGTGAGACGGCGCTGCAAACGGGCAACTGTAGACTCCGGAAAGTATATGCTAAAGAGGTCGAAAAGCTCTCTGCAAAGGTGACAAGTGGAAATGAGATTGTTTAGCCTACCTAGGATATCTATACCCGGACTTCCCGAACCATTTTTCCCTAGATTCCTCCATTAGTCCTACTAGGCCGTGAAATCTATGTTAGATTCAAAAACTTCCCTGATCGGATTCCTGTAGCTCGGTATGCAAGAATTTTGCAAAAGTAGGTCTGGCCGCCTAATTTAGGCTTCCCGCTTCCATCTTCCGATTTCATTGAAAAATTTTGTGCTTGTCCGCCTTGTCTTTCTGATCACCATCGTGTCTTTTGGTTTTCCATATGAGCTCCTTTGCTATTTATTATTAAGTTTTGACCTGTTTATTGAAAAAATCAAAGAAAATAACAAAATGTCCTAAAAAAGCAAAGTGAAAATCCAATAATTAGGAAAATCCATTGAAAAACATAGCTTTATTATTTTTTGTTGGATTTCTCCACTTTTAAGTCCATTTATCAAGAAAAATGATGAAAAATAATCGAAAAGGACTATTTTTTGATGATTTTCAGATAGTATATACACTATTTACACTCATCGGAAAGATATTATCAGTGAATTTTCCTTGATGATGAATTATAAGGGCATTATTAGGTAATTTTGCAAAAATCACACGTTAACATTGAACTTTTCCTCTCTCTTCAAACATTGCCCTTAATTACTTAGTGCCCTTCCACCCCTCCTAGATGGCATACTCCAAGAAGACTGTGTGCATGTGTTGAACAATTGTGTCTATGCATAGATGTGGTTGGCTCTACCATGCTCTGAAGATCAATGCAATTCAAACCACTATGCTGTAATTAACTCAAGGGTTTCTGATGTCGAGGCTTTCTGATGCTATCTTCCAAAGAGAAAATCTTGTAGCTTGTGTACTCTCTATTTGATTGTACCATCAAGATGCTTCAGCACGCTGATTGCCTGAGCTATTGGTAGCACTTTTGACTGTTGTCGAGCTTTTTGTCGCCATTGGTAGGTTGGTTTGCTTGGTGTGGAATGGTGTGCTGGAGTCTTTTGAGAGTTAACGACTCTCCATTGCTTGATTGGTTTTACGATTTGTGGAGAAGATAAGTGCTCCTTTTTCTGCCAAATCCATTTCAAGTTAGGTTCCTTTCTTGGAGATGCTCGTCTCTGTGTTTTGACCCTTGGAACCTTCTTTTGTTTTGTCGATGATGTTTTGGGCATCTAGATTTGAGTCGGCTTATCTTTAAGCTGTGCTTTTGGTACCCAAATTTTCCCGACTCCTTGCATGCTACTTGTAGCCTTTGCTTGTCGAGAGGATGGAGAAGATTGATTAATTCATGGTTTGGTCTGCCGATTGCTTCCTTTCCATTCCTCCTTGCTTGTGGGTGCAATTGGAACAATGAGTTGCCCACCTTTAGGTGATAGCTTGAGCTAATTTGTATCCCAATTTGGTACTGCTTTGTATGTTCGCATCTAGGGAATTCCAAGAATCATCGTCTCAAGACTCCAAAAGGAGGGGAAGAATGTGGCCATGAGCAAGGGTTTCAGAGACACCGTGGGGATCGTTGAAGGCATCAAGAAGAATATATGGCCTATCATTAATGGATTGCTCCAAACCTTCATCTTTTTGCACGCGAATAACATCACTCACAATGATGTTCATGGGAGTAATATCTTGCTACATTTTGGATGGGATGAAGTATATATAGGCGTATGTGATTGGGGTAGTGCAACCTTGTTCTCCACAGAGTACACATTTCCAAAGTTTCCAGATCTTCTCCCATTGACAAGGAAAGCCTAAAGCAAGTGATATTGGTGGGTGGCTCCAAAATGTATATCGACAAATCCTCCAATCTTCACGCGCAACCAAGATATCTACTCCCTTTGTAAATACATTCATGAACTCCTTAAATATTTACCTAACGATGATGACACTAATTATATCTCTTTCCTTAGACGCTTTCAGGAAGTCCTACGCACTGTGTGTATATACCAATCCCACCCAGCGCAAGTCCTCACATGATCTCCTCAGCATGTTACAAGGCATTAAGTGTGTTGGTCGCACACTCCCAGATAGTGTAGGATTGAGGCCATCCAATGATTGAAATTTGAAATCATACCTTGTAATTTGAAAACGTGTCTATACTTTGCAATGATACAGTTTTGTCTTGTCTCATATCCAGTGATTTGAAATTTCATGCTATTTTATTACATTGCTATTGTCAAATTGATGAGAGAGATGTGAATTTTAAATTGTGTGAATGTTAACATTGATTGTACCATTGATTGTAGTTTTTTAATCAATGTGTCTATTTTTTTAATCTAATTATTTATTGTCATATTATTCAACATAAAATGGCAGCCCCATATGCTCCTCCCAATGTCGACAATGAGCTCGATCACGAAGAGTCTCAACGCATCCTCAAAGAGGAGAGCATGCGTTACAGAGCTCAAGACCTCTTCTCGTTCTTTGTTGAGGCCGTAGAGCCCAAAGGTTTGGAGGGCAAACCAATGAATTTGAAAGAAGTACGCAAGTGTTGTCCCTCTTTTTTGTGAAAGATGTACTGTTCAGGAGGCCAGTTCGTGCCAAGGCGACGACACCATTGAAAATCTCAGATTTGCAACTTAAAGGGCGCACGCGTATGTTGCTTCTATGCTTCATCCAAAAGGAGTGAAATCTACCTAACAATAATCAAGTTGCCATGTACTTCATCCAGCAAGTCTTCGTGAAAGATATAATGAAGAAGTGCGTCCTTTGGACATACCATCCTTTCAAAGCTGGTGTCGGACTTGGGAGATCTAAAGAAAGGGCACAAGCGCATCGTGGGGAGGCATATCCACCTGCACAAAAGAGGCCATTTGTGCTCCTACCAGATGATCATGAAAAAATTGTTCATATTGTGTCTCAAGGCACTACACTAGCTAGCCAAGGAGAGAGCATTTTCTCTCTACAAGAGAAGTTGGCAACCAAAGAAGAAGAAGTAGTTGTTTTAAAGAGAAAAATTTCCAAATACGAAGCATGGTACAGTCCTCTCTCTCCCTTGCTTGAGGAGATAGGACCAAGTCATGAGGCAGATATTCAAGAAATGGTGGATATACTTGAGACAACATTGAATGCAGATATTGAAGAAGCAGTGGATATCACAATTTCTTAAAGACATTGTAGATTGTAGTTGAAAATTTTAATGGAAATTTATCTCGTCCTTTTTTGAGACGCATTGTATTCTCTCTATGTTTATGGCAATGAATTTGTTTTGGAGTTGCTAATTGATGACTTTGTTGAGAGTCAAGCAATGTCTTTTTATTTGATTGCCAAGCAATGTCCTCAATACTCATGTTTATGCGAATTCTCTTCAATACTTGACTTTGTTGCTACTAAATAAAAAAAGTGAGATATATAGCTCAATAGGGAGCTATAGTGAGAAAAAGTGAGATACATTATCATGAAAAGATGTTTACATTTTCCCATCTATCACAATGAAGGTCCTTGGTTAGCTCGCATGTCTTCTTGATCTACACTCACTTTTCTATGTTGACAAATGACGCACGTATCATACCCTCCTTTCTCTTAGCAATGTATTTCTTTACATACCCTGCAAAATGGACCCATATGTCGTTAGGTGGTGCTCCACATTCTTTCACATTGAGATTAGTGCCAAATAAATGTTCTTTGATGCGAGTTGCATTGCATGGCACATTATGCCCACAATTTTTGCATTCCAAAAATGAAATTGTTTTGCCTCTCTCTTTTTCTCCACATACAACCACTCTTTTCCTCGCACCATGCTTTTTGAATTCAAAAAAATATATCCTACAATCAATAGATACACTATGATTATATTTTTTCACCATAATAGCGTAATGAGAAAGATAAAAGGCTATAGATATGATTCAATAAATTAAAATGATTAGTGAATAGTGTTAAGATAATATTTTAGGGAAGATCACCAATGGATATATCAATTTTGGCTACTAGGTGGTAAAGAGCGTTTGCTCAAGACAACTTAGATGAGCGATGGAGTCATCTCACATTCCACTATCTATGTCTCTTGGAGGTAGGAGCTACCGCTCAAACACAACTAATCGACCCTAAAATAACTGAGGTCTCTAATTTCTATATCAACATAGAGGTAAGAGCATGAGCTCGATAACATCCATGTGACTCCGAAGTACTATGCATGACTAATATTCACTAGGAGGTAAGAGCTTTCACTCGATCACAACCTAGTGAATTCTATAGGTAATCCACCATATTCACTTAGAGGTAAGACCATAATCTCGATAACAACCAAGTGAATCCTACTTCATACCTTAAAACTCACTTGGAAGTAAGAGAATCATCTCATAACTACCAAGAGGCACTAAGTGGACCTATTCTATGCAACCAAGTGAATCCTAATTCATACCTTAAACCTCACTTGAAAGTAAGATAACCATCTCATAACAACCAAGAGGAACTAAGTGGACCTATTATATGTCTATATGGAAGTAAGAACATTTGTTCATGACAACCAAAAGACCCTACATGTATGTGTATATGTTCCAAAATGTATGAACTAACACAATTATTTGCACATATTATAGCTATGATAAATTTTAACTATCAAATATCACTTTTAGTATCTATTCTAGGACAAATAGAGCTAAGAGTATAGCTTCTCACGTTTAGAATTATACATTCGCACTATAGCTAGAAAAGTAGCCTCTAATGCGTACAATTATATATTTATCTATTCTTAAACAAGTAGAGCTAAAAGTATAGTCTCTATTTCTCAATGTAATTTATTTAAACTTAGCAAAAGAGTTAAAGAATAACTTCTATTGTTAAGAATTATAGGTGATTCAAATCTATATAACTATTTTATTTTTAATGTATAAACATTAAAAATAATATTTTCTTAGAAATTCAAATATTTTTTAAGTTGACAACTCAACCTTTCTATGTCGGAGGTAACCTGACACTTTGGTGAAGGGAGTTGTAGCTAAGACACACAAATTTGGGCTTTATATACTACTACTATATCGATCAAACACATATAGATCGATTTAAACTATTGATCAAAAGCCTATCGATCGATATGTAAGCAATAAAATATTTTTTGAAGAAAGCTGACGTGGCAACGAATAATACACACAAATAAATCTTTAGAACATATTAATCGACCATTATTGGGTGAAAGCGTGGTTTGGTGGTACAAAAAAGGGACCTATTTTACTTCTACCAATGAAAAAGTGGGGACTGGTAATTTGTTTTCAGTTTAGGTCAAAACTTTTCAGACCTAGTGTCTTTAGATTCTTCTTTTGAAGACCTATCCATTGATATATAGTATGATAGGTAGTTTTTCATGTGACATGTAGAAATTGTAGCTCAAAGATTTGTCAAAGGTGTTGTCAAGGACAATCCTTTTTGTACCACCAAAGCGTGCTTTTAGCCTATTCACGAATAAAATGAATGTCGAATAACAAATCATGCAACCTAGATCTACATGTATGTGAAATATCTTATTCCAATCTGGTGCTTTCAATATTGGAGTTGAGATGAGAGCTTCTTTAAGCTTCATGAAGGATTCTTCACATGCCTCAGTCTACTGAAAGTGTGTAATCAAGCTATACATGGGTTTTGCAATTATAGCGTACATGTAAATGAACCGTTTGTAATATCCACAATGCCCCATGAAGGCTTGAACCCCCTCGACTGTTGTTGGTCTAGGCAAATCAACAATGACATGAATTTTCTCAATATGAGTAGCTATGCCATTTTTAAACACTATATTTTCCCTATCTACCCATGAATGTGCACTTTTCAAGATTTAAGCAAATCCTATAAAGTCCACATTTTTTGAATACCTTTTTGAGGTGTTCAAAATGATCAGTTCACATTGATGAATGTACGCATAGATCATCCATATATACTTCCAAGAATTTCTTAAGATATTCTTTAAAAGCATGGCTCATTAATCTTTGAAAGATGGCTGTAGCATTAGTTAACCCAAAGGGCATAACCCGATCAGCAAAAATACCCCATTTTGTTGCAAAAGCAGTTTTATGCTGATCTTTTGGGTCAACCAAAAGTTGGTTGTATCCCGAAAAGCCATCTAAAAAACTGTACGCTTATTTTTTTGCAACTCGCTGTAAAACATGCTCAATGATTGGAAGAGAAAAGTTGGCTCTAATGGTAGCTGCATTCACTTTTTTGAGATTGACACACACTCATAATTTTTCAATTTTATTGGGTACTACCACAATTGGAGACACCCAATCTGTGTGTTCAATTTTGTAAATGAATTCGGCTTCCTTTAGTTTTTCAATCTCTTTTTTGATATTTTTGGAAAATGTTTCATTATATGTGTATGGCCTCTGTCTACTTGGTTTTGCATCATCTCTCATGGGTATGGTATGTTGATAGATAATTTATGGATCAAAACCCTTGAGATCCTTGTAAGACCAAGCAAAGATATCTCGGTATTCTTTTAGCAAGCTTAGCAAAAGCTCTTCTTATTCCTTTGATAGGTCGTTTGTAATGTAGGCAGGCCTAGGTTCTTCCCCTGGTTCAGCCAAGTCTATCTTTTTCGTGTTCTCAGGCCCTTCGTAGGATTCACCTTGTTTTTGTAATTCCCTAACAGGATGTTCGACTATGATTTTTTGATCTTGGAGAGTATATTTTTTGTAATGGGAGGGAACACTCATTACATCCTTACCATCCTCTTTTGTGGTTTTCATTTCGATCGTATATATCTCCTTTAGAGCTTTCTTCAACTTGATATTTCTTTTTCCGCTCAACTCGTGTCATGCTTGGCTCCTTATCCTGTTTGTTTTCTTTGCTTGAGTATCCTTCCTTGTTTTTCTCGATGTTTTTGACAATTTTGAATGCCAGTGATTTTGTCCTTGACATAATCATGTGCATCTATTTGCATCAGGAATTGTGTTCTACTAAAGACTGATGACATAGGTCTAGCTTTCACGTTCTTAGTGTCTCTTTTGCTTCTATACCTTTTTTGTTTTCTCGATTTATGGTTAGAAAGTCAAAAAACTTTTCCTCCCCTCATTTCATAAGTAGCTTTGCTCTCATATGCTCTTTTTTTGGCCCTGAATCTTTTGAGGTAGCTGAGTGTTCCTCTAACTCCTTCCTCAATTTCATCTTCAATGTTGAGGGTTGAAATCATTTGTATAGGAATTATATCATAGCCGTCCTCATTGAAAAATCAAGTAGACATAGACGTATTCACACATACATCCATTGTTGCTAAAATTTGAGTCCATTCAAATGGCTCAAAAAAATATTCCGGAAAGGGTTTAGGTACATATGCTTCGTCTGTGCAATTCCTTTCTAAAATACATTCTTCTCATTTTAAACTTCCATTTTTTGAGTCTTCACACATCCAAATAGGAGTATCTTTGTTTGACCAGGATGGAAGCTTAGTTTTAACGGAACAGACTGAATCAAACTCTTGTATGGGTGTTTTCAAGACATCTCTATAAGTGTGATCTTTTAGATTTACCCTTGCTATAGATCCCACTTGCTTCACATGCAGATAGCTGTTTCTCCAATCTTGGATAAGTTGTACCTGTCGCATGAAAGGTCTTCCCAATATGATTTCGTAATTGAGTTTTTTTTCAAAGTCTACTATGGCAAAAGTATGTTGATATTCAATTCCACAGGAATTGACTATCACTTTTTCAAGCACTCCTAAGGGTCTTTAAATATGTCCCTCAACCAATTTCAATTTCATTCGAGTTTGTCTAATGGTTGGTTGTCCCAAGGATTCCCATACTGCTTTCGTGGCTATGGCTATACCTGCTCCACTATCCAGTATTGCCATGGTTTCAATGTCATTATATTTCACTGGAAGGGTTGTGTTTCCTTCTTCTCCTTCGTAATATTTTTTGACTTTGTTCATTGGAACAAATCGAATCTCTTTGTTATCCATTTCGTGTTTCAGTTTTCCTAGTTTTTTTTTCGATTAGCCCCGTTATCATCACCTTCTCTAGGATTTTCTATAGATCATTCCATAAATATGGTCTAAGTTTCAACAGTTCTCCCAAGGTAAGAGTGCATTGGATGGGTGTAAACATGATTGAATGAATGTTATCTACTTCTAGGGTCTGTTCAACTCTTTTTACTTGAGTGGTCTTACACACTATGGATTCATCTTTGTTATCTCCCAAGTAAGAGGGTAATGTTTTTAAGGTCAATGGTTTTGACATTCTTGAAGCTTCAGATCCGCAATCCCCATACAAGGATTGTACATCCATGCTGTAAGGTCTCTGACCCCGACCAAAAAAGAGCATCATTGTACCATGAAATGAATATAATAAAAAAAGTTACTATTTTTATCAGTTTTCCAAATTCTGTCAGTGCCATGATGTTTAGAATGTTATAAAGCTTCGAAATGTGAATTAAAATAATTTTTGTGAAAATTTTCTAAATATAGGGCCCGGGGCTGTGTGGGAACAGGTTCCAGGCCACTATAGACCAGCTTTAGCAGCTAGGGGGTGCCCTCTTGCCTTATGGGAGTCTTTGGGAAGTTTCCAAACTTCCAACTAAGTGTGAGAACCAGTTAACTAAACCAACTGGACACTTGGTGGGTGGGCAACTAGACTTGCCATGCAGGGACTGAGTGCTCACTCAGATGCTTATAGCAGCACAAATCAATTTTCAGCTTGAGGAGGCCTATTTAAAGGCATGCACACACACACACACACATGCTCACACACTCACCCAGTGCACACACACACACACCTACACACACCTTGGGAAGGTGCTACCGGTACACACACAATTTTTGAAGGAGAAGCAAGGAGGGAGGTGCTGCCGAAATTCTCATCTTGAGGATTCATTGGATCACAAAAATCAGAGGATTCTCAGCCCCTAATCACGCACTTTAGTTCTTTTCTTCAAGTTTAAGTAGTGAGTATAAAATGGCCCCGGTTAAGAGAACACACTTCGGTGGTGCCCACGATCGCGAGGCGGGAACGAGCAATGTGAATGGAAAGGGAAAAGCTCCCATGGGCGAACAAGCACCGGCCATTTCACGAGCCAATGACAAAGAAATGGAAGAGGTAGATCACAGTTTTACTCAAGTTGTTTAATTTAACATTGCATACGTTTAGCTAGGAATGAACATATCCCCAAACATGTTGGAGAAATTCGACGAAAACCTCAGCAATTGAATTCATTTGTATATTAAAGTCTAAAGTAGGAAAGAAATGATTGACGGATATACTGTTGCAATAGGAAAGAATGTCTGCTAGGGAAAATTTAGCTCCACATGTTCATTCTATTTCCAATGTTGAATTAGTCATGAACCCCCTCCTGATCACAAGGGGCAGAGTTCCTGGTTAAGGGCTCTTGAATCCACGATTGCTGGTTAAGCGGTAGATACCCACGACTGCTGGTTAAGTGGTGGGAATTTCCATGTCGTGCTTTCTATGCGGTGGACATACCTAGTTGTATGGGCAGCTAGGCGACAACGGGAGGAGTAAACTCTCGCTGGAGGGGGGATGTTGTACCTCTAGAACATTGGAATTTTAATGAATAAGTTTGAGTAGAATTTTTACTAGAATACTGTCTTGGTGCCGCTTTGCAATACTGATTGCAGGGCTATCTTAATGAACAATGTGATTCGAAATTAATCAAGGAATGTTTATGTTGAACAATCATTGTGATAGTAATTAGGTCACACAAGGAAGTGTGAGTGTGGGGGTGGAAAGTGGGGGCTTGGCTCAGGTTGCCAATGCCTATGAGATGGGTGGTCCCAATTGGTCGAGAACTCTCTGTCCCCATAGTGTTTAAATCGACACTAGTGATACTCATTGCCCCTAGAGCGACGAAGTATCAAGTGTACGTGCCTCTGAAACATGGGGAAAAAGGCACTCGGGATTTCTCTCCTCTTGGAAGGTGGGTCTTAGGATCGCTAGATAGTTTAAGTACGCTTCCCCTGCGAGGTGGAGCTAGATCTCCTTGCTACTAGGCTCGAACTCGACTCACTTTGTGATGAGAGATCATCCGCTAGTTGAACCCTGAACCATTTTGTTTGCTTCCGCTATAGATCTAGTGGCCACCATGTTCACCATCAAATCCACTGTTTGATACGGCGGGGTGGGGACGAGTTAGGGAATTTCGGAGGTCATTTGGAAGGCCTTCTAAGAAAATGTATTTTTTGCACTCTCTCTCTAGAAAAAATGGCAAATAAAAGAGTTGGGTCTTTCATGGTAAAAGTTCAAAAAGTGTACTTTAAGTAGATTCCTTACTCTTCTGAACATTCGTTCGTAGTGATTGAGGGATAATCCTCTTTTCAGTTGCATTGAATGAACCTCGTCAATATGTAGGGAATGAGGCTAACATGGAGGGACGAAGGCGCAGCCGCTATTCACTTTCCATTAAACCTGCACATTTGGCTAATGGCGCACTCCTCATATGGCACAAATTTTACCCAGAAATGAGTCAAATATCACCTTCACATTGATTTGGACAATGAGTACCAACCATTGATTAAGCGCAGTAAAACAAACACACATATACCTCCCGCTTCCATAGACACGCTCAAAGCTCAGGGAGCTAAACACATAGATATCTGGACGAGAGGCTCTCTCTACCCTAAGAATCCAATGACTAATGCGTCTCCATCGTTTGTCAATCCTACAAGCTTATTGACCTTTGTTGGTGATGGAGAAAAGGGCCTTCTGGGTTATTGTAAATCTCTTACAAGAGAAGCTGAAACTTACAAGAGCATTCTCCACGCTCAACAATGTGAGATTGTTCGCCTTTCACATTTACATTCTACAGATCAAGTTACCATTTTGCAACATAAAACAGAGGTACAAGAACTGAAAGGAAAGGTGCGAAGTTGTCAAATGAAGGACACCATCTTGGGTGGTCGTATCCGAAAGAAGAAATTGCGCAATCTTGAAACATTGCAGGTTGCATCAGGAGGTCTCAAGAAAAGAATCCGAGCATTAAGGTGATGCTTCTTGGTTGGCTACATTGTCTTAGTTAAGTAATCTTTTTGTTTTTTCTTGTTATTCATTGTTTTCATGTGCCTAAATAGTGTTAGTGAAGCAAATTTTCTGTTATTTACTTATGCATTGTCTTCATGTAGAGATTCAATATATCCTGACAAGGAAAACATTGACGCCAAAGCCAATATAGGAAAGAGATTGAAGCCACTTATAAGTAGAAGCCTGGCAGCAGATATAGTACATGACAAGAAGTTTAAGGTCCTACAACGAAATGTAGTGGACCGCTTTATTTCAGAGAACTCAGTGCCTGCAAAAGAGAAACAAGGCACACTTGATTCACTTGGTGTAAGCAAAAGAGGATATTCGGCTATCCAAAAGTCTGTCTCATCCATCTTTGTTAGGAAGGGTATAAAATCCAAACTTCTACCATCAGCCTCAAGTGTTTGGAAAGAGAGGCTTCAGCTTAACGAGGCACAGGGAGACTATCTTGGACAGCCCTTTCATATTAAAGCAACTTACAGTGGCCATGGAGCAAACATGGCATATGATGAGTTCAACAATATTTTTATGGACCTGCGGATATTACAGAAGAGAATGGTGGAGTTTTACAACATCACATTTGAAGAGTCACGAGGGGTATTACATTTTGTGTTAAAACTGGATGAGTGTGAGCTTGTTAAAGAGAAAAAGCTAGAGCGTGTTACTATTACTTTAATGAATAGAGCCCTCTCAAAGTGTCCCAGTGATGATCCTTTATATTTTAGTGTTCAATCAGAATCTAACATATGGTGGCTTGGTGCATTTGAGGTAAGCAAGATTCTCAGGTAAGCTCAAATGTTCATATCTACTTAAGTCTCATTTATTTTGTGTTGCAGGTAAATTAGAAATAAGATCATGAGATTCTATATTGGGTGTTCCATCGAACTAATATTACGGAGGTGATTGATCGACAGACTAACCAGGGAGAGGTACTACGTCTAGATGGAAGGGGAGACTTTCAAGTTCAGTGGCATCTTGCAGGTGACCTCAAAACATTAAAGTGCATGTATAATTGTGGAATGGGTGCAATGGCAAAGTCGCCGTGTTTGTTCTGCATGGAGCTTGCAAAGGTCATGGACCCAAAGTGGTGGAGAAAAGCTCCAACACGTCACATTGAGGATCCTGCTTTTCGACCGGTTTTGAAAATACCACTTGTGAATGTCCACATTTGTACAATGCATGCCCTTTGTAGAATTGTGGAGAAATCGGTCTACTTATACATCGGGTTTGCTTGGAAGATTAAGAACTCCGCAGAACGACAAGTAGCCCTGCAGTGCTTAGAAATGGTACTGTCGGATATGGGGCTTCATGGTGGCAATGTGAAAATCCAGCGGGATGAAAAGAGATCAACTGCTGAGAAGGATGTCCCATGCAAACCATCCATCGGTGGGGTGAAGGCACGGAGGTTTTTATCTAAGCCCCAAGGTACAAGAGATCCGAAGCTAACAAAACATGGAAAAATATATAACACATCTTATGTTAGCAAGGTAGAGTATCAGAGCTGGAAAAAGCTACATATTGCAGTCAAAGACCAAGAACCAACTACTCGTAACGCGAAGGCTGAGGTTTGGCGATCAATAGACATCCTATTTTTGATGTGCGACAAAGATGACTGGTCACAAGGTGATATGAACAAGTTCAAGGAAAATCTCAACCTTCTGAAAAAATCATTCAAGACAGCATGGACAGACACCCAGATTCTCACTACATGGTATTATCGTGTATTTCTTTCTCTCTTATGTGCAAATATGTGACTGTAAAACATTCTAACTAATCTGTTTTCATATCCAGCACATCATCTTCAATAATTTACCATATTTTATACAAAAGTATGGGAACCCAGCAATATGGAATACCCAAGGGATGGAAAAGTCTCATTACATGGCGAGAAATGCTTATTTCAGGCACACACGACATGGTGGCTCTCGAATCAAGGCTAACGGTTTGAGAGAACTATTTGAATGGTTCTATCGTAGAATCATTCATCGAATGCAGGCAAAAGAAGTCTTGGCAAATTCAGCAACAGCACAAGCCATCAGACATTTACAACAACAAAAAGTTAAAAGATCAATGGCATACAACAACTCCGGAGCTCGTGAAAGTCAACGAAGGTGGAGAGAGACAATGGTGTATGTGAATCACAAGTGGAGAAAGATACTCTGAGTGGATGACATTGTACAAAATTTATGTAATACATGATCTTATACAATTGCTACTTGAAGTGTATCAAGATTTTGAAGGTTTAATTTTGTTTTTTGGCACGTCACCCTTGTAACGAATCATGAGATGTTTGCCATACTCTAAAATTTCATCTGGGCTTTGTCTACCAAGAGCTAGTGCCATTGCTGTGTAGGTGTAGTAATACGCTGCCCGACCACCTGTATAGCCCGGGCAGTAACCAAAACAATCTCTAGCAAACACTTTGTCCACAAGAATGACTTTATCTGCACTTTTGGGCAGCACCGGTCCACCCAAGAAGCGTGATAGTGTCTTGAATGTGTAAGTTGCTATTGAACCCTCTTGTGACATGGAATTGTAAAAAACTACTATCGGCGACTCGCAAAGCTTTGAAAGGTACTGCGCTAGGGCCGCATCCCTTCCTCGATACTCTCGAGTCCGGCGCCGAAGGAAGTCATCCTTGTCAGCAATCCAAGACTGCACATATCATGTCAGAAGTGACACAAAGAGAGAGAGAGAGAGAGAGAGAGAGAGAGAGAGAGAGAGAGAGAGAGAGTTACCATGAAGCTCTCATCCTGCAGAAAGAGGTTTTCTTGCCACAGGTCTACAGATGTAGTTGACCCCTGACCTGAATGGTTAAACCAATCCTCCACTTCTTTGTTACTTGTTGATGGTCTTAGGCTTTGTCTTATTGCTTGGAAGGTGGCTTCATCAGGTAGTGTCTCCTTGTATTTTTCAGCTTTCTCAAAGCATCTTCGAAGGCATTCCATTGGATTGCTGGATGTTTCCATTGCCTCATCATCACTACTATCCTCTGAAACAAATCCACTCCTCTCCTCTTGGACTCTGGAAATAATAGCCAGGGAGAAATCCTCCCTTAAATAAAAGACACTTTGCACATCATGTAAGAAGATATAGGTCCTGTCTCCAATCCTGAAGTCAGGCACAGCAGGAAACATCATCTGAGCATGCTTTTCAGTGAAGTTACTGACATCCAATGGAAGTTTGATTTCTGTGGTTTTCACAGAGAGCATCTTACTTCTTTGTACTTCAATTGCCTCAACCTAAAGGTCGACCGTGTCTTCAACCTCCTCGACTTCTTGTATATGAGTTTTCTCCTCGCATTTTTCATCTGGTGCTGCATCCTGCTCCTCTAACACCTCATCAGGATTCTGCATGAGGAATCCAAACAGGCTGTTAAGGTAAATCATAAAGCCAAAGGCTTCCTGAATGAGTTTGCATTCTTTTTGATGCAAAGGGCAGGCTGAATGTCGGCAAGAAGGTGGTAATTCCCAATACTTCTTCAGTCCCTGTCCCTTTCCACCACAGTCATTTAAATGCACAAGAGTCATAGCAGGCAGAACAACCCTCCCTACCTGCACCATCACTTCAAACTTATCTCTGTAGGACTGCAAGAAATTACTGTGCTGAGCTAACAGGTCTTCAATGTCAAACTTTGGATTAAACATAGAATGAACTAGATCAAACTTGTCCCCAGCACCACAAGATGCTGCAAAATCAAACAGCCTCTCATGAGTTGCAGCTGGGTCTTCCGGAGAAGACACATCCTCTTTGGCTTTACATTTAGTTGCACAGGGACTACTTTCTAGCACATCTGCATCATCTGAGAAGTCTATATTCCTCTTTCTTGTATTTTTCTTCAGAAGTACTGTACAGGGCACCACAGCCTTGTAGGGTGAGGGATCCTCTTGCCCTGGTGACCTCTCTGATTGATCTTCACCAATTGACTTTTCTTCAGATATGTCCTGACAAAAGTCAACAGTTCTTTTGGCAGAAACATTAAGCAACTGAGCCTGCAAAGGTTGAAATCCTGGCACAAGCTTTGGGTCTGGTTTCAGCCTCTTCTGCCTACTGGACCTTAATCCTATTCATCAGGAAACATGACAAGTCTCACTCTCTCTCTCTCTCTCTCTCTCTCTCTCTCTCTCTCTCTCTCTCTCTCTCTCTCTCTCTCAGATATATATATATATATATATATATATATGTCTCTCACCAAAGCACAAACAAAAACACACATAGTCTCTCTCTCTCTCTCTCTCTCTCTCTCTCTCTCTCTCTCTCTTTGTATGTGTCTATTTGTACTAAAGGCGTGCAAGGATGAAAACGTGCTTTTTGCAACTCTCTACGCGCGCCTTAAGTACAATTGAGGGAAAGGCGCATAAGGATGTAACTATACTATAGGCATGCGGAGAGAGCTGCAGCCAGTGTTTGGTTGGCTCTGCGCGCCGTTAGTAATGGGGACAGAGAGGGGAGGGAGAGAGAGAATGTGTATATCTCTGTGTGTGTGTCTGTGTGTATGTGTGTGTGTGTCTCTGTCTATGGAAGTATGTGTTGAGGTGTGCGTGTGTGTGTGTTGAACAACAGTCTGGGTTTTTCTTTGTTTACACACACACACACACACATGCACGCATGCACGCACACACACACACACACAATTTGAACCAACTGTTGGAAATACAGACAGAAAGAGTGAGAGATCACCTTTTGTTGGTGGGGTTTGCAGGAACTCCAAGGGAGGTGTCTCCTCCATTGCTTTTTGTGTGTCAAACTGACTCTGTCTCTCTCCCTCCCTCTCTCTCTCTCTGAGAGTAAGGAGTCCCTCTCTCTATCTCTCTCTCAATCTGTGTCTCTCCCTCTCTCTATCTCTCTCACAATCTGTTCTCTCTTTCTCTCTCTCTGTCTCTCTATCACTCTCTCTCTCTTTATCACTCTCTCTCTTTCTATGGCTCTCTCTCTCTCTCTCTCTCTCTCTCTCTCTCTCTCTCTCGCTCTCTCACTCTCTCTCTCTCTCTCTCTCTCTCTCTCTCTCTATTGTTCTCTCTCTTTCTCTCTCTCAAAATCACACTTATAACGGATACACACGGTGGCACCCCACGTGTTACTATAAATTAGAGTATAATTGCATGTTGTCACACGTGCGGTCATTATTGAGACCGTATACTTTTGTACGTCATATATAGAGGTCAAGAGAGAGAAAAACCACACCTCGTGAAAGAGAGTGAGAGAGTGAGAGAGAGAGAGAGAGAGAGAGTGCAAGAGCCGTCGTCTGCGTCTCCGACAGCAAGCCGACCCATCGACATAACGAAGGTCTGCCTCTCCCTCTGCCTTTGCCTCTATCTCTCTATCTCTGTTTCTGTCACAGTACCAAGCTCAGTCTTAACAAACAACACACACAAACAGTCACAAACACAACACACACACACATACACACACACACATATACACACACACACACACACACTCACAAACACACAGACACACATATGAAACATACACACACACACACAGAGACACAAATATAACATACACACACAAAGACACACACACACACACACACATAGAGAGAGACACACACACAAATATAACTTACACACACACACACACACATAGTCTCTCTCTCTCTCTCTCTCTCTCTCTCTCTCTCTCTCTTCTCTCTCTCTCTCTCTCTCTCTCTCTCTCTCTCTCTCTCTCTCTCTCTCTCTCTCTCTCTCTACCAAAGGCGCGCGTAGAGAGGCATAACCGGTGTGCATGTCTCTATGCGCGCCGTTAGTACTGTGCATTGACCAGTGTATGTATGAGTGTTATAGAGAGAGGATGTAAGGCGGGGAGAAGAGAGAGAGAGAGAGAGAGAGAGATTGAGTATTTCTTTTACCTTATACTAACGGCGCACGGAGGTGTTTGTTGAGGTCAAAACGTGCTCCACGCGTGCCTTTAGTAATGGGCTCTCTCACTCTCTCTCTCTCTATTTAAATATGCTAAGTTATAGAAAGGAGAGAGAGAGAGAGAGAGAGAGAGAGAGAGAGAGAGAGAGAGAGAGAGAGAGAGAGAGAGAGAGAGAGAGAGAGACTCTTCTTTTTGTGTACAGTGAAATGGCTAGAACAAAAGCCACTGCAAGGAAGGCAGGCGAGGGACCAGGATTAGCATCTAAAGCAAGTAGCAGATCTGCAACCCCAAAGAAAAGACCTGGAAAACCCAATAAAATTCTCAAAGGGCCAAGGGTGAAGAAGTTACAAACCTGCATGGGACTTTTCAGAGAAATAAGAAAGGCATAGAAATGTGTAGATTTATGCATACCAAAGCTGCCCTTCCAGAGGATGGTGAGGTCCATATGTGAAGAAGCTACCTGGGGCACCAAAAGGTGGAAGGTGGTGGCATTAATGGCTCTACAAGAAGCAGCAGAGGACTTCCTACTGGAGTACTTCAGTGACATGACCATTGTTGCAGCCCATGCCCACAAGGTTACTATAATGGACAAAGATAGTGAGACACTGAAAAGAATAAGGTGGAGGTATGACAAACTACTGGTCCCCAATGTCTGCAAGGATAAGAAACTGAGGGAAATTTTGTTATACCCCCCGGATCTAGTGCCACAACTCACAGTTGTAGAGGTCACACATGATGTGAATACAAGGGCAAGGGCAGAGACTATTGCTCGCCAAACAGAGGACATGAGGGAAGCAGAGCTTAAGGAGAAAGCAAAAGTAGCACTGGAGTCCCAGAGGCAAACAGAATGCAATGTGACCCTGTCCATAGAGGCAAGCAATCAAGAAACTCTACTTTTAATGAAGGATGGTTTGCTTGCAGAGATACCATTTGTAGATGGAGCCAGAAAGCTAGCTCTGGAAAAAGTGGACATTAATTTATTGTAGAATCCAGATGCTCAGATTTCAGACACAATTATCTATGCTTGTCTTAATTAAGTGTTACTATCTTGCTAGCTTTGAAAACTCAGATAATAGGTTTGCTAACTCAGGTAGAGTCTCTGCAGCCTGATCAAAAGTCAACTCCCGCTGCACACCCACACAGAGGCGTTTCTTCTTGATCCACAAATGTCAGTGATTATTAGAAAAAAGAACAGTCCATATGGGACCTTTGAGAGTTGGTTTCTCCACTGTGCTATGCTGGAAGTTACGATCATCATCTTTCCATATGAGAACAACCATCACTGGAGTCTCATATGCCTTGATGTTGACCAACCAGCAGTGTGGGTGTTCAATTCAATAAAAGGAACCCACCCTGAAATTAGGCTGTAAGTGTTTTGTATCAGAAAGTGTTTCTTATAGATATCCATGTAAATTTGAAGCCTCATGCTAACATCTTGACATTGCTTTGTGCAGTTGTATAAAGAGGTTGTTGCTTGCCTATGGCAAGCTATGTGGAAGGTATGAATTATACAAGGCCCCAATCAAAGATGTACCTGTCCCAAATCAAACCGATGGAAATTCTTGCGGCTGGAGATGTCTTCTCCATGAAGAATATGTCCTGCAAAGCTACTTTGCATTAAAACCTTTCATGACTAAGGTACCCATTTGGAAATGCATTCAGTTAGTTTTGGTTTAGTCTATAAAAGAATTCTCACGATGTGGTCTTTCAATTTTGCAGAGTGCTTTAAAAAACTACACATATGATTATTTGCAAAGATACCAGGTAGGTTTAATACAACACCTGCTTACTATGTCTAGCCCTAGAGAGCTTGAAGATAGCGGCTTGGATGACCGCACTATTGATCTAACAAACATGACGTGCCACCACGGCAAACCCCTACATCCGATACAGTGGAATCACAATGGGCCGAGGGGGTCATATCAACAGAAGATGAAAGAGCCGAGGATGAGGAAAGGTCAAATGAGCATATGGAAGGTGCTAGTGTACAACCAGAGGAGACAATGAAAGAGCCAAGTCAGCCAGTGGAGGAGCCAAAAGAGCCTATGTCTGAAACCCAAGATGAGGAAAGCAGGCCTATAGATGAGCAAAAGGATATGGATGAGGAAAGCAGGCCTAGGGATGAGCAAACTGATATGGATCAGGCAAGGATGTATGAGGCAAGCCGATCAACCGAGGGAGAGGAAAATACCTTGGAGGAAACCTTGAACGAGGCAGAAAGAGTCATGGGGGAGACCCCTGATGAAGATGTGAATGATGACTATGAAGATAAAGCAGAGGAGAGCAACAACGACATGAACACTACAGAGACCCAGTATGGACCCTTGCTACCTGTAGATACGATTGTTCCAGTAATCTCTATTCAAGTATGGCAAAATATGTTCAGCTTCTAACTACTTATATGTACTTGTCAACTTTTACAGAGGTTGATTATCTTGGACGTCAATGGATTGCTGCTGATGCGGGTGCCTCTCGGTGACAAAGAACCCTTTGAGGATTTGCAAACGTTTCGGATGGGAACTTGTCGAGTCGTGGTTCGTCCAGGAACCAAGGAATTTATTCAGTTTCTTCTTCCGCGCTTCAGAGTTGCCATATGGTCTTCAATGCAAAGGCAAAACTTGTCGCCACTAGTTACAATAGTTTGCAGTGTATGCCACGCTCACACGTCAGATTTTTCCTTTTTGTATGATCAAAGAAAATGCGTTACCGTTGAGCGCCACTACCACCCTAAAAAACCACACTTACCTCTTTTGTACAAACCGTTTAGCCAAATCGGTGTACCCTTTGATGCAACTAATACACTACTGATTGATGATACTCCTGAAAAGGGAGAACTAAATCCGCCGGGAACAACTATCTCACCACCTTCTTTCGAGGGGCATTCCTTCGATTTTTACCTTGAAGACATTCTGATTCCATACTTACAGAAATTGTATCTCAGTCCATTGTTCACGGACGAGTTTGTACTTTGTAATGAATTAAGATGACTCTTCTATCATGTCTTTGTCTTGTCTAACATTGAGAGAGAGAGAGAGAGAGAGAGAGAGAGAGAGAGAGAGAGAGAGAGATTTGACATGGTAAAGAAATGTATTTCAAGCACACTTTTTCACGGGGCACAATTGAAAAATGAGCTCAATAAACTTCATGTCTTGAAAGTCATTTGTATACACTTGGGTTCACAAGAATATCTGTTACATTGACACTACTTCAACCTGACCATCCCACTCTTTGCACAAAATATCTTTTTCCCTTCGCCGCATCACCTTACGGCCAGCTAGGAAAAAGGAAAAATCTGATAGGTCCTTGTCCATTGACTCTTCAATTATGTCATGCCGCAAATGTTGAAGACTGTATAGCTCCCTTATTGTAACCACCAATAGTAGGCCATGCGCTTTATCAATCACTTCCACATCCACAGCAGGATTATCTTCCAAACCTGCAGAAACCTGGTCCATAGGAATGTACTTACCGTTGAGCATTTGTTTTCGCATATACCAAAACGAGAGTAACAGTGATTGGCTTGCAATCATGTACTTGACAACTAGAGTATCAAGCACGACCTCACACCGTAAACCAATCTCTTCCTTTGCATACCATCCTCTGTCAAGAAGTTTGTCACAGGATGACTGCTGAAATGACTTGCACATGAACATAGTTTTCGTAACACGGATGTTGTAGCTATGAAACAGCTCTATGAAGAGTGCAACAAGACAAAAGTTTGCAATTCTAACCAGTTTGGTGGGAATAGATCTACGTAGAGACCTTTGTATATCCTTGTAGAGCTTACTTCGCATTGCCTCCACCATTGTTTCCTCGGGAATTGGCCAGTCCACAGTGTTCCAATCGGTTGGTAGAGGCACTTTCACCAACATGCCATTCTTATTCCCTGAGCTGAGTTGGTAGAAGTGGTCATAAAAAAATATTCCCTCATCAGCCAGTCTTTTGCTGCTCCTCCCTGAATATTGTAGAGAACCAATGTGGGCATGAACAACATGGAAGAGGCCTATTATGCACTCCACAGGCTCCCATTGCTCATAAGAAGAGGGATAAACATCTGCAATATATATAAGAAGAGTTAAACTAAGAGTATCAATAAGTACAAATGACAAATCTAATGTAATTGAGCTGTGAAGAATGGAGACATTGCTCATAACAAGCGGGAGAAACATTGCAAAATATATAAGAAAAGTTAAAATGAGAGTATCAGTAAGTTCACATGTCAAGAGTACTTACAATTGCAACGTGGTTGATGTATATCTGATACATTTCCACCGTTTGCTATCACCTCTGGATGGGTAAACACATGCTGAACAAGAACTTCCTTTACAGATCTTTTGCCGATTTCAACTTTGAAATCCAACACTCTGGCCTTCCAAGCTGAGCGGTAAATGTTGATACCACTAGACCTCTTGGGTCTTCTTGGTTGCATGAGGACCCATGAACCTTTGTTTATCCTTTGTCCAACCCATTGGTTCTCTGCACTTATTGAAGCTGATATTGTAATTGAGGATATGCTACTACTTGGCCTTCTAGGCAAAGTGCAGTTGTTGGTTGTTGGTGTGAGAGACAGTAAACACCTGGAGCCTCTTGGGCGAGAAGACGTGGAAGCCATAGCTCTCAGAGAAAAGCTTTAGTGGAGGGAGATTCACTTTGAAAGCATTCTAATGGAGGGAAAGTGTTTTAGAATTCCAATATCTTGTGCGGGCTTAATGGTCACCCTCCATTACGTTAATGACCATAAGAGAATATCAGAAGTGGGACCACATGCAAGCACTTAAAAGCTCGGTAAAAGGTAGGAAATTACGATGCTATAATCCTAGATTCGTGAAAGTTTTATGCTATTTTCCTATTTTTTGAGTCTTTCCACGTACTTTCCTACGTAACGTAGCCTTCGTGCTCATTGGACGCACTCTATTATTCTCTCTCTTCATATGGCCCTCCAAATGACCTCTGAAATTTCCTAATGTCACACATGCTCATATCAAGAGGTAGGTTGTCTAACCAAACTTCCTCTATAGGAGCTGACTTTAGAGTGAGGCTCCCATCATTGATTTCTCTAACTGTTTCCCATAAGTGTCCTGGCTAGTCTTCCTCCACGAATGGAATTCCGTCTAAGGTGTCTTCGCTGTCCGGCACTATAAGTTTTGATTCTTTTGTTTCTAGGTGGGGCTCTACCACCACTTTGTATTTTTCTTTAGTGTCTCTTAACACAAGCTCCTCAGGTTTTGGGATACTTTCAAGCTTGGGTTTTTGTTTTTTTAGCATTTCTTGCGTGATTCTTACCAGATTTTGATAAGCTTCAAGCTTAGCTGCTTCCATGTCTGGAGAAGGATAGTTCTTCCATTTGTTTTCCATGTTTTTGCATGCTTTAAGTCCTGCTTGGTAAGCTTCCAAGGCTGCATTAATAGGCTAAAAAATTTTATCAACAAAAATTGATCCTCCAGATTTCACGGTTGTTTCCTTGATTTCACTTCCAATTTCTTTCACTTTTCTTGGAATAGCTTTTTTGCTTTCTCCTCGATTTCAACTCGTTTCTATCTTCTCAACTCATACCTTTTGCTTCTACTTCTTTTGGTCTTTTGAGAGGCAGTCTCTGAATCATCATAGGAGTTTTGTTTCTTTTTCTTAGCCTGAGCTCTAGTGATTACCTTGATTGGAAAAATCGGTTCACTCTCAGACGAGCTACTAGGTATCACTTGGACTACGTTTACTATTGTTTTACCCTTGTTTAAAGTATTTTTAGGACAATCTTCTGGGAAGTGTCCTCCCTTTTTGCAACATTGTATGCAATAAGCTTCAATAGGCTTGAGTTTTTTGTCAAGCGCTGGGCATTCATTTTTCCAATGATCATCTGCACCACAGTTGTGACAGTTTCCCATTCTTGGCTTAACCATGGGTCTTACCATTGGAGGTTTGACACCTTGATTAGCTACATAATACATTGGTGCGAGCTCTGGTGGAGCATAAGTCATAGGTTCCTCCATTGGTGGTGGTTGTGCTGTGAATTATACCAATCTCCTTCTACCATTACTATAAATGGACTAGGCTATGCATAAGGTGTAACAGGAACTAGTGCTTGTTCATCTAGACTCCTTCAGACTGCATGTGCTTTACATGCACTACATTATGTCCTGGATACAAAGGTTGTTGACCCAACACAGGTTGAGGTCTTTCCATACCCATTGGAGGTCTTTGAGCTTGGTCCATATTAGGCTCATATCTGTACATGGGTTGTCCTTGTGGCCTCATGGGCACGTATTGAATATTGCCATCATACTTTGGACGGAAGTAGCACTCATGGGTATCATGGTTGGTCCATTTATCCTCGATTGCACATCATTTTTGTGGCCTATTTGGTTGTCCCTGTTGAGGTATCCCTTGTCCTAGTCCCCTCATAGGTGCTTTTTGCACGTCGTTCATCTTTTGAGCATATCTTCTATGGTTGAAAGCGGTGATGTAGCAGCTGTTCCCACTTGTGCTGGTTTAGTGGATGTTGTTTCTTGCTTTGGTTATCCTTAGGGACATCTTCTTCATTGAAAGTTTCACAATTGTCTCCTAAGTCAATCGCATCTGACACACATGCTTCTAGGGTTGTATGATTCTTGAAATAGAGTATAGCATGAAGTTCTTTGTTTAGCAGTCCCTCTAGAAACAACGATACCAATCATTCTTCTACAAGTATCTCTAGATTTGGGCATCTGGCAATGTATTGCTTCATTCGCGTTGCACAATCCCTAACAACCTCACCATGTTTCTCTTTAAATCTCTAAATTTGAGCTACTATTTTGATCCCAGTTTTGGAACAAGTAGCTACGAATCCTTGAGCTAAAGTGTTAAAATCCATGATTGACCTTGGTGGAATGTTTTCGAACCATGTCAATGCTTTTCCTTCTAATGTCATTCCAAACCCCTCGAATTGAGTATGGAAATTGAATATACGTTCTGCTCTTAACACTTCCTTAAAGCTTGCTAAGTGGTCGTATGGATCCCTTGATCCACTTTATTTTTTGACCCATTTTGTTAGACGAGGGGAACTAGAACCTAGGACTCCACCACCCAACCACCCACTATATAGCATAGCCCCTGGACTTTTTTCCCTAGTTGGACTCCCTTTCCACACTGCCTAGCCCGGCCCTGCCCTTGTCTAGTCCGGCCTTGCCGATGTCCTGACCTTACTCCCCCCTTAAGAAGAGTTTTTCTCCTCGAAAACAAAAGTGGGGAACTTCTTCTTAAGAACAACAATGTTTTCCCAAGTGGCACTTTCCTCAGGTCGGTCTTTCCACTTGATTAAGGCATGTTGACGCACATGATGACATGTACGCAACTCATGATAATTGAGAACACATTCAGGTTCATGCGGTAAGGTAGGAGGTTCAATGAAATCTACCAAAATATGTTGGTCAATGACATTGTCGTCCCCATGTAACCGCTTACGTAAATGGCTTACATGAAACACCGGATGAATACGAGAATGTGAAGATAGAAATAATTTGTAGGCATGATCACCTACTCGCTTGAGTATTTTGAAAGGCCCACAATATTGGGGAGATAATTTAGGTGTTGGTCCAGTTTTCAGACTTTCTGAATGTTTTGGCATACGTAAAAATACTTCCTCCCCTTCTTCGAAGGTAACTTGCTGACGTTTCTCATCAGTGTACTTCTTATACCGATCATGTGCTTATCAGACATTCTGACGAGCAAGTTTGAGCATATCCATGTGGTCTTGGAGAAAATCCTTTACCTGTTGGAGTTTTTCGGTTGCCAACCCCACCGTAATTGGTGACCTAAGTTGAAACCCATACATGAGCATGAAAGGACTAAATCTCATTGTGACATGCTTAGCACTGTTGTAGGAAAACTCGAGAATAGGTAAGTATTCTTCCCAGCCTGGCTGTTTTTTGCTGACGTATGCTCTTAGCATATCTTCTTCTGCTGAGCTGCATCAAGCTTCTTGCTTTCAAATGAAATCGACCGTCCATCTTGTAACAGGACTGCTCCAATAGCACGGTCACTGGCATCTGTTTCCAAAATGAATGATTTCAAAGGATCTACAATAGCTAGTATGGGAGATGTAGCTAATGCATCCTTGAGCGTATCAAAACTGTGTTGTTGAGCGGATCCCCACTGAAAAGCTTTGCCTTTGCCTTTTAGTTGATCTGTCACGAGAACAACAATATTAGCATAGTTTTTAACAAACCTTCGATAAAAACCTGCAAATCCCAAAAAAAATTGTAACTCTTCCAGATTTTTAGGAGAAGGCCGGTATCCACTTTGGATTGATCCATATATAGCCCATTAGATGAAATAACATGCCCTAAATAGTGAATTTCGTCTTTTAGAAAATCACACTTAGATTCCTTGGCATATAATTTCTTTGTGCGTAACAACTCAAACACCTGCCTGAGATGTTGTAAGTGTTCTTCTTTAGAAGCACTATAGACTAGTATGTCATCGAGAAAAACAATGACAAATTTGCCCAAATACGGCTTCAAGACACTATCCATAAGTGTCATGAATATTGAGGGCTCATTGGTTAACCCAAAGGACATCACCAATAACTCGTAGTGTCCAAACCGTGTTTGGAATGCAGTTTTGGATATCTTGGCAAGTCGAATATGGACTTGGTGATATCTTGACCGCAAGTCTATTTTTGTAAAAATGCGAGCATGAGTGAGTTTTTCAAACAACTTATCTACTCTGGGCAATGGGTATTTGTTCTTAACCGTAACCGTATTTAAGCCACGATAGTCTACGCACATGCACATACTGCCGTCTTTTTTCTTCACTGATAGGATAGGAGAGGCCCATGGTGAAGAACTGGGTTGTATATACCCTTTGCTAAGGCAGTCAGCAAGCTGACGTTCCACCTCAGCAGCTTCAGAGTAACTCATACGGTAAGGAGGTTTAATGACAGTTTTACAGCCTGCAACCATGTCGATGCTATGTTGCACCGATTGTGTCAGCGGTAATCCTAGTGGCAAATCATTAGGAAAAACATTCCTTTAGTAATTTTTGTAACTCACTAGCAACATTTTCTTTTTTAGAATTAGCCATTGGTGGAAGAGATGAAAGAGAAGCATGCGGCATTGAGGAATGTTCAACAGTTTCAATGTTAAAAAGAAAATGAGACAGTGAGTAACACAAGAAAACTTGATCTATTTCATTATTAGAAACGAGCTGCATAAGCTGAGCGGTACAAATCAATGGTGATGAAGGTATATCCTTCTCTCCTAACAACAACACACGTGCACCATGGGATTCAAACATCAATTCCATTTCCATGTTCATAACTTGAAAATCCAGGCACGTGGAGTAACCTTGTACTTCAAACAGAATAGTGCGACATTGAGTATCCCATATTTTGGTATCATGTCCATTCATCATTGCTACCTTGTAGTGGTGGGTACGGAGTTTGAGGAAATTTGAGTTTTTTCACCAATCCATAATTGATGAAATTATGAGTAGCACCGTCATCTACCAAGATGCACACCTTGTGGCCTTGCAGAGACCTGTGCATACATACTAACTCATGTGGTCCAAAGGCTTGTTGCCTCATGGAAGCTGTGAGACACCATTCATGTACCACCTTTGTGTGTGTATCTTCCACTATAGAGAAGTGTGAGGAAGACTCAAGAAGTAGCAGTTGCACCGTGTGCACTACTTTCTCCTTGCCATGAGTAGCAGATTTCCCCTTGGGACAATCCTTTTTGCCATGACCCCTTCCTAAACATTGAAAACATAATTTTTCTTTCTTAGCTTTATCAAAGTCCTCGGGAGAGAGAGGACCCCCGGACCCCTTGGGTTTTTTAGATGCTTCTGAATTGGCAACTAAAAATTTCCTTTTATTGTGCCCATACTGAGTGCGTGTATTACCATGTGTATTAGCAGGCACGTGACTATTATGTGCTTTCTTTTCATATAGATCATCATGAATATGTGCTTTCACTATGGCTTCCTCAAGTGTTTTAGGATCTTGGGTCTTGACGTACTTCTTAAGTTCTGGTATCAGACAGACCTCTTACAAACCCCGGTACTTGTTGAAAGTTATCTAAGACTTCCAATTTGAGAATAACATCCCGATAGTGAGAGAGATATTCAAGAAATGATGGGTATTGGTGCATGGAACATGTGTCCCAAGCCGTCCAATTCCGATCTGCCTCATTTGTAGGAAAAAATTCTTTGCTAAACATAACTTCAAAAGCTACCCAACTCTGTGGTATGATGTTCTTCTCCTTGAGAGACATCCACCATTTGTAGGCCTTGCCTTCAGAGTTAAGCTTGTTTGCAGAGATCTGACTGCATTTGGAGTACGCCGCAAGGCGTGAATTCCATCCCACTTGCTGAGAAAGATATTCATTGCATCCTTATTGCGGTCTTGGTCTTCTCCCTTAAAAATCGGTGGTTTGGTGTTTTCCAACAATTCATCCACCTCTTTTGCAGTGAGAGTATGCAACATATCAACATTTGGGCCTTGCCCTAGATTAGAAGGGCCTTGCCCTTGTGTAGCAACATGCAACACACCAGAAAGGAGATGGGGTACCTACTGTGGGTACCGCCCCTTAGTGTTGAAAATTGGGTGTGGCCACTAACCCCCAAGGGGTTGGGCGCCCGTGTAGCGGGAAATAAACTTCACACAGCAGCTATGGCCGCTCAGAGCATCGCGCGAGCAAGTGAATCTGCAGTGGCCGTCACTGTGGTGATCAAGGGGCATCGGCCCAGTGTTTTGATGTGCTCCCCCGCCCGGCGCGCAGCCGTAGAGCCCGCAAGGGGCACTATTGATGCACGTCCGCCTCGGTGGCTCCTCCTTGCAAGGGGGGTTGCCCACGGACTGCTTGCTCTGTCATCCTCCTCACAGGAGTGGTGTTCCACGACTTGGTGACCCCAACATGAAACATGATCATGCAAGGTTGTGTGACTCTCCTCCTTCAGGGATGTGCCTTTCCCAAAACAAAACCAAGCTCTTGATACCAATGTTAGACAAGGGGAACTAGAACCTAGGAGTCGACCACCCAACCACCCACTATATAGCATAGACCCTGGCCCTTTGCCCTAGTTGGACTCCATTTCCACACACTATATAGCATAGCCCCTGGCCCTTTGCCCTAGTTGGACTCCATTTCCACACTGCCTAGCCCGGCCCTGCCCTTGTCTAGTCCGGCCTTGCCGGTGCCATGACACATTTCTGAAAATCAACTGGTCTGACGTGTCTATTTGGTTCAATTCTCGGTCTCCTGGCAGTTGGTCCTGTTTCAAGTCCTTCAAACCAGTCTGTTGGAAATAGTGACTCATGTAGCCCTAGACTGGCCTTAGTGTCACCCGGTTTTCTTTGTGATGAGGTGGTTTTTGGTTTCTTAACATTACTCTCATATGATCTCTCACGGTGTTCATCTCTTGGAATTGTTTATGGTCCTTGTTGCAATATCCAATCCCTTATAAAATACCTAAACAGGTAGGTTGGTAGGTCTATTGATCCCTTATCTTTGATCTTGAAGACATAGATGAAGCCTACGACTTCCAAAATTTTGTGCCAATATCCTGCAAGATCCTAGGTAAAGAATAGGATAGTCACCTGTTGCAATGTCCTAATAATAAAACTTCTTGCTTCATGGATAGGATTTGTAACCACCATAAGTGAAAGGATAATTGATTACTTTAGCTCCTTCCAAGAAAATACTTAGAATCATGATCCCCAAGATTGTACAAAGAGTCCTCCATTTATGTCCTCCTTGTTGATGTGGAAAGCTCCATTTGTCTTTAGAAACTAGCCTACCACTATGGGTGAAGGTAGTAAAAGAGTTAGTATTCTCTCGAGTGCTGTCAAGATTGAACATTGCATTATCTGATGTTGGTAATAAGCCACAAACCCTATATCTCAAAGAAAAGCTTGATAGATGTTGTACCAAAGTGCATACCATATACAAAAGATAGGCTGCAATCCATTGGTTGAAAACACTTCATCTCGACTAAATGCATGGAAGATGGTACTCCAATATTTCTCATGCTAAGACTCATTCTATGTGGCTTTTATGAACACCCCTTGTGATAAGGGCTCTTTAAATCTTTTCTTAAATGCATCAAACATAGTACGATCAAACACAATCTTTACATCTAGGTTGCCAAACCTAGATCTCCTTGCTATAAGAATCCCTAAACAAGTAGGTTGGTAGGTCTATTGATCCCTTATCTTTGATCTTGAAGATATAGATGATCTTCATGGCTGTTAGTTGTCTTGATTTGGCATGCAAAGTCCACAAAAGATCTTTTACGTTTCTATTCTCCCAACAGTAGACTCCGATCCTAGGATCATCCGTACTAAGCCATTTCAAAGGCTTCAAATCTACTTGATCGTATCCCTCGAACTCTAAGGTTGGTGGTCCTTCTTTCACTGACATATCTGGGATTATGGTGTTTACTTCTAACCCCCATTTATCTATAATGTCAAGGTTTTCAACTTGTAAATACTAAGTTTCGTTTCGATCTATGTACATTTTTCCTTGTTTGTCTGCCCTAATTTCTTCTTCGAGCTCAATACAATGGTCATCAATGCAAACAGCGTACTCATTAGGATCCAGGTAAACCTGAGCTCCATGGAGATTAGTGTTATAAAAGGTGAGTATATGCTTATAGCGCATTGTCGTTCCGGTTTCCAAGTGAGTCGAATAAGAAGACATTTCGGACGTCGAATCAAAAAAAGTGTCTGAGACTTCTTCCGGAATAGTGTGCAAGGAATTCCTTGATTCACACTTTCTTCGATGGATACTCTACTGGAGGTTTCTCCAAATATGCCTTGGTTTCCTAGTACACGACCAGATCTAAGGTTCATAAAGACTTGTGAAGCCCTGGATAGAGTACTTACCTTTGGATTGACTTGTTGTCATTCTCCACTTGACTCGATTGCAACTTTTAGTCAAGCTACAGATTCCTCATCTGCAACCTGATTCCTGTACAAATTTAATCAAGTTAGCTATTATTCTATAAAGACTGTATAATTTTTGCTAACTATTGTGGTTGGTCTGTGTTTATTACTTCAAATCAAGCTATGGTAGTCAACAAATGACTTTCAAATTCGACTTTGGCAAAACATCAAAGGATGAATCTACAACTTGGAAACTGAGTGAACATGTACCAATTTGGATCCGATTGAACCGAAAATTGCCCGGTGGCTTTGTATTATCCTGGTTTAACACTGTATAAGTTCAAAAGTCAAAACTGGTGTCCCTGGGTAGCAATAGTAAATAATCGTGATTATTTACTTTTGCTAGTTTTTTGCACTTTTGGGCTTGGTTTGGCACGTATACAACCTGTTAAAGTCCCTGGACAAGTTTCAACAAGTTTAGACAATTTTTGTTCAAGTTTATTAACTTTTTTGTGTTCGCAGAGTGTGATTTAAAGAATCTGGCTTAAGTCTCACTTTTGTGATCCAAATTTCACCAAAATTGATTTGGGTGGTCTACTTGATATGCTTGACCATGTGGTATGCTCAAACATGCAAAATTTTCACTTTTTGAAGCAGATGTAAATAATCGTCATTATTTACTTCAGCTAATGGTTTGTAAATTTTTATCCTAACTTTGACACAGATCTGCTAAGCACGTCAAGTTAAGGTCTCTAGCCAAGTTTCAACAAGTTTGGACAAGTTTTGGTTAAATGGTCATCAATTTTTTGTCTGTAGACTAACTTTGCAAATTTGGTCACAATTTTCAATCCAATGATCCAAATCTTTACCAAATTTGGTTTGTGATCTTATTACAACATGGTAAAACTAGTGGTATGCCAACTTGGTCAAAAAAGTTGAAAAATGGGATAGATGGAAATAATTACAATTATTTACAACTGATAACTTTTTGTATCTTTTTGGTCAACTGAGCATGTACACATGTTTGTAACCTCAATATAAGCCTATGAATCAAATTTTACAAGTTTGGACAAATTTTTCCGCAATTTACACTCAAGATTTAGAAAGTCAGTACAAACTTTATTTTTTACCCAGTTTTTTGTCAGTTTGGTGATCCAAATCTTTTGTGCTTTTACAAAAGTTGTTTGTACACATGCAACTTCAGGCTTGAAATGAACCAATTTTTGTAATTTTTCAATCGACAGTCTTTTCTATGGTCTATTTTAAGCCTATGAATCAAGTCAAAACTTAATTTGGCCTAAAATGTTAAGAAAAAGTAAATAATCTGAGTTTTGGCTTACTCTTGAAATTTTTACCTCAAAGTGTCCTTGAGCTTAGCCACTGGTTCAGACAACTTTTAAGCTTACTCTTCAGTCGGATTAAGTCGTTTGGAGTCTTTTCATGCTATTTCTAGCCATAGATTTGAAATTCTGCAACTTCCAATAACAACTCACAATGATTCTTTCATAGAGAGCAATGTTTTGAAATCCACCTCGGATTCTACTTACCCTACTCCTAGATTCTCATGCAATGGGGTTGTGAAAAGTGTCCACAAACACTCGTTTTCTTGTCTTTTATGGTTTTTTGAGCATTGATCTAAGACTTATCTCGTCTATCAATCATTCTCAAAATCCTAATCTATTTCTATAATCCTACAATCCTAAAGGCACTCAACAGGTACGATTACTTCCAAGCTACCTCTACACGACAAAAGATGACAATCTTAGGCTATGCGGTTTCTAAAAAAAAGTTTTGAACTCTAGGCGATCCTAAAGGAAGTTAAAGGATAACTTCACATGACGCTCATGTTTTTCCCTAGTTTAGGTCTTTTCGATCCAAAAAAGTGGCGCCAAATGTGGGACGCTGTCTAACCTCACCATCCTATCTTATTGCAGTATTAGCGAGAACCACGATTAAATTGTCAATCCATGGGGTGAAGCTGACTCGACTAGTGCATAGAGGTTACAAGAGGGTGTCAATCTCTTGGAAAACAACTAACAACTTGCATCTAACTCAAGCTACACTCAAGTGACTGAAATCACCAAAAGCCAATCGCTCATCGGCAAACAAACCACATTCATTGCAGCATCAAATGACATTCATATGTAAGGAAACTTCTAGGACATGTTTATGAGACCTAAGCACACATGCTTATGGTCTCAAACCCCACTTTAGGTCAAGTTCAAAAATCGTGATTATTAACAGTAGTGGATTTTTGACCTAGTTGTTTTTGACCCAGAATGCATCTAAATGTTTAGCAATGATGCCCCAATACCCCGCATATGCCATTAGTTTTTTATTTGGAAAGTGTAAATTCCTAGTTATGATGAAATTAGGCTGTGAGTCGGCGACACCAAAAATTATGAAATACTGTGATGTGTTTACGTCAATGCGTAGAGCTCTTACCTGCGGTTGTAATGCAACAAACACGACTGCAATGTGAGAACCGGGGAGGGAGTAGGAAGCGCGAGAAGGAGAGGAGTGAGCGCCGTTAGCTCACGCTGTGTATTTCATTATCCAAAACTTGATAACAACTTACAAAAATTGGCTTTTATACCGTAGCCAAGGTTTTTAGTGGTCAAAACTAATAATCTAGGAGTTCTACCAAAGATGGGTAATGACAGGTTGATACAATCTGGAAGCTTGTTGCCTTGGCTCATCAATCACAAAGTTTATCTCAGAAAATAGGAGTTACAATATACTTGTTTTATCAAAATAATAAGTGTTTTACAATGAGAACTCCAAAAAATGGTATTCGTGGTATCTGTGGTACCTTGCTGCTAACATGTTACGTTTTTGCTTCTAAGAATCAGAGCTGCATGAGGAGTATGGCTTGAGCCTTGAGGGCAAGATGCCCAAGGATCTCACTGAAGTGGACTTTCCACTTGACCAATGGTTGACTGTGTTCAAGGTCCGTAAGAGGAAGAAGACGAAGGTCTTCCTCATCTACAACGATTGTCACCTCGTCTACCAAAAAGTGTACCAAGCCATCCCTTCCAACGGTGAACTCATGACAAAGTTCTCTAGGGGGTTTACCTATGAAAATTGTGCTGCTATCAAAGTAGCTCCTGAAGACCACAAGATTGCATGGGCATTGTCAGTGGAATGATATTGGAGTATGTGAAGTCGCAAAAGGGGGGCCTGAATAGAAAGGTGATGAAGTTCAAGTCTGATTATGGTGTGTCTATATTATTAGGATAAAGGGATTTTGGTGTAGACTCCTACGGAGCTACTCTGTCCAACCTACCATCAAAGAATTTTAAGTCCCAATCCAGTTCGTGTACACAGAGTGGGTTGAGTGAATTGCCAATGACTTTGACCGCCAAGCCAATAAAGTTGAAGACAAGGTCGCCTCCATTAAGGTCGTATTGGCTGAGAAGCATGATTTATGGCTGCATAACAAGGTAGCCACAATGCTTGTACTCCAATTATTATGGAGACAGAGTGGCTGAGAGCAGAGCTACGGGCACTGAATGCAGCCCCAACAGAGAATGCAACTCTTGTCCTCTAAAAAGAAATTGAGATCAGAGGACTCACAAGGGTGCTGAGCCAGAGTGGTGTGTTATCAAATGCTTAAAATATAAAGGAGGAAGTCACTACTGTGCAGGTACAATTTACCAATTACATGAATTTTAAGCACTTGGAAGTACTTCTAATCACTTTGAAGCACACTTCTAAACACTTTAAAAAGCCTCAAAGTGCTTAGAAAGGATTTAGAATTCCACAGAGTGCTAAGAATTGCTTCAAAGAGCTTATTAAAGCTTGCAAGCACTTTCAAACACTGGAGGGGGTATTTAACCACTCTAAAGTGCTTAACAAGGGAACTTCAAAGCACTTTGAAAACTCTCAAAGTGATAATAAGTGTTTCAAAGTGCCCTCGAGCCCTTAGAAGTGCTTCAAAGTGCTTACTAAATCTTGTAAGCACTTCTAAGAACTTGAGGGCACATTTAACTGCTTCTTAGTGCTTGACAAGGGCATTCTGAAGCACTTCGAGGCACTTTGAAGCACCCTAAACACTTTGAAAAGCCTCATAGTTCTTAGAAGTGCTTCAAAATGCCTCAAAGTGCTAAGCTTCTTGAAGCTTAGAGTTAACACAAGCTCCAAAGGCCTTTTATTGTAAGCCACACAGAAAACATTATTGAAAACCTAAAGCTAGGGTCTTGCATACCCGAATTTTCCAAAGGGAAAAAACCCAAGGGAAAAAAGTGCTTTTGGTTATGCACATGGTTCTCTTTGATAGAAAATGTATGCATACACATCAAAAATTGAGAGAGCTAATGCTTCTTCATTAGCAAGTTTTGCAATTTTTACAATCTCTCATGCATGATTTAAAAAGTTGATTAAGTGTTAGCTCACTTGAAATATGGAATTTAAAACAATCCAAGAGCTAAAAAATAATACAACTTTGATGAAATTAAGTGGCTCTTGAAAGCCAAATTTTCCAATTTAAAGCTCTCCAAAAAAGTTGGCATTGAATGAAAACATTTTCACTTTAGACCAAGCTATGAGCTAGCATGAATTATCACTTACACTTAATGACCCTTGCAACCTACATTGTCAGGCTTTTTCTTAATTTTAAAAATACAAGCTTGATTTAATTCATTTTCACATTGATGTTTGAGTTATGGTTCATCAGATCTGTAGAGGGGCAACGATACAGGTAGAGAGCAAGGTCCGAAGGTTGAGAATTCGGGGCCTGTGAATGTAAATGCAATGGCCAGGCAAGTGGAACTATGTGATGGCACAATCCGCAGGTATTGGAAGGGGGGCAAGTGTGGTAGAGAGCGGTGTGTGCCGCATCCCAAAGCATGGTATCCGTAGCTCAGGGAGGGTGTGGTTGTTTGATGAAATAGGGTAATATGTGGGCCTCGAGTGGTAGCATGTGAAGGGTGAGCATTGTTGAGGATGGTGTGGGTAGGCATGGAAAATGCAGGCACCAACAGCTTGGCGCACTAAATTTCCTCCAATAGTAGGCCGCACATGGTGAATCACTGATAATTACAATGTGTGTGGGCCTGGTCACGACAAGAAGTGATGGTATCGAGCTTCTGAATACAAGGGTTGAAGCCTGAAGGCAGCAGTGTAAGTGTATAGTCTGAACCATGCAGAAGTTGGGGAGTAGCTGCTGGGCATCGCGAGAGAGATGGAAGGATGATGATGGAGGGTCTTGAGGGAAATGATGATGGGTGCAACTGGTGCATGCTATGGTTTCTTGGTGGTTTATTGGTGGCTCTTTGAGTCATCAAGAAAAAGGATCAAGCCACATGCGCCAAGGAGGTAATGGCCGTAATTGGCACCACTGTCGTGTGTGTACGTGACAACGATGCAGTTTTTTGGCAGCTTGTGTGGATGACAAAGAGAAAGTCGGAGAGAGTAGCTTGATATAGGCTGGGTGTGTGTATGTATGACTCTATGTGAGCGAGAATGCAGGGCTGAGCCAAGTCAAAAAGCTACCATGCTAAAGCCAGGCATGGGGTGTGTGTGTGTATGGGTTTTGCTAGCACCAAAACTGGCCAGCCAAGCATGCTCACAATAATTAAGTTATTATTATTATTCTTTTTTTTAATTTCTGAAAATTTCCCTTTAGGAGGGGGTCTCACGGCTTCACGAGCCTAGAAAAGGAGTGAGTATGATGTTGAGCTAGGCAAGCGAGGTTAAGAAGGACGAAAGAGTGAGAAGCAAGGGAAAATTCCTGAGGAGCTTATATCCAAAAAACAAGGGAGAGAACATAAATCTCGACTCTTGAAAGAATATCATACATAATTAACCCAATCATATAGGAATGCAATCTCAAAAATTTGATATTAAAGGCCGTTTACATCAAGCATTGCATTCACACATGAATATAGTGCATGTTACTTCTCAAAATCCAATTTCTATCCGATTTTAATCATTGTAATTTTGAATTGCTCATATCCAACTTCCAAATCAATCAATTCCCATTTGGGTTCATCATTTATACGTGATTATGGAAAATTAAACGTACACCATGTCTAATCAATTTAGCATATGTGATAATGGTATTGCACCTCAATCATCCCCAATTATGCACAAATTGAGTCATTCATCTCAAATCCCAAATCGATCAGTCACATTAGGAGAAAGTTGGACTCAATTTTGGGCCCTGTAAGAAATGCCAACTCAGCATAGAGAGAGGTAATCCTAAAAAATATAAAAGTTGTTTTTTGGAATTCTATTTCTCATAGTACATACATAAAAGTATGCTGGATTACTTAAATGCATGCTCGTACAAAATGCTTTGCGAGAGCCCAACTTAAGTGTGCACAAAAATCCATGTCTGTGAATCTTAATGAGTGTTGTGATGTGAGATGAGAGAAAACACATAAGAAATGTTTTCAAAATACAAAAAGAACACCACAGATGCATCCAAAACGTCAAAAAACCTTAGGATAGCACTTTAAAACACTAAAATTAGATGTCTCTAGCTCAAGATACATCCTTTTTAGGTCTAGGGCCTCCTGAGGTCAGTACCAAGCGAGTAGAGGGGTAGAGAACACATAAGAAATGTTTTCAAAATACAAAAAGAACACCACGGATGCATCCAGAACGTCAAAAAACCTTAGGATAGCACTTTAAAACACTAAAATCCGACATCTCTAGCTCAAGATATAGCCTCTTCAAGTCTAGGGCCTCCTGAGGTCAGTACCAAGTGAGTAGAGGCCCAAGAGACTCCTCATGGGCCTCTATTCGCTTGGTCTGACCTCTTCATAGTTTTAAATAGGACCTATTTCTCGCTATCGAGTACGACCCGTTCGAATTTGAATTGTGGGTACCTCACAAAAAGGCGATTGATGCTTGTGCGAGATAGCAACATCGGGTCATAAAAAGGCACTTGGCGCTTGTGCAAGATGTCACTATCAAGCACCTTACTTTTTTGGTGAGGATGACAATTTCACCAAAATAATTTTCATGGACATTTTCAAAAATGAGAAAAAAGACTTTTCTACGTAACGTTAGCCTTCTTCCTATTGGCTAAGAGGCATTCTCTCACTAGAGCTAAAGGCCCAAAAATGAGTCCATTTCTTTCCTAATGGCACACTCTAATATTTAGGTCTACTAATTATCATAATTGGTAATTGCTACCAATTGTTCATCCCCAATTTGGATATTGAATGCCATTGAGTAGGCACACACACCCAAATTTAAACTAAAATCATATGCAAAAAATCCATCAATTCCTCATTGCAATGGCCAAATTGCAAAGTCGATCAAGCATAAATGAATGCACGCGTGCTTAATTTCGAAAAAATCAACACTAATTTGACCCAATCAACCAATGCACACACTCAAAAATTAAGCACATAAGTTCAAATTTGGCTCAATTGGCTATGCATTTAGGCTTATACCTAATGATTGCACACACTTTTCATGCACATTTCATAATCAAAAAGCATTTGGTGTCCCAATTGACCATCAATCATTGAAAGTCAAGTGGTCTTGGATGGGCACACACACTCAATTTTTGCTCAATTTTTTGGCATTTAGGCTTATCCAATGATTGAATTAGCTTAACATATACATCAATTACATGATTGCATACTCACATATCATGAATTCCATCAATTTATATGCATGCACACACTCAAGGCTAGGTGCACACACACTTGAATGTTTTGGCAGTTTTTCCCTCTTTGGTGCATTACACACACAATGATTTTTATGCACATACATGAATTCTTGATGAGAGTTAAGCATTATCTTGACACACACAAAGTTCATTAGTCAAAATTTGGCCATCAATTTCATTCCAAGTGAATCAAATTAGGTGCAAAGTGTAGGTCAATTGATTTACACACCTAATTTTAGCAAATAATTAGCATTGAACCACATTAATCAATCAAGAATTGACATGAGCAAGTGAGTGCACTTACATCATAATCACACTCCAAGCTATTCCTTTGATCCATGCAAAGATGCATCATTGAACAGACAAGTGTGTGCACCATCAAATCGGCTCCAAAATTGACCATTGTAGGCCAAAAATCGAACACTCAAATCATCAAATAAAGCATAAATTAGCACAATTAACTTGATTAAAGTGATAATTCCACCTCTTACCACTACAAACAAAAAATGTGTTATCGACGCAGATATCGACGCGGCCCGTCGCTATGCGCGTCGCTGTGAAACCAGTCGCTATTAGCGACACGCATAGCAACGACCATAGCAGGAAAAACATTTTCTTGGGCAGAGGGCAGGTAGCCTGGCCTGTGCCCAGTTAAAAGATGGACACAGCCACAACCAGACTTCCTACCCTCTGCCCAAGAAAGCGAGCAGCACCAAAATATCAACCATGCTCCTGCGCGCAGAAATTTCAGCAGACTTCCCTTTGTTTTTACATAAACTTTTCAAAAAAACCATATCATGTATACGCCTCCTACATGCTATCCATGTAGGATCTCACATGAGATTTAAGGCCAATGAAAGACAACCGTACCAACTGAAAAGCATAGCCATAACTTAAAAGCATAACCATAACGAACCATAACCATAACTTAAAAGCATAACCATAACTTAAAACCATAACCGGCTATAACCACTTTGATCAAAACCATAATGAAGATAACCATAACCATAAACAAAATTAACAATAACCATAAGCATAATCAGAAAGAGAAACAATAACTGTCTATACAATGACAATGACAATAATCATAACCATAGGGGAAACAATAACTGTCTGAACACTAACTGTTTGTACAAAAAAGAGACACAGAAGCGTGTCTGTGTCTCACAAAGCATATAGATGAAATCTGGTCCACTAATGACTAGGCGTCGCAACCTGCACATAGGACAACTCACAAAATTAGTATTGATATTACCTCACATATACTGACTTAATTAAATCAACTCACACATATTAACGTCTCACCTCAAGTGATCAGCGAGACTGTAAGGCCTCCCAGTCTACAGGCGCTCCTGAAGCTTCAAGATCATTCAGTACTTCATAGATACCTCTGCGATATCCATCTGACTCCTCCTCGCGTGATGGAGCTCAATGCATCGCAAGATTCTGCGTTTATACAAAAATCAAAGTAATAAGAATACATGATTCATCGCGTTTTAAAAAACGCCATAGTTAAGATTGGATTAGAAACTCACAAACTCATAGCGAAAGGTGTCGAAGCCTCCGCTGCCAAGATGAGATGTCCCCCTAGTCATCTGTCGTACCTGCGCGGTCTCACGCTGTTGTCTGAACTGCGTGGCCGCTGTCCGCTCATCCTCCCTGATCTACAGCCACGTCTCCTGTGGGATGCCCGAAGGCTTCGGCAAGCCGGTCCTGAAAGCCTTCCGAGCTGCATCTCGTCGATGTTTGATGGTGTCCCATGCAACACCCTTGATCCACCGCGCCGAAACAACGGAAGAACCCGGAGCAGACTGGTACTCTCTCAGGATGGTCTCCACTATGTAAGTGACTTTTTCCTTTTCTTGCTGATCCCAAGACGTCAGAATGCTGGTCGAAAACTGCAGCTCCACGAGCTGGCGAATCCGCTGTCGCATCTCAGTCCCAACTCTATCCATGTCAACAGAACCATCTCCCCGTACAGTATAGAGCTTGGAGGCACTAGGATCGTGTGCCCCTCAAGGTGTCCAAGGTGTATCAAGAGGTGTGTCGAGAGGTGTGCCTGGGTAAGACGGGGGTCGTGAGCGAGGAGGGGTCGAAGCATCTGTGGACCCTCCTCCACAACAACCACCACCTCCACCTGACGATCGCCGAGATCGGCGAGTGTGCCTGTGCTGTGGAGATGAGGACGTACCCGCCTCTGCCCCACCCCTAGGTGTCGAAGCGGCCGTGATGGGAGAAGAAGGCGTCGTACCCATAGGCATCCTGAACCCCGTAGGCATCCCCCCCTAGGCGTCGGACCCTCAGGTGTGAAGCCCGGAGGCGTAGTACCCGTGCCTCTGGCTACCCAGTACTGAGAAGCCTCTACCATCTGAGCAGGCGTCATCCGTGTAACGAAGCCCATGAATGCATCTGCACTCATGGAAGCGGGATCTAGAATCTCGTTTGCCATACTAAAGTCCTGCACAAAGAAAGTAAAATAAAGCGTCAGAAAACAGTTGTTTAAATTAACTTTAAGCTTAATTTTAAATCAAAGTCTTCACACAAACACTTACAAGCCTAAGCCTCAACGAGTGAGGCATCATCAATAAGATCTTGCACCATATCATCGTCTATCTCTAATTGCAAACATAACTCTGCCCCAACTCGTTCTGGCAGATTGTCTTCATCCATTGCATCTTCATCTACAAGTGTCAATTCTGGCTGGTCTAGGTCATCCCTCGTATATCTGTCAGCTTCCTCTGCCATACCTTCGTCCATCTCATCTAATGTCACAGTAGTATGGACGTCGTCTGACTGACTTTCCTCTTGGAGATCTTGCCCTTCAAATGCTTGTTTATTTCTTAGAGCAACCTGAACCACAAACCACCATTGTCGCTCTCGAGAGTCCGGTACAAAGACCACTTGCTCGCAATGTTCGGGGAGAGCAAATGTGTCACTCGCATCTGTCCAAGTCATTGTAGAATCTATTTGCTCTTGTACATGTATAGGACGACATTCGACGCGACCAAGCTGGCCTTCACGCAAGTGATGGTCATCTGGAAGATAACGGTGGTGGCCTTGATAAATCGTCTTTCGAAGAGAGGTAGAATAGCGCACATCCAAAGACTGCCCGCAAATTGGACATGCATTGTATCCCGAAGTTGTTAGTCCTGCATATATCAAAGCATGAATCAGGCCAAGGCAAAGGGCTTGCGAATAGCGAGAATTTTGTAAATCAATAACCATTACCAGAAGCTTCTCTGTATCCTGGCCAATCATGCATAGTCCACATAAGAAGTCCATGGATCCTTGCATGCTGTTGTCCTACTGGTTCAACCGCATCTGCTATGTCGATCCCATGCCATAACTCCTAGAGCTTGTCAACTAGTGGAGCTAGATAAACATCCATGTTTTTTGCTTTGAACTTACCAGGTACAATCAAGCTTAAAATCAAATGACCCTTCTTGATAGCAAGCCACGGCGAGAGGTTGTAATTGATAAGGCACACAGGCCAAGTGCTCCATGACGAGCTTCTCAAGCCAAATGGATTGACTCCATCCATTGCCATGCCCAAACGCAAATTGCGTGGTTCACTCTTAAAATGTGACCAAGTATCTTCAATGTGCCTCCAAGCCTTCGAATCAGCCGGGAGAAGTTGCTCCTGCAATAACCTGTTTAAGCCACATTAAATTAAAATTAAAGCTCTCCGAGCACATCACCGTTGCAATCGGAAAATCTCTTTTGTAAATTACGTACCTAAACAAAGTAGTGACGCTTGCATCTGACCACCCGTACACTGACTGAAGATTCAAAAACACCAGACAAGTACGAAGCACATATATTTTGGCGCCTTCATAGATTGGTTGGCGTGCCAACTTTCTCAACATGTCTTCAGGAGATAGGCGCACGGCTTTTGGTGCTGCTTCGTTCGCGTTCTCCTCGCTTGTCTGGAAGAAGGCATCCAGCATCTCCTCCATGCCGTCGTCTTCTGTCTGTAAGCCCTTTTCTGCTTCTATCCGTGGTTCTATATTGGTCGGACCTTCACACATAATATTTTTTTTCTCTCTCTCTTAGATGTAGGTGTCATGTCGTGGAAATCAATGCCCGTTTCGTAGTAGTCGTATCGCAGATTCTGTACGATTTCTCTAGCAAACTCTCCGTACTTGTGCACATGCTCATTACATATCCTACGCTTGCGCAGGATTTGATACTTGTAGAGCGTGCACGAGCATGCAATATTTTCCTCCATGTTAGTTGATGACGTTGCCATCTACAATGATTATGAATGTTGTTTTAATATATATATATATATATACTCCTCACAATGTAAACTACCTCGCATTCTCTAGTCTTGCCCAATCTCCGTATACCTCGGTCCAGGGGTGTACGGAGATCAGGACCACCGGGTCAAAATCTCATCTTTATTGGTCAAATCCTATATGGGTAGACACATACGTGCACTCCCAGGTGTACATGGCAATGCATGTAGCAGGCAAAACCCCTTTGCCTCTCTTAGTTCCATAGTTTCTTCTTTGTCTACGTACCCTATCTCTCATTATTTCTCTCTCGATCTTACTCTCGCTATCTCTCTTTCTCTCTCGATCTCGCTCTCCCTATCTCTCTTTCTCTCTCTCTCTCTCTCTCTCGATCTCGCTCTTGCTATCCCTCTTTCTCTATTTTCCTATCTCTCTCTATTTCTCTATTTTTCTATTTCTCTGCCATAACTCCTGGAGCTCCACTTCCCTATCTCTCTCTCTCTCTCTCTCTCTCTCTCTCTCTCTCTATATATATATATATATATATATATATATATATATATATATATATGTGTGTGTGTGTGTGTGTGTATATATATATAAATCTCTTTCTCTATCTCTCTATTTCCTCTCTCTCTCTCTCTACTTACCTCTCTCTCTCTCTCTCTCTTGCTCTCTACTTCCCTATCTCTCTAATGATCGAACGAGCGACTGATCTAGGAAGATCTAGACGCCCACGACTGCGGAGGACTACACAACATCGACAGAGGCTGCATCAGAGGATCTAGCTAGGTCACTTTGGCTCGACATGCACAAGGTCCGGTCAGAGTACTGACCATGGAGGAGATCTACCTATCCCAACTAGCTCGTTTAGCCGTTTAGTCCACACCCAGCAGTTTAGGATTCCATAATATTTTATTTTGTCATCTTCTTACTCTGACTTTGTATCAGATCCATCACATTGTAACTTTCTTGTCTCATGTCTCATAGGTCACTTTGGCCTTTCGAAGACGTTAATATAACATTTCATTTCATTTCTCTCTTTAATTTTTTTTTCTTTAGTTTTAATTTCCTAAGCATACATTAAAACTCTCTCTCTCTCTCTTTGATTACCTACACACACACACACATCTCTCTCTCTCTCTCTCTCTCTCTCTCTCTCTCTCTCTCTCTCTCTCTCTCTCTCTCCTACACACACACACACACACACACACGATGTAGAGGTAGAGAGAGAGAGAGAGAGAGAGAGAGAGAGAGAGCAAGAGAGAGGGGTTGGTGAGGGCGGAGATGGACATAACACCTGCGCAGCAGGTTTGGGCCAAGACCCGAGCAGGCGAAAATGGCCCCTGCGCGCGGGTTTCGCTTTTTTCTCCCAAATTTTTTGGCGTCGATATACGCGTCGCTATACGCGTGGAAAATAAAGCCTTTCCACGCGTATATCGACGCACATTGCGATGTGTATAGCGACGTCCGCTAATGTCGTCGATATACGCGTGGAAAGGCATGGCCGTCGATATAGGCGCGTCGATATCTTCATTTAGTGTTGTAGTGTACAAGGGGATTGAACATACATTACACATCAAGTGTGAACGGTTAGGTTAGCAAAGTTGGTAAAAAATTAGTAAAAATTAGCATGAAATTAATACAATTAGCATGGAAATGAAGCAAAAGTAGCAAGGGTTAGTGTGAAGTTAGTGAAATTGGGGGTTTGGGGTATTCATAACTAGCTTCAATTTCTTGCACAACATCATCAAATCAAATCAAAATTGAGTTACACCCACTCAACAACCAATGAAACTAGTAGTGATATTACTCTATTCCAAACATCCTATACTCACTAGCTTAGGTTATCCATCCCCGGCAATGGCGCCAAATGTTGAGGGCAACCATAGCATATCCTAATCAACCCAAGACCAAAAAACACTTCAGTCCTAGGATCGGCAAACCGGCTATGGCATGGAAGCACGAGCATTGGATGTATTGAATGAGAGGATTCAAGAGTATGCTCATCCAATGCAATAGAGATTATCCATGAATCACTAACTCTAATTACATCATCAACCAAGCATCTCCTACACACATTAAGCCCACCAAAGTCCAATTTACCATAGACTAGAATCCCAAAGCACATTCTGAACAAGCACACACTAATTGCATTGGTGTTAGCCTCTCCAATCACCACATGCTAACAATGTGCTTCATCAAAAGCTACACACGCAAGGTGAATGGTGCTAGAGTTTCATAAAACCCATCCACACACAAGCAAACAATAGGGTACATACACTAATTACAAGATTAAGAATCAACCTAATTAGAGATGTTAAACATCACAAATGGAATGCTCATAGAAGGATAAGAGTGGTTAATAAGTAAGAAGTCATCACACACACTCAAATCTAGAATAATGAGAAAGGTGAAACTACCTCATGAAATAATGGAATAGAAGAATGAGAAAGTAGAGATTAGATTAAGAATAGCTTCTCTAATTACAATGGATCAGCTCTAGCCTCTTAAGCATGGACATTAGGCTCAAGGTTAGGCCATCCATAGAGTGAACACTCAAGAGAGAGAGAGAGAGAGAGAGAGCTCTCAAAAGTGGTTCCTAAAGAGTGGATACCCAAGAATGAAGCCTCCTTGCATAAAGGCTTCCTTATAAAGGCTTTCACCACAATCCCTTCTACTATGGGTTTAAGTTTGAGCCCTGTAGCTAGCATAAACAACTTTGAAACTCCCAATGAGCCCAAGACCTTATACAAAGTGAGTAGGAAATATTATGTACATCCATAGCATATCTGTCGCTTGATGCATAATTGGTGTATCTTGTGTTAGCCGCTTCTAACAAGCGCACCAACAATGGTTGCACATGCTGCAAGAGAAGGTAGATAAGTTTGGACAAATGCACATTGCTATTTATAGCTAATGGAGGATCAACTGGATCAAGACCTTTTTTTCAGCAAAGGGTTGCTCAAGGAGCACCTCAGCAACCTAAAGGACCTTTTTATAAGTGTGGTTGTGACCACGTGATGAGAGATTGTCCTCAGAATGAAATCAAGGGTAAATGCATAAATTGCTCTGAGTGTGGGATCACTCATTTAGTTCTTGATTGCCCCAAGAACCCTAACAAAGGAGCAAAAGTAACATTGAATATAATCGAGGCAATACCATCTAGTAGTGGATCAAAAAATAAAAATTTGATATTACTCCAGATGATCACAAGGGCCCAAGCTTAAAAAATGTCATTTGGATCTCATTTGGCACTTCTACTATCATTAGAGTGAAAGATAGACCGTACAGGAGACTTAGGCATTTTTCCCTTAGTTGCTTCTTGGCTTTAGAGTGACACTTTTCACCTCAGTGCATAGCCATTGGGGCATTGCATTCAACATTTACATGCACTAGTCGGGTTGGCTACATCCTCGAATTGACATATTTATGCTGGTTTGAGTTCTCGCTAGGCTACATCGTCCGATCGCCGCAATCCGCCAACAGATTGTAAATCATTAAGCCTACTTAAGAGGCTATTCTTTAATGAGGAATCCCAAAATTCAAGCAAATATCTCCGAACAAACACTTTTTTGAGAGACTTCGGACAAAATATGTGTGTAATTAATTCAAACTACATTTTACTATTATGATACTAAATGACTCTGGCTTAGGCAATGTTACGCGCATTCATATATTTGATCATCCCAAAACAAATTAAACAATAATAATTACAAAGCCCTTAGAACAAAAAATGTTTATGAAAACGTTCACACTAAGTTTTACAAAATAATTCACACGACATTCTTCTATTAAGATATTAAATGAGTTGACTTAGCCAATGTTGAGTGCATTCACACATCTGATCACCCCAAAACACAAAAATTCAAGGAATCGCTCAAAATCAACGATAATTACAGCACCCTTAGACAAAAATATATTTTTGAAATATTTCACACTATGTTTTGTTAATATGACCCTGAGACAAAAGTAAACAACTTTGAACACTATTGTTAAATAGCTTGCATTGATCAACATCAAAATTGTAGCACCCCTAAGATTTATTATCTCGTGTTGGATATTTATTCATGGGCCCCCCAAATCCTGAAAGATTTCCACTTAGGACAAAGCTTCCTGGTGGATAAACTCATGGGCCATTTCAAAAAAATTGAAGCTTGCATTGATCAACATCAAAATTGCAAAACATCTACGATTCTCCAGCCTTTTATCTCGCACGTCTCCCAAAGTCTGAAAGAGTTCTACTTTGTTCAACGCTATCTAGTGAATAAACTCATGTTCTCTTTCATCCAACCTAAGCACCTAAAGAAACACATAATATAAATGCCTGCATGGTATATATCAAAGCTTCTTCTCTCGCTTCTGAAAATCCTCGCATGTACACCGTGGAAAATCAAACAACGTGATTGAGTAAGTTACCCCCTTTGCCAATGACCCCTCTATATTAATGTAGAATATATGTGATTCATTATATACAATTATTACTTCTTTCACTAGTTTTGCTGACATGGTCCTTCCCAAGTCAATATTGCATTGGAACTCTTTGGTCAACTTAGATCTCCACTAAACAACTTTTCTCTCTTGATATTTTGGGCAAAAATCACTAGGTACTCTTCTCGGAGCACGAGTGTCCTTGCCATTTTTTAAAACCTCTTATGTGTCACGAAGCACAAATCCACAAGCTTGTAGATTATTTTCTTCTTGAAAAGTCAATGTTGTTCCCTTTTCCACGGGCCATACTCCGGGTGTTGCTCCAAGAGGTTCCACAACCATCTCATGGACATTCCATGTATGCATGTCATTGGTATTGCAAAACCAAAAAATTCCTTCTCTAACTCCACCTGGATTTGAGTTTGAGCTAGGGTATTCCCTATGCCCCCAAAGCAAAGGACTGGCACTCCATTCTTTACATCCAAAGAATTGTCATTTATGAAGCAACCACATCGATTTCTCTAATTAGCAACAACTCCAAAGCATGTGACCTTGGACCCCGGATCTGTTTGTCTTATTGCCCATATACTCTTGGCTATTCTCATCTCATGCCAAGAATTGGTTACAACACAAGCTTCATCTCTTCGCTATCAAGAACCACGGATCTCAATAGTTTTTGTGACAAATTTAGGTGTGTGGCTGTTCTCATCAAGTTGCACTTCTGCATCAACAAATATAGGTCTTTTCTTTCTAATGCTCTTCTCTCTTGCGGGATTTCTATTCATTTCAAGACTGGTGAAACCCATTTCCTCCATTGAAACATTAGCATAATCAGCAAGTTTCTTTGTAGTTGATGCACCGAAAGCATGATGCATAAAGTGCTCTACCAGGTTTTCTAAACCTGGTCCCACAAATGCATGGATACCTTTAAGATATGCATTATATTTTTCACTTTGTAGTACTACCATAGACATGTCAACACTAGTTGCCTTGTACAAGTTGAGATTTTTCTTATAGTTGATAGATGCTTGCATGCTTTGTCTCTGAAAGATTTGAATGAGGGATAAAAATACCGGATTCATCTTGGGATACAAATCTGGCCCCCCAATGTGACACTCTTACATCCCACCAAGCCAGCCATGTTTCTAAACATGGAATCTCAATATGAATAGCATGACCAGTGTTCCAGAAGCGATGTACCTCTCCCTTGTAAATGTCAGCTTGATTCTTTGAAGGAGCACATTTCCACTTGCGACATTGGATTTTGCGCTCTTCTTGAGATGAAGGATGAATACACTTGGTTGCGTGTCGTATCATCGACTACTCCCAATGAAAAGCACAAGATCTTTATTTCCCAGCTATGACTTTTTTGGCACCTTCAAAATAAATTGTGCAAATTGGAATCCAACTAGCATTGGCTTCATCATCCATAAAGCCTCTAAACTCTGGCTTTTCAAAACCTGCACCCTTGACAACCTTATTAAGCATTTTCCAAAATTCAATTTGAGCAAACTAGTTCTCTACTATTAACTCATAAGCAGCAATGGTCATTAACTCTTGCAAAAACGGGTCATAGACATGTTCTGACAGATAGGCCATCCAGTTTTGCTACAAGCCGGAGGCGTGGATTTCCCTGCAAAATACCCGAAATAGCATACTACAAACGATAAAACAGACTAATTGACATACCTGGCAACCACATAGATGCATAATCGCGAGATACACGTACAGAAGGAGATAGAGTGCGAGGGAGAGCAATAGGGCACGTGCAGACGCACCTCCTAGAAGGGAGTGCTACGCCGGCACGTGAGAGAGAAGAGAGGAGAAGGGAGAAGAAAGACACAAACACTGGGTGCAATCTCCCCCCGTGCAAGAGTGACCATTTCCCTCTTGCACGTATTTGTTTTATAGATTTCTTGAATGGTCAAATTGGTTACAAACTGGCCGGCCGGTCATAAATGGACAAAGCTCATAAAAGAGCACTTGAATAATAAAATGTACATGATTACAAATACATTCGCATAGGCCAAGCTGAGTCTAGTCTTTTCCACCTATCAACTGCAATAAATAATAAAATGTCAATTCTATAACATACCTCTCTTGCAGGGAACTCCACGCCTCCGGTTTGTAGCAAGTTTTACAATGAACATGATCAAAGTGGATCCACATTTTTTCAAGGTTTTTACCTAGCCTCATTCTATTAACCAAATCAGCCCCACTACCAGGACCTCTCACAGACATTTTCAAAACATGTGGTTGTTGATCTTTCCCAAGTTATCTTGGAGAAATCACACTTTGTATGTAAGGATATCTGCTTTTACTCTGAAGGTCAAGAACAACCTCCAAACCTCTAACATAAATGTTCTTTGACTTCTTTGCGATCTCCAAAGTTATTTCAATTCTTTGTTTATTTGATAATTGAGTGATTGTATCCAAAAAGGCAGAAAATTCATCATCACCCATGGCAACTGAGATAGGCTCACCTTCAACAACTAATTTATCCATAATAATGTCATGTGTTATCATGCACTCCAACTGCTTTGCAGTTGTGAATGGTTCGAGGGTAGCATGTTTCTTCAGTAGTGCACCAATTTCAACCTCTAATTATGCTCCACTTTCTCCTTCTCTACAAGGATGTTTATGTTCCCATAAATGAAGAACACATTTGGTGGCATACAATTTATCTCTTGGCAAACAATAGTAAATAACAGCAGGACAAATGACGACACATTTTGGAGCCTAAGAGCAATGCATACAACTTAAAGATCCATATTCTTGAGATACTAGCCCACATGGTGGAGATTTAATTAATTGTCCTTTCCACTAAGATTCATTACAGATCTTGAGCCCACTATAGTATGGGTTGTCAACATTTGTATATTTGAGATGTCCAGAACAATTACTAAATCTCACAGCACCCATAAATGAATCTGAACTACAAGTTACATACTTTGTCCACAAGTGACTATCATGTTGATGTTCCATCCCAATCATCCTAGATGAATTACCAAGTGTCGGAAGTTCATAACCAATATATCCATCATAATGAATAGGCAGCTCACTCACTTTGAAAATATCTCTTATACGACTAAGTGACTAAAACAAACTACTTTGGTTAGGCAATGCTTGGATCATTTCAATTGCACTAGTGATTGATTTAAAGGCTTCATCCAGTTCTAAATCTAAGCGGATAGGAGCTTTAAAGGTACCAACACTAAAATTGGTTACACAAACTTTGTAGAACTAAGAGTATTCATGGTCTAGAAAATAACCCTCTCCCCCTGTGCTTATTGGAATCTCTTCCAACTTCACGTGATCACCTGATAATTGCAAAGGATGCACAATAAAAATTGCCTCCCCGAGCACAAAGTGTCTTTTGATGTTAGCTGTCAAAAGCTCAACATGTCTTTTATCTAACATGATAACAAGATTCTTTTTTCTAGAAGGTCCATAAACAGTAACGTGTCTAGATATTGTCGTGCAAACAAACTTTGAAAAGGCCTTGTATGAATATTTTAAACCGCCCAATACAAAATCACAAGATTGACAAGAATAACTTTTTCTCGCGAGAGAAATTAATACAGATTGTCGCCCATCAATGTTGCATAATGAAGCTTGAATAAAGACTTAAAAAATATTTTTTAAGACCCATATTTAGCATAAGAGATTTTACTCATGATATTAGACCGTCGTCCACCAATGCTGCAGAATGGAGCTTTAATATAGACTTAAAGCATATTTTTTAAGACCCATATTTAGTATAAGAGATTTTACTCATGATATTTTTTGAATCTCGATACGCCAAGGTGCCGAGTTTTAATTTATTATTATTAAAGAAGATTTTTCAAGTTGGTTTGTCCCTTTAATCATCCCCTTACTGTTCAAACCTTAAAATCTCTTTTGGAAAAGCACTGAGAGTTGTAAAGAAACCAGTAATGTGAATCGAAGGCTGCAGAAAGCAAAAGTTATGGAAGAACACCCTCCACCACAAGCCTCATGCAACATCGAGGTCATCTCGTCGTCATCCTCCTGCTCCTTGTTGAGGTCGGACTCCCCATGAGAGTTACACCTGCTAATATCTTCACTATATCCCTGTTTTAGTGAATAGGCATCTTTTCAAGAGAGCTGAACACATATGCGCCGGTGTAGAAGCCCTAAGCAAGATAGTTGTGCCTCAAGTGCTGAATTAAATGGTTATCAAATATGACAAACCAATTGTGTAACAACAAATTAATATGCACCAAGAGCTCCGTGAAAACGAACTGAACCTGATATGCAATTGTCTAAAGCGTTGATAACCTATCGAACGAAACATTGTATACCTTGAATGTATTAACCCTTAACCCATCTGCGTCGATGGAGATCTATTTGGGCACTTTTTCTTTATGGTTATTGTTTGCTCCCTGTAATGTATACTGGTTATTTTTGCATACTCTACGTCGGGGTGAGACTCATGCTTAGAGCTTATTATATATATGTAGTTGCCCTTCCTTTAGAGGTGAATTTGTTAAGGTTCCTCAAGTATAATCTTGCGAGTGTTTTCCCATATTGGAGTGTGATTCATTCAATAATTTGCAAGGAATATGCCTAATGAGATTCTCAGCATGCAGTTGGATGTCCGTTGGTAGTTTTTTGCATTAAAGTTTGATATGCCTGAAAACAACAACCATCCATTCTTTGGTGACTACATAATGGATCCAATGGTTTTTGTTGATTTTTGGCCCATTGTCAAAAATTTTTAGTTGCAATTTGATTTAAGGAGTTCACTTCCAGTTGTGCTTTACAAGTGTGAGAAGGTGAGTGATGGCCAAGTTTACCTTTATTTTTTTGTACTCTAATACCACCTTGAGTCACTTTGAGCTTATTTTCTAGAGGTCATCTATATCCCATCAATCCACAAACCAAGATTTTGATTTTTAGCTCAAGTAATACCCAAGAAATGACCATTTTTGCCTCTAATAAACTCGAGACCATTTTTGACTCTCCCCCATCTACTAATCTGGATAAGAAGAAGACTAAGGAGACAGATTGATGAATCAAGTCCCACTATCAATCTTAGTGAGGAGGATAATTCTCATGATGATGAAGATAAGATGGGAGATGGAAAATTCAAAGATGAGGAGGCCAACAGATCTATAGATGATGATTCAATTTCTCTCTTTGTTTATTTAGGAGCCATGGATTTATATTTAGATCATGCTGAATGTGGAGGTATTTTTGAAGATGACTCAAAAACATTTTCTATACTTTGTTCTATGAGTTTTGTTTTGTTGTGTTGCCTCTCTCTCTCTCTCTCTCTCTCTCTCTCTCTCTCTCTCTCATTTTTAATCAAACATGTTAATTTATATTGTTTGGATTAATTCAATAAAGAGCAACGTTTCTAAATGTAAATTTCATTATATGTATGTGATTAATTTGGTGATTAAATGTCTACCACTTTTTTGTCTATTTTTTATAAAAATATCATGTTCTATAGACTTTGTTTTTCTAAAATATCATGCTCTATAAACTTTTTAAAAAGCAGTATCCAAATTTGGGCTTTTTTAGTTCCAAAGAATTATGTGTTATGGTAGAGATAATAGGCTGGATGCATCCAACGTCAGCAGCCATTTTCACCTTCTCATGGACATTACTTTTCCATTTGCTATGTATATATTCATGGGCTCGCATTGAGTTCCAAGTTATATCTGTTTATTCACTTCATGTACTTTGGGCGACCGACCATAACTTTTAAAACCCTAGGCATATAAGTGAATGTAGCTCATGTGAAAAGGGGAGATATCATTTTGAGAGAAACCTAGAGTAGAGAAGAAGAAGAAGGAGGCTATGGAGGTGGAAGCATGGAGCCGCATGTACTCTCTTCACGGACCAATAGTATGCATGCAATGAAGATGAGTCCTTTTGTCTTCCTCTTTCTTTTCATTAAGTTCTATATTAGTGTCTTGATGGTGTAGATTAATAACTAATTGCTCTCTAATTCTTGATTGCCTATTGAATGTTTGATTCTAGTAGTGTGTATATGATTAGATTATTATGTAGATTAAGGAATTATGCATGCATTGCTCTAATCATAACTCCATGAGCTTGGGTGAGCTTGTGATTAGGATGTGACCACGAGGATTAGTAGAGAATGCAACGATTAGAAATCTTGATTAGTATAAGGGTTAGCGTGTGTATATACACTAATCCTCTTTATTAGTTCTCTCTTCTTTCTATTCTAGATAATCTCGTGTGATTTCCTCACTCAATTCTATCTCATTTCTCTCACACAATCACCCATGTGTGATGTTTCCATGTCCTAGCCGGGTCGCTACCATCCTTGGATTGATAATTTTGTCGATTCTTTGAAGCTATGCCACGAGGGAGTTAACATTTGGCACCATTTCCGGGGACGGTAGCCTAATCTAGAGGAGAAATTTTGAGTATAATCGAGTGTTTATGGTAGATTTAGGTAGAAAATCCCAAATTTCTCACTAATTGATCTCTAATTTTTGACTAATCCGCCACTAATTCAAGTGATTTACATGTGTGTATGCCTAATCAGAGGTTGATTCATCACTCTTTTGATATGAAATTATAAAAAATTTGACTAAAATTGAATGATTTTTGAGTGTGTAATTAAGGATTTTTTTGTAATTAGGCTCTCTAATTACTCCCTAATCACATGTGTTTTTTGTGTTACACATAGCTAAATTGTTGATTAGAGTTTTGATTATTGTTCTTATATGTTTAATTTCATTGAAAATGATGCTACACATGAGATTTTGTGCTCAATTGATTGTAGGTGAAATGCCGTTAAGCGATTGCTAGTACACAGACATGTGTGTGTACTAGCAATCGCTTAACTTCAATTGACGCCTACACATGTGTGTAGGCGTCAATTGGAGTTGGAAATCAACACGTTGCTCATGAAATTGTGAGTTCACTAACCCACTCAATTTATGATTTGATTTGTAGATTTGATTACACAAAAGATTAGTGCAAATTTAAGTGCAATTAGTATGTCCATGTGTAGACAAAGTGCGCACTTTCGAGTGCTAATTGTGGCTTAATTGGTGCCAATTAAGCCAATTAGAATTGTAAAAGGCAATGACTTGTTTGATGATGCTATGATAATGATGGTTCATATTTTTTGATTGCTAAAATTGCGTCATTATGTCGCCGAAATTGCGGTAGAAATTGTGTGTGTGCATTAATTACCGGATTTATGCTTAATTTTGCTAATTTTTGCACACATAATTGAACTAGTACTTGGTTTCCAATTGATGTGTAATTGATTGCATTGAAAAGTAAAAAGCATAATGATCAAGCATATGTGCAGAAATTTGCCTAATCGCATCATTGAGTTTGCTAATTTGTAATTATTTTGTTAATTTTTGTATTTTTAGCATTTTTGTACTAATTTAGTGCTTAAAATTGTTCAAATTTTATTAAAAAATGATGAAATTATAAAAATATGATGTGAACAATCAATTCAAAATAAAATTTTTGAAACGATCAACTTTCGCTAAGTTTCTGGTTGTTTTTAGCTTTCAGGTATTTTTTGGGTAATTTTACCTTCGCCGGCAATTCTTTTAACTTTGTTGCATTTGTGTATATTCTCACCCGCCCCGCTTCCATGACCACCGGGCCCTGCTCAACCTTGCTTGCATCCACATTTGCGCTTATCTTGTCCCACACTCATTGCCTCCGTGTACACACTCTCTAACCAGTCTAAACTCCTTGACCTCGTGTGACCCAACCCTTGCGCGCGCGCGCACACACACACACAAAACAAAAGCAAAACAAACAAAAGGAGAAAAGACAAGAAACTCAACACACAAAGAAACAAACACATAGTCCCAAAAAAATATACACACACATATACATAAACACACACACATTTTCTCTCTCTCGCGCACACAAAAGACCAAATATATATATATATATATACTTTTTTTCAAAAACTCAAAGAACATTTTTTTTTTTTTTTGCTTTTCTTTGTCTTGTTTCTCTTCATTGCATTGCACATGCATCAAACATCCGTTCACATGCATTTAAGCACGAATAGACGCATTTAGAGCACCGAAAGTCAGATTTCATCCGACATTGTTCGATTTTATCGATTTTAAACGTTTTTAGCATATTCGAGCCATATCACACACACATACCTTGTTTGACACGGATTTTGATTTTGGATCTACGATTTTTCAGATTACACACTTTAAAGTTATTTCACGCGCAATATTCCATTTTGGCTCGATTTGGCCGCATAGTCCCACGATTGAGAATATTGACCTTGACTTGCGATAGAGATTCGTTTTGGCCTTGATATTAATCGAATTTAGCTAGTTAGAGCATGTTCATACGCAAGATTTGATTGGATGTTTTTGACTATTCTTAGCACACCGACGCGCGATTAGAGCTCGATTTGGTTACTAGACCTACATCTGGCTACGACTTTGACCGTGTGACCGATCTTAGAGCCACATTACGCCTTGCACCTGGTGCATTGGTTTATTGCCCCTTAGAACCAGATTTGACCTAGATTGCTAGACTTTGGCCGTCATGAATCTTGAGGTTCAATCACCTCGAGGATTGCCATCCTCGCCACCATCTAGGAGACTGACCTTAGTAGAGATCATAGCAGAGGCTAGGGCAGATATGGAGCATAGGATGCAGAGCCATACTAGTGCACGACCTGAGCTACAAGCCACAGAGACAATTACACCTCAGATTTTGATTGTTCCTACTATTAGCACACATGCTAGAGAGGTTGTATACATGGTACCACCTCCCACATTTCCAGCCATGAGCACACTAGATACTGAGCTTTCCAGTTCACATCCTCCAGATTTACCAATGATTTCTAGATCACCTAGAGCCACCATGCAGGCACGAGCCGTTGACACTCTGAGTATTGAGGACAGAGATGAGATTATGCCACATTTTGTATTTCATAGAGGAGCCATGCCTTGGTTTCTTGACCATGATGTACATTCCTATACTAGAGGTACCTTCTTAGACGACATAGACCCTTCTATATTGCAGATAACCAGAGTTCAAAGGAGGCATTTTGGCACGAATGAGTTCTTTACCAATGAACTCGAGGGCACATACATGTCCCAGCAGACCAGCCCATATGATGCTATTGATAGAGCACATCTCGATGATTGTTTAGATACCCATGTACATCCTAGGATAGTGCAGTTACGTAGATTGGAGCACACATTGACTTATGTTGATGATTGTGGCCGTAGATACAGATACAGACATGAGCAGACGAGATGGTATATTGAGCTAGCCATGAGCGTTATGGCATATCTTATTGGAGATCTTCGCAATAGGATTTATAGGGACCCATTGGGTGAGATTTACTATTTGATGACTGGATTGCCCTATTCTCCACGGAATGGCCAGGATACTAGACACATACCCACTAAGAGTTCACATACACCTCCTAGACGGATACCTTGTACCAGGTCACCTCGTAGAGCTTCATCACATGGACATATTTTGCCACAGAGCACAGTTGATCAATTGCGATCTAGAGTGATTGAGATGAAGACGAGGAATGATGTGATTGATGATAGGACAAGTACACTAGAGGGCCCTACCATGGAGCCACCCATATTGCCAATTCCAGAGGTTGATACTTGTTCTACGAGGGATGTGCAGCCTAGTGAGATTGCTCCTACACTGGACACGAGCACTGAGCCACTAGAGATTGAAAGAGTGCCAGATTTTTCCATAGCTATTATTGATGATCCCCTTGCACCTACTAGAAGTAGATGTCCCACCACAGCCTATACATGAGGAGATAGCCGATGCACATGACCATGAGAGTGTTGACATTAGTACAGAGCCTTTAGATCAGACCAAGATACCTATAGAGAGAGATGCCTGCATAGAGACACCTACTCATGAGCATTCACCACCAAATTCATTGATGATTGAGCACATACACCCCCCATGCAAGACACATATAGATGAGGTATTTAGAGACCATGACTGTCAGCTCCCAAGTGTAGACGTCACACATCAGGATCCAGAGACCCGTTTGAAGAGAGTGACTTCTACCATTGTACTTGAGATACCCCGAGAGGTAGAGCCTACATTAGTGGATGTTCCCACTAGGAGTAGTCCCACCCATGAGCCACTTAGGACATATCAGGCCTATAGCTCATCATCAAGAGCTTACGGTAGGACTACTAGACATGTTTATGTGCCTCGCACGATGACACATGCTAGACCTTTAGCTAGTGACAACATGCTAGCTTCGATTGAGAGCCACAACACACATGATGGACTATCACATGGTTGGATCACATCTAGGGATTCTATAGAGGACATAGAAAAATTTGGGTTCCTAGACCACAGACCATTGCACATCCTCCTAGATCTACTATAGTTTCTTTGACCACACGTATGCCACAGAGATCTAGACCATTTTCACGACCATTAGAGAGGCCTACTCCATGCTGAGCACATACACGAGCTAGATATCCACGACCACATATGAGGAGAGCTCGTCGTACCTTTCTTGAGATACCGCAAAAATTGAAAATTTGGCTACCAAAGAGCAGGGTGCCATGAGCCATAGCTCACCAGAGATTCCTATTGATCATGCTATTGGTTTAGAGCTAGGCAAGAGTCATCCACTGAGGGATTCTAAGCTACAGAGTTATTTGATGACACAGTCAAAGGCTGATGTCCTCCCTAGACCCATTACTTCCTCTATAGATTCTACCATCCATATGGGGCTAGGTGCTAGCCAACCATAGACCATTAGACAGAGAGCTAGAAGATTACAAGATTTATTGTTTGGAGAGAGTTCTCTTATCCCTCCTAATTGCACTAGACCATTGACTTGAGCATATTGACTATGGTGCACTAGCTGAATGCATTTATACTAGAAACACTTTTTTCCTATGGGTTTTTTTCCTCTAGGCATCCAGGTTTGAGACCCTAGTTTAGGATTTATTTCATTTTGTAATAAAACTTTCACTACTATGTTGACACACCTTTCTAGGTGGTAGTGTCTTGCCTTATTATTTTGTAGCATAGATGGACTTCAACTTTCAGATTTCATGGTTCCATTGAGCTTAAGAGTTATATGCCGATTTCCACAGCTACTAAGGAGCTGCATCATATTTCTCCAGGTGTATCACTTCCTATGTTATATGTTTTTGTACACCTATATTTGCTTATTGTGGTTTTTCATGGTTTGATTGAGTCCATTTTACTATATCTTGTTATATGCTAGTAGAGATAAATAAGTTTGTACATGATTTATTTAATTAACATAGAGTTTAGTATTATTGATAAGCCTTGAGGTTAGGAGGTTGTGACTTTAGGTTAACTCATTTACTTGACCTACTAGTCCTAGTTGGCAGAATTATTTAGATGTTTGAGACCTTCGGAGGGTTTTAGGCAAAGAGAGGCTTTCTAACTTCACAACAAAGAGCTCTAGTAGGAATACAAAGGATATGGAAGCACACAAGTGCCACAAGTGTAAAAGCTTAAGCTGGAGGAGAAATCCTAGCTAGATTTTGGTACTTCACTCACGTATAGCCTATGGTATTAGAGTTGTAGAGATTCACAGTGGGGTGCTTTTCCTCTTGAGAAGCAAAAAACCTTGGGTATACAAAATAAGCACTCACAAAAAATGCTCTTTAAAAAATGTGGAAAAAAAAGGAAGAAGCAAAGAGCAAGAAAAATGAAAGAGAAAAAGAAAAGACTTCCATTGAGCTTAAAGTAAAAACTTCAAGCTTTTGTTTGGAGTTTTATAGCTAGTTCACTCATCTTTGCTCATAAACAGAAATAGGGAATCTTGCCTTTAGATGGTTTTCTAACTTAATAGCTAACTTAGACTCGTCCATAAGCCCAAAACTCTTGTTTAATTATTTTTAGCAAGTGCATATTATTTGTCTTTTGGAAGTTTAACAATTCATAATTCTTTGCACTTAGTCATTCCATGATGTACTTTACTTTGCCTTATGACTTATTTGCCACATGATTATGCTTGCTACTTCATTTCCTTTTGTCTTTTGCAAGCACATCCTTCCTGGAGCGTGCACCATGACATATCTTTGTTGGGGACGACAAAGCCTAGGAAGGGGGAATGTTGGATGCATCCAATGTCAGCAGCCATTTTCACCTTCTCATGGACATTATTTTTCCATTTTCTATGTATACATTCATGGGCTCACATTGAGTTCCAAGTTGTATCTGTTTATTCACTTCATGTACTTTGGGCAGCCGGCCATAACTTTTAAAACGCTAGGCATATAAGTGAATGTAGCTCATGTGAAAAGGGAAGATATCATTTTGAGAGAAACCTAGAGTAGAGAAGAAGAAGAAGGAGGCTATGGAGGTGGAAGCATGGAGCCGCATGTACTCTCTTCACAGACCGATTGTATGCATGCAATGAAGATGAGTCCCTTTTCCTTTCTCTTGCTTTTCGTTAAGTTGTGTATTAGTGTCTTGATGGTGTAGATTAAGAACTAATCGCTCTCTAATTCTTTATTTCCTATTGTATGTTTGATTAGTGTGTGCATGATTGGATTAGTGTGTAGATTAAGGAATTGTGCATGTATTGCTCTAATCATAACTCCATGAGCTTGGGTGAGCTTGTGGTTAGGATGTGACCAAGTAGAGAATGCAATGATTAGCAATCTTGATTAGCATAAGGGTTAGCATGTGTGCATACACTAATCCCCTTCATTAGTTGTCTCTTCTTCCTATTGTAGATAATGTCATGTGATTTCCCCACTCAATTCTATCTCATTTCTCTCACTCAACCACCCATGTGTGATGTTTCCATGCCCTAGCCAGGTCGTTACCATCCTTGGATTGATGATTTTGTCGATTCTTTGGAGCTATGCTACGAGGGAGTTAACATAATAGTCGCAGATAAAGACTCTCACCCCCCTTTTTCTCTTTGGCCACTCTATTTTGGACTCTCTTACTAATATACGCAGTAAATGACTGCGACAAACTTAGTATCATCTTTTAGTGTACAAACATATTGCTACTCCAATGGAAACATGTTTGAAAGTGAGTATTCATCATGTTGGAGATCTTGCGGACTCTCTATCGGATGCCTTGTTTATGTATACAATACTAGGCCAAATATTCAGTTTGTACTCACATAGGTCAAGGTATTTATGCATAGCCTAATGTCTAAGCATTAATCTTTTGCTACTTGAGTAGCACTTCACATCTTGTGTTGTTTTATTGAAAGGGGGGTAATTGCTACCAAATTTTCCTAGACTCAGGTTGGGCTTGTTGTTATGACACATGAGTGTGCACAAGTGGTTTTTGTTCCATGCTTGTCAATTCATTTATATTTTGATTAAGCAAGAAGCAAATGTGGACACTTCTAATTATGAGGTTGAGTACAAGGTAGTTTTCACAAATACGGTTGAGTATGTATGGCTTAGACACTTGCTTGATGTGGCTGATTTGGATATTGGAACTAACAACCATAGCACATTGGTAGTTACAAGGAACCCAATTTTTATGCTTGCACAAAGCACATTGAGGTGCATTATCACCCCAGGGATTTCACTAAAGTATATGTAACATAGCACATTCGCTCAACAGAAGGGATTTTAGTTTCTTGTAAATTTATAGATTCATGTGTACACATCAGGAGAAAGTTGGACTCATTTTCGGGCCTTTTAGCTCTAGTGAGAGAATGCTCCTTAGCCAATAGAAAGAAGGCTAACGTTACGTTGAAAAATCCTTTGTTCTTATTTTTGAAAATGTCCTTAAAAAACTTTTGGGTGAAATTATCCCTATCACTAGAAAAAGAAGGTGCTTGATAGTGACATCTTGCACAAGCGCCAAACACCTTTTTATGACGTGTTGTTGCTATCCTATAAAGTTTGGTACTTGTACGTGTGCAACTCGCACACGCATCAATCACCTTTTCATGAGCTACTTGCAATTTGAATTTGAATGGATCATACTGGATAACGATTGATAGGTTCTATTAAAGATTAAGAAGAAGTCAAAACCAAGCGAATAGAGGCCCCTGAGGGGTCTCTGGGGCCTCTACTTGCTTGGTTCTGACCTCATGAGGCCCCGAGGCTTAAAAATGCCATATCTTGAGCTAGAGACGTCGGATTTCAACATTCTAAAGTGCTATCCTAAGGTTTTTGGACATTTCCGATGCATTCGTGGTATTCTTTTTGTATTTTGAAAACTTCTTTGATGTGCTTTATCTCATTGTACATCACATCACTCATTAAGATTCAGGAACATAGATTTTTGTGCACACTTAAGTTGGGATCTCAAAAAGCATTATGTACGAGCATACATTCAAGTGATCGAGAAAACTTTTACGTATGTAATAGAATTCTAAAAAACTACTTTCATATTTTCCAAGATTGCCTCTCTCTAGGCTGAGTTGGTGTTTCTTACAGGGCCCAAAATTGAGTCCAACTTTCTCCTAATGAGAGGGGTATAAGGGGTAATGAAAATCCATTTTGGTGAATGCACATGATATAATAAAATTTTACTTAGTGAACTCCCCAGGATTATCACTATGTCAAGGAAAGGCTATTAGCAAAGAGAGATCAGCTTCGCTTATGTGCCAACATAAGACAACCTTGTAGATCTGTTCACAAAGGCATTGCCTCATGATAAGTTCAAAGATTTTTGCAAATCTTTGGGCTTGCTTCTCTTTGTGGATTGATCATGTCCTTAGGGCATGGCAATTACCTATACACTATGTGGAAATTCTCATTCACTGCATCACTCTTAGGGAGGGGTTGTTACCATATATGTGGTAGTGATTTGTGTGAGCACACTTAGAGCTATCAGGGACTTTTTTCCTCACTAAGAGTTTTTTTTTCCAATGCATTGTATATACACCCATCCCTCTAGGACTATCTTATCTTTCTACTTATGCACTAAGTAGTATACTCCTTGTTGTGTGCCTTGAGCTTTTCCACCTTCTCCAAGATGTGTGTCCATCCTTGCAACCCTAATTCCAACATTTTTTCCCACGTGCATTTTACATATGCCCATCACTCTAGGGTTATCTTATCTTTCTATTTGTGCATTAAGCAATATACTCTTTGTTGTGTGCCTTGAGTGTGGGAACCCAAAAGATCTAACCAACATCCGTGGGTAGTTAGAACCAAGAATCAAGAATGAAGCAGTTACCACGATAAATGATAAAGGGGCAAAGGCGGGTAAATGGGGGGGGGGGGGGGGGGGGGGGGGGGGGGGGGGGGACTAGGTAGTAGCAGCTAGTTGCAATTGTAATCTACATTTGGTCTATGGACACTTCCCTTGTAATCTACATTAATGAGGAATATATTGATGTTATTCTCACTTATGTCTGGGTATTGGTATCATGTCTTTATATGTGTTTTTGGTACATGCATAGCCCCGGACCTATAGCCAGAGTCAAAGTAGTCAAGTTTTCTTTGGTTTGATAAGTATCCCTAGAGGTTAAAATTGGAAATCATGCTGGGGGAAGATCTGAAAAATAGCACCAACTATGGAAGGTCACACAAAAGAGAGGAAAAGAATCAGCAACTCAAAAAAGAGGCAAGGCAAGCCCAATAAAAAAATCAATGGAGGAAACAAGAGAAGTGAACAAGGTCACCTTGGATCAAGGCGACCATTCTAAACTAGATGTTGATGATGAAAATGGGGGAGCACCACCACTCATACAACTAGCAACACTAGATGCTAATTCAGGTAGGCAAGTGACTAAGGATCCTCGGCTAAAAATGCACGAGCTCAATGGAGAAAAATGTTGAGACCCTGAGGTGCACCTTTAGGCATTTGAGAGTTGGAAAGTCCTTAGAGAATTACCCAAAGAGGATTCAAGGGTGTGTTTCCCACAAACATTAAGGGGAGAAGTTCAAACATGGTACTTCAACTACCCACCACAGCAGCTGTCAACATTCTAATCATTATCCAAAGTATTTGTTTAGTGTTTCAAGGATGAGGAGATGGATGAGAAGTTGCTCAGTCAACTAGGAATAATCAAATAGAAGAATAAGCGTGTTAGACAATGTGTGGACAAAATCAAAGATTTAGCCAGACAATTATCTTCACCACCAGGGCACAAGAGTCTTAGGGACTGGTTCTATCGGCCAACTACCAAGCCTCACCATATTGATGCTAGCAATGCAAGAACCACAATCATAAAATGTCAATCTGTGAGAGGTAGCTGACCTGACTAGTGCATGGAGGCTACAAGAGATATTTAATCTCCCGGAATACCCAAGTCCAAAGGGCTCTTTCCTAGATCCGTTTTAGATGTGTGTCAAAGATCAAAATCCACTTTTCTTTCTGCAAGATTAATCCAATGAATTTGTATAGTTAAACTGCTCTAAATGCAATGAAACTCACTACCTGGAATGTGTAGAGTACTCCTAGCATCCCCATATGCTCAAAAGTCATTTCTGATTGTAAAGACCCCAACCAACCAATACCAAGGTCGGGATGGGACCATTGACAGGTCTCTAGGTCTGATAAAAATCAAAGTCTCTAATAAGAAAAAATCCAAGGAATAGGCCTTTGCCATTGACAATGGCTTGGGTCTATAGCCTTAGAAGAAGACCTAGTCCTGTCTCGCAGCGGGAACAGGACAACGTATTAAAAGTCCAAAAAAACTATTTCGCCCCTATAACTGCCACAATTGGGCTAAGGTGTCCTCAACCAACGCTTTTTCCCCCCTAACAGATGTGAGGGCACAGCCGCTGGTGGACTCCTCTTCCAAGTGAAGAAGTTTTCTAAACGTTCTAGTGCGCAGGGATGGATAGTTACCTGACTAATCAGGTCCACCCATCCTTGATTGACAACCTTAGTCAATCCCAACTTACCACCCCGCACTCACACATGATTCAATTATTTTCTAGTTACTATCACATTGTTTTAACACTTAAAATAATGATTTATTTTAACTTTCGGTCGCAGTAATTCCTTCAATCAATTATTAAAGACAACATTGAAAGCATTCTTTTAGAAAATAGACATCTTTAAACTTAAAACAGGGTACTGTCAATCAAAACATTGTCCATAATAACCATGACCTACTCTCTTCTTGTCTCAAGACCATCTAAGGGTGAAAAAATGGAACCCATTCCTTATTCATAATCCGGAGTGGATAAACCCCCACCCAAGGTTCGGGGTGCCCACACCAAACCAGTTTCCCATACAACTGGGAGGCTCCCCTAGGATTAAAAATGGTATCCTAACTTATGTAGAAACATCAAGACATGACACGGAGTAGAAACTCAACGTTCATGGGGGTAACCGACTTATCCGTAGCTGGAAAGCTATCATTATCATCAAAATATACCAAGGAGTCGGAGGTGTCTTGAGATAAGTTGTCTTAAGGATGATCAATCATAACTTTCCTAATTCAACCAGTTTTAACCCAAACAATTTTTTTCTACATTATAAATAAATGCACGTTGGAAGTTACCTTCCTTTTTCAGCCAGTTTATCTTTCCTAACTTTACGTATGCAATGCTAACTTAAAAATGAACTTTAAAATATTTTAAGTGAACAAAATAGAAATCCACCTAGGACTGCTCGGTCATCTGCTGCTTGGCTGGAGCCTGCAAACTTTCGTCGGTCGGCCTATGGCTAGGCCCAGCCTCATGGTCATTAGTGGCTTTTTTTCGCTTGTTGATAACATCCTCTTCCTGAATAAGAGGATTTTCCCTGGTTCTCTTTGGAGCCATGTTGGCAGCCTTATAAAAAGACTTAATCCATTAGAAGTTTAATTGAATAATCTTCTTTTTCCTTGTTTACCCAAAAATAAGGATTTTTGGAGTAAGTAGGTATCTTTAATTGTCAATTTGATGAGATGTTCCTCCTATAACTTTTTTATGCTATAAGTAATTTCCCATAATTACCATTTAATTTGGGAAGTCCTTTAACTAGGTTTCTCCTTAGTCTATCTTCCATTTTAACCTTAGTAAATCATAAATTTCTATCCTCTAATGGGTTACTCTCCCTAAATTGTAATTGAATATGTTCTATCTTTAGTAATTTTCATAAATTTGATCAAAAATCTTTTCTTCTTATACTTATGGTCTAAATTATGTAAAATTTTACTGATAGTAATTTATTATACCATCCATTTATTCTGAGGTAATTTTCCCACCCTTCTATAGTGATTTTGGACCTCAAGTATTTATTTGGTTCCCTAGCATAATTATCACTAGTTCCCTAGTATATAATAAACCACTGATAAATAACTCAAAGCATTTTGAATCAATTTACTAATTTCTCCTATTTAATTTGTCTTAAAAACAGAGTATTTCTGCTAAAGTAATTAGGTAAATTAATTATCTGAGCTTAAAATAATTATCACAGATTCCCAAATATATACTTAACCAGTGATAAATAGCTAAAAGTATTTTGAATCAATTTGATTATTTTCCCCTTTCATTTTCTCAAAAAAATAGTGTAAATCTGCCTAATTAATTAGAAAAATTACTCAAAAAATTATAAGATAATTTTCTTAGCTTAATGACTATCTAATGCAGCTCTGATAATTACCTCAACTTAATCTAAGCTTAATTAATATATTTCCCATTAATTCATGGTTAATTTGGCTAATTTTAACCCTAATATGATAGGATAATTAATTAGCTTAACATTACCAAGCTTAATGACAACAATCAACAGAGAATAATTAATTAAGATAGGATTTATGATTAACAAAATAGATTAATCTAACCTTGCTAATTAAGAAGGATTAGGCTAATTACCATTTAGGTTAGTCAACCAGAGCTTAATCTCTAATGATTTTTGCATTGCGTTCTCTCTAGATGAGAGAGAGTGTGTCAAGGCTCCGAGTCTGTTCGAAATTGTGAAGCAAGGGTCATATTTATAGGTTTCTAGGCACTCGTAGGCTGAAAAATGGCAGTAACTTGTAGCCCAAGTAGCCCTACAGGTCAAAAAATGCCCCCTGCTGCTAAATGTAGTTTGGGAGAGTTCATCATTACCCCACACAGTCCCCCTCAGCTTCCAAAATCGATTTTTACTATTTTTACTGATTTTTAATGATGGAACTGGAAATATCAGTAATTTCTAGAACCTTAGGATAAGAAAGTCTTTGTTAATAATAATTACTGAAACCATCCAATTTTTCTTAACTAATTGAATTCCTAGTGTAACCTTTCAGGGCCCGTAACTCTTCCAGATTTGATCGGAATCTGATTCTGAAAATTTCTAGCCCGGGGTTTGCTATGCTTAAGATTTCAAAAATACCAATATTTGCCACGGTCGGACAATTCTACATTGCTTTTTTAATAATCATATCAGTTGAACTAAGCTTTATATAATCTTTAAGGTTTCAGAAAGTGGAAACCTTACAATCACCCCAACTTAAGAAGTTGAGATGCCCTCATCTCAACCAAAATTGGGAACATCTTTGAGAAGAGAAATTCATCCTCCCAAGTGGCATCTTCGAAGGGATTACCCATTCACTTTTCCAAATGTTACTGGTTACTCTAAGAGTTCTTTCTAGTTTCTGATTGGAGTTGCTTGCTAGTCAATTTTTCCTCAAAAAAGTCTTAGTGTTGAGCCCATCTTAAATACCTTTACAAACCATTTGTATCATCTCAAAAACCAGGTTGAATCAATTTCATAAAAGATCCATATATCCACCTTGTCAACATGAACACACTCGGTCTAACTGACTATTCAGAGCAATCAACGTTCGACAAGAATCATGTGTTTCAGCTTTGCCAATCTGAACGTGCTCGACGTGTTCTTGCCATTCTGAGCAATCTACGTTCGGCACAAGCTTCCACCAGTGCACCAGAGGTACCCACTCTGTGCTCTAACCTGGTTGACCAACAATATGTAAAAGGGTTTTAAGAAGTATCATACCAAGAGTTCTTTCCGGCTTCCTATTAGTCTCATACCTTAATATTTTCATATCTGGGTCATTTTCACAGGGAGTTTATCGCGTGCACAAGAATGTGAGTTGTTTTCTTGATAACTACCTCATTTCTACGATTCGAATTTTTCCTTCTTAACGAGAACCTGTTTATCATTTGCTAGATCTACCCTTAATTTCTTGATTGAATACTAACTTAACTTTAGATTCATTAAGTAATTTTTGGAGAAGAAAGTCATGTATACCATTACAATATATAAGTAACTCAAGTTTTTACATTATTGATTTATAGTGGTTTACAAAGCTCTAAGATTGCTAACTATGGCCAAGCAAGTGGCTCTTTTATCTTTATTATTCATAAGGTTGGTTCTCCTATGATTGCATAAGATCTGGCTCCTCTTGATCTTCCTCTACCTCGTCCTCCATTTCTACCTCCTCGTACATTATCTCCTTGATTTTGAGGAATAGCTCTAGCAGTAGTTTGAGGGTTTTGCTCTTTAGGACACTTATTTCTATAGTGCCCAATTTGATTGCATCCATAGCACCTAGAGTTTGGGAAGCTCTGCTCCAGGTTTACTACTGTAGCTAGTCCACGTTGTTGGTATCCTTGGTTGAAAGTTCCCCTCGCTCGTCCCCTAAAGTTATTAAATCCATTATAGTTCCTTATAGAGTTGGTTCCTTCCGCTACAAGAGGCTTAGCCCTGAGAAGGGCATCCTGTATTGATGTAGGCCTCATGGATTCGAGACATGTACTCAGGGATTTGTTGAGGCCTTGACAGAAACGGGCAATTTGTTGCTCCATGGTCATCTGGGGAGCATAGCGTCATAAAGACACAAACTTGGTGTAGTACTCCTCTAATGAAATTCCTAGTTGGCGTAGACCAAAGAACTTGTTCATTTTGATAGCCTAATGTGCAGGAGGGAGATAACGTTCTTTGATTTCCTGCTTCATTTTCTCCCAACATGGACTACTCGTGGGATTATCTGCAGTGTTGCTTCCACCAAAGTTTGGCATCTCCGCTGAGACGGGACATACCCAACCCTGTTTGGTTTTCTAGAACAATTCCTATAGCTTTGAAATAGTCATCCATAGCATTTAGCCACGCTTCGGTATCTCGCTCTAAATTGGGTCCCTCTCCCTTGAAAGTAGGGAGTTGAACTTGCTTTAGTAGTAATTTTTTCTCTTAACTAACAGTGTAAAGGCTATTTACGCAAGTATTTCCTTGAAATTAAATTAGTGGAATTTAGTACCAGATGAAACCTCTCTTACTTATGCTTTTAACTTATCTCATACTCAAACTTTTGCACACAGGATGAAGACAATTACCAACCCATAAACAAAACTGCTTATAGCATACTCATGAGAACCATAGTATGTACAAGAGTTAATACAATCCATGAAGATCCTACTATGTACAAGGGTGACGACAACCCTATACTAGAATCTAGTGGACTTTGGGTGGATCAGATATAGGATCAAAATATACAACATCTTTTGGTCCATTAAAACTAGAGCCTACACCTATGGGCCTAATTCTACCTGGGTAGGTTACTTTAGACACCTGATCAAACACCCACTGATTTTGCGATACTTGGACATCATCTATTACAAGGGTTTCTTTTGAATTCTCCGTCCCAACGAAAAAGTATACTTCAATCACTTGAAGATCTTCAACCCATTTGAGTTTCTTCATATTTAGTTTTAAACCTTCTAATTCTCCCGCATCAATGAAGAAAATTCCACCAGATCCTGGCCACTTGATTCTCTAAGTGGAAGGAGAAAATCTATTATCCAGCCATTTCATCACTCTTTTTCGCATTGAATAGTCTCGGGATAGGCAAGCCCTCATAAACCTAATGTTGAAATCCAGGAATTTGAAGTAGTCCTGATGAAAATTTTCCTGCAAGGATAGGGGTAACTCTCTCTCTTCCTTCCACTCCCTCTTTTCAATTAAACACGTTTTTAATCAAATTAGTCAAAGATCACTTATTTCAACCTAACGCCTTACACTTTTCCCTAGGTCCAAGACTTTAATTAACACACACTCTGATACCACTTGTGAGGTCCCCAACCAACGAATACCGAGATCGGGATGGGACCATTGACAGGTCTCTAGGTCTTATAAAAATCAGAGTCTCTAACAAGAAAAAATCCAAGGAATAGGCCTTTGCCATTGACAATGGCTTGGGTCTATAGCCTTACAAGAAGACCTAGTCCTGACTCGCAGCGAAAACGGGACAACGTATTAAAAGTCCAAAAAAACTATTTCGGCCCTATAACTGCCACAATTGGGCTAAGGTGTCCTCAACCAACGCTTTTCCCCCCCCTAACAGATGTGAGGGCACAGCCGCTGGTGGACTCCTCTTCCAAGTGAAGAAGTTTTCTAAACGTTCTAGTGCGCAGGGATGGATAGTTACCTGACTAATCAGGTCCACCCGTCCTTGATTGACAACCTTAGTCAATCCCCACTTACCACCCCGCACTCACACATGATTCAATTATTTTCTAGTTACTATCACATTGTTTTAACACTTAAAATAATGATTTCTTTTAACTTTCTGTCACAATAATTCCTTCAATCAATTATTAAAGACAGCATTGAAAGCATTCTTTTAGAAAACAGACATCTTTAAACTTAAGACAGGGTACTGTCAATCAAAACATTGTCCATAATAACCATGACCAGTACTCTTCTTGTCTCAAGACCACCTAAGGGTGAAAAAATGGCACTCATTCCTTATTCATAATCCGGAGTGGATAAACCCCTACCCAAGGTTCCGGGTGCCCATACACAAAACCAGTTGCCCATACAACCGGGCGGGTCCCCTAGGATAAAAAACAGTATCCTAACTTATGTAGAAACATCAAGACATGACACGGAATAGAAACTCAACGTTCATGGGGTAACCGACTTATCCGTGGCTGGAAAGCCATCATTATCATCAAAATATACCAAGGAGTCGGAGGTGTCTTGAAACAAGATGTCTTAAGGATGATCAATCATATCTTTCCTAATTCAACCAGTTTTAACCCAAACAATTCTTTCCTACATTATAAACATATGCACGTTGGATGTTACCTTTCAATTTCAGCTATCATTCCTAACTTTACGTATGCAATGCTAACTTAAAAATGAACTTCAAAAGATTTTAAGTGACCAAAATAGAAATCCACCTAGGACTGCTCGGTCATCTGCTGCTGGGCTGGAGCCTGCAAACTTTCCTCAGTCGGCCTATGACTAGTCCCAGCCTCATGGTCATTAGTGGCTTTTTTTCGCTTGTTGCTAACATCCTCTTCCTCAGTAAGAGGATTTTATCTGGTTCTCTTTGGAGCCAGGTCGGTAGCCTTATAAAAAGACTTAATCCATTAGAAGTTTAATTGAATAATCTTCTTTTTCCTTGTTGACCCAAAAATAAGGATTTTTGGAGTAAGTAGGTATCTTTAATAGTCAATTTGATGAGATGTTCCTCCTATAACTTATTTATGCTATAAGTAATTTCCAATAATTACCATTTAATTTGAGAAGTTCTTTAACACTAAGTTGGTAATGGGACACTTTTATGTCCACCATTTTCCTTGAATTATGTCAAGAGTTTCAAAATGGATTTTGAGGTGCTATCTATCTAGAAAGTTGTCTCATGAGCTGAAAAAAACTTGACATTTTTTTGGAATATCAATTCCATCTTTAACCTTGTGCTTGCACAACATTTCACAACCTAAATTGTGTGAAAAAACGCGTCCTGTTTTTGGCTTTTTTCAACTTTTTTGCAACTATACCACTCTAGAATTCATGCTTGTGAGGTCTATAATTTTAGAGAACTATCTTTAGTAGTCCTCAACATGTCTTGATGCTTCTAGGGAGAAATAAATATTAAAGTTGTAAGTTATGACCAAATTACAAAAATTATCAAATCCTGTTTTTAAGCCAATTTTAGCTCTTCTATGATTTTTTTGGTGGCTTTCATGATATCCAAATGTAGTTTTGATTTTCTATGTCCCATATTGTAACATAAAGCTAATATTCCTTGAGTTTTTGGGCACCTAATACCCTATTTTGCATAGTACACAACGATGGTTGGTTTTTTCTATTATAGAAGAAAACAAAACATTATAGTATATCAAGTATAGCTTTTTCAATATTGCTAGTTTCTTGTGACAACTATATGCATTTTGTAGGTAGTAACCATATCTAGTCATAAGGATCAAATTTGGCTAGATATTCAATAGTTTCTATGGGATTCTACAACTCATAATGTTGAACCCAGTTTTTTCATGTTTGTTGTATTTAGCACTTCATCTTTGTCCCCAAGATTCCCCTTGGTAAGAGATGTATTATTCTTTTGACATGCTCCATGGCTCCTTATGAACCTAAATGACAATAGGGAACTAAGAAAACATGCATATATTATTTGTATTCAGCGTGGCTATAGAAACTTTGATGATAGGTTTGCAGAATGGTAAAAATTCAACTTTTTTGTACCTATTTCTTTTGGCAAAACAAAAAATAGTGAGTGAGAAGCAATCATATGTTCTGATCACCAACCCATTGAAGTTAACAAGGGAATTTATCTCAAGTCCTACAAAAATCCTTAATCTTATTTTTATACAAAAAAACGTAAGGAATGACTGTTTTGATGAAAATGTACTGGTCCATCAACTTTGGAGGCTTGGTGTGACCAAAAGATGAGAAATTTTACAAGTCTCTTATTTTTTACATGTGTAGTAGGCCTTGAACTATAACCTCATGAAAGGATTTTACAAAATGAGTGGATCTACTATGGTTTTGGAGATTTTTTTCAAAACCCTGAAAGGACACTTTTATGTCCTGTTAGGTTACCAACCTAGTGTTAACTAGGTTTCTCCTTAGTCTATCTTCCATTTTAACACTAGAATGGTAACCTAACAAGACATAAAAATGTCCTTTCAAGGTTTTGGAAAAAAACTCCAAAACCATAGTAGATCCACTCATTTTGAAAAATCCTTTCATGAGCTTATAGTTCAAGAACTACTACATATGGAAAAAATGATAAACTTGTAAGTTTTCTCATCCCTTGGTCACTACAAGCCTCCAAAGTTGATGGACCAGTGCATTTGGCCCAAAACAGCAATTTCTTACGATTGATTGCATATAAATAAGAGTGGGGATTTTTGTAGGACATTGGATAAAATGCCCCGTTAACTTCAATGGGTTGGTGATCAAAACATATGGTTTCTTTTACCTCACTATTTTTCTTTTGGGCAAAAAAATAGGTACAAAAAAGTTACATTTTTGCCATTCTGCGGACCTATCATCAAAGTTTCTATAGTCACGCTCAATACAGATACTATATACATGTTTTCTTAGTTCCCTTTGGGCCTTGGGATTCAAAAGGAGCCATGGAGCATATCAAAAGGATAATGGATCTCTTACTAAGTGCAACCTTGGGGGCAATGATAAAGTGCTAAATATAGCAAATATGAAAAAAATGGGTTTAGCATTATGACCTCTAGAAACCCATAGAAACTACTCAATATCTAGCCAAGTTTGTAGTCCATGATTAGATATGGTTACTACCTACAAAATACACACAATTGGCGTAAGAAACTAGCAATATTGAGAAAGTTATACTTGCTACACTAAAATGTAGCGTATTCTTCAACAATCAAAAAACTCAACCATCATCATATACTATGCTATATAGCATATTAGGTCCCCAAAACTCAAGGAAGATTAGCTTTATGTTATACATTACATTTACACAATCAAAATTGAATTTGGATATCAAGAAAGCCACCAAAAAAATCATAAAAGTGCTAATTTTGGCCAAAAAACAGGATTATGCAATTCTTGTAAGTTGGTCATAACTTTCAATTTTAACACTTGGCTCTCCCTACAAGCATCAAAACATGTTGAGAACTATGAAGGCCTAACCTCTAGCCATCTAAACCTCACAAAAATGAAGTTTAGAGTGATATAGTTGCCAAAAACAGGACCCGTTTTTTCACACAGTTTAGGTTCAAAAATGTTGTGCAAGAGTAAGGTTAGTGGTGAGATCGATACTCCAAAAGAAATGTTAAGTTTTTTTCAGCTCATAAGGCAACTTTGTGGATATATAGCACCTAGAAATTTATTTTCATACTCTTCAAATAACTCAAGCAAAATGGCCACTTAACAGGACACAAAAGTGTCCAAGGACATAAAAGTGTCCTGTTACCATTCTAGTGTTAACCTTAGTAAATTATAAATTTCTATCCTCTAGTGGATTACTCTCCCTAAATTGTAATTGAATATGTTCTATCTTTAGTAATTTTCATAAATTTGATTAATAACCTTTTCTTCCTATACTTATGGTCTAAATTAGGTAAAATTTTATTGATAGTAATTTATTATACTATCCATTTATGCTGAGGTAATTTTCCCACCCTTCTATAGTGATTTTGGACCTTAGGTATTTATTTGGTAATTAAATAAATTTGTTTACTAATTTCCCTTGTCTATTTGATACACAAAATCGGTTACTTTTATTGAGGATAAATATATAAACTATTTATCTGAGATTGAGGTATTTATCATGGATTTTCCAAGGTGTGTTCTACCTCTGATATTTATATCAAAGGTTTTTGGATTAATTACTATATTCTCCCTTTTATTTTCCTCTAAATATAATGTAAATTTACTGGAATAATTAGGTAAACTAATTATCTGAGAGTAACATAATTTTCACGAGTTCCCTAAGGAATATTTAACCTTTGATAAACAACGCAAGACATTTTGAATCACTTTGATAATTTCTTCCTTTTAATTTGTCCTAAAAGCAGAGTAAGTTTGCTAAAATAACTAGGTAAATTAATTATCTGAAGCTCACATATTTATCAAAAATTCTCGAAAATATAAATAACTCCAGTCATTTTGAGTTTAATTCCTAATTTCTCCTATTTAATTTTTCCTAATTTAATTCCTAATTTCTCCTATTTATTTTTTCCTAAAAAAGGGTATTTTTGCTAAAGTAATTAGATAAATTAATTATTTGAGCTTCATATAATTATCATGGATTTACTAACATATAATTAACCTCTGATAAATAAATCAAATCAATTTGGCTCCATTTGCTAATTTCCCCTATTTAATTTGTTCTAAAAATAGAGTATTTATGCTAAAAGTAATCAGATAAATTAATTATCTAAGCTTTACATAGTTATCACGGGTTTTCTAACATAAAATTAACATCTGATAAATAACTCAACTCATTTTAAGTCTAATTGCTAATTTTCCCTATTTAACTTGTCCATAAAACAGAGTATTTCTGTTAAAGTAATTAGATAAATTAAGTATATGAGCTTGACGTTATTATCACAGGTTTCCTAGCATGTTAATAATCTTTGATAAATAGCTAAAATCAATTTGAATCTATTTACTAATTTTCCTTATTTAATTTGTCATAAAAATAGAGTATTTTTACTAAAGTAATTATATAAATTCATTATTTGAGCTTCATATAATTATCATGGATTTACTAACATATAATTAACCTCTGATAAATAAATCAAATAAATTTGGCTCCATTTGCTAATTTCCCTTATTTAATTTGTCTTAAAAGTAGAGTATTTCTATTAAAGTAATTAGATAAATTAAGTATCTGAGCTTGACATAATTATCACGGGTTTCCTAGCATATAATAAACCACTAATAAATAACTCAAAGAATTTTGTATAAATTTACTAATTTTCCCTATTTAATCTGTCTTAAAAATAGAGTATTTCTACTAAAGTAATTAGGTAAATTATATATCTGAGCTTGAAATAAATATCACGGGTTCCCTTACATATAAATTACCACTGATAAAAATCTCAGAGCATTTTGAATCAATTTGATTATTTTTCCCTTTAATTTTCTCTAAAAAACAGTGTAATTCTGTCTGATTCATTAATAAAATTACTCAAAAAATTATAGGATAATTTTCCTAGCTTAATAAGTGTCTAATGCAGCTCTGATAATTAGCTCAATTTAATCTAAGATTAATTAATATATTTCCCATTAATTCATGGTTAATTTGGCTAATTTCAGCCCTAATATGATAGGAAAATTAATTAGCTTAACATTACCAAGCTTAATTACAACAATCAGCAGAGCATAATAAATTAAGAGAGGATTTATGAGTATACATAGTCCTAATCTTTAATTTATTAACAAAATAGATTAATCTAGCCTTGCTAATTAAGGAGGATTAGCTAATTACCGTTTAGGTTAATCAACTAGAGCTTAATCTGTAGTGGTTTCTGCGCAATGTTCTCTCTAAATGAGAGAGAGTGTGTCAAGGCTCCGAGTTTGTCCGAAATTGTGAAGCAAGGGTCATATTTATAGGTTTCTGGGCACTCACAGGCTGGAAAATGACAGTAACTTGTATCCCAAGTAGCCCTACAGGTCAAAAAATGCTCCCTACTACTAAATCTAGTCTAAGAGAGTTCATCATTACCCCACACAATCCCCCTCAGCTTCCAGAATCAATTTTTACTATTTTCACTGATTTTTAATGATGAAAATTGGAAATATATCAGTAATTTCTAGAACCTTAGGATAAGAAAGTCTTTGTTAATAATAATTACTGAAACCATCCAATTTTTCTTAACTAATTGAATTCCTAGTGTAACCTTTCAGGACCCGTAACTCTTCCAGATTTCATCGAAATCTGATTCTGAAAATTTCTAGCCCGGGGTTTACTGTGCTTAAGATTTCAAAAATACCAATATTTTCCACGGTCGGACAATTCTACATTGCTTTTTTAATAATCATATCACTTGAACTAAGCTTTATATAATCTTTAAGGTTTCAGAAACTGGAAACCTTACACTGACACTTGGAAAAAATTGCACGTAAGATAAATAGCATATTTTGAGTAGGTCAATTTTATCCTCCAAAGCACTCTATAGTTTCCTTACGACGTTCTCTATCTATCCCTATGGTCAAAAGTTGGTTTAGATGTGTGTATTGTGCATAGAGAATTAAAATATCTCGTAAATGGACGCGACTATAAACGGGCACAACTAAAAACACAATTTCATCGCGTAAAAAATATATATATAAAAGAAGAGCTTTCACTACGAGCGTATTGGTATTTTCAGAATCACAATGCAACATCCCACAAGGGAGACACAAATAATTTAAAAAACAAAGAACTCATGGTATTGTACTGCAGTGTTCGCTCACTTTCATTTTACTGTAGAGTTCGCTCACTCATAGTATTGTACTGCAGTGTTCGCTCAGTTTCATTTTCCAAAAACTTAGGTCAAAAGCTACAAAAATTGGCTTTTATTTCTTAGCCAAGGTTTACGAAATAGATTTCTAGCTAATTGGGCTCAATAATAAGGCTTAGGAACAGCATTTAATTACAACTTTGAAAGCCTTGGCCCCTTTACACTTTTTGACGATCAATAATAATACAACTTTGGATTTTTATGAGATTTCTCATTAATACATGAGGTTGTGATACCATCAGTGGGGATAAAAATAAGAACAATGTCCTTTTAATGCTTCTATTAGTTGAGCAACTAACATTTCCCCCCTCCTTGACTATGTCATCCATGACACGGCTACTTAGGGTGCTCAATAGTGGTCGGGATTTTTGGCTTCAGTCCTCTTGGCATGTTGTTTTAGTCCTTGTTGATACTTGAGGAGGATTGGGTCTTCTATAGACATGAATTGCATGGTGATTTTGTTCTTTTGCTCAATTGCTGAATAGCTTACAAACTAGCTCGCAGATTTGTGATGAATGGGCCAAAGATCTTGGTTTTGTATGTGAAAAAGCCCATATAGAGCCCCTCTTCAAAGGCTTGCATATAGTAAGAGGGTAAAGAAATCACCCTGGCATAAAACCCATGGAGCACTTCCTTCGAAGGCTGCCTTGACAAATCATAGCATAACCCCTTATTGACTTCAAGGAAGGAACGACATACAGGCTGCATTTGTGTGCTCATCTAGTGGAAGGTTTGCATACAGGTAAGTAACATCTTTGAGATATTGACCAGCGTAATGCAAGCCAAGTCTAGTATCCCGCAAAAAAACTAGATAGTAGATGAGAAGTTTTCTACCATGCAATATTTATTGGGTGTGCCATTCACTGGTGGTGGTGGTGGTGCAAACCCTAGATAATTTATCCATGTTGACCATGTCTGTTGGATGATAGTGTGTTGCTACCAGCTTTAGACTCGTTGCATTAGGAAGAGGATGGGTTCTAGGAGGGCCTCTATATTTTCCATGAGATTATGGAGGTGATTAGCATTTTGGCAAATAAGTGCATGATATGTGTGTAAGAATGGTGTGTAAGAGAGGTATAAGAGTGGTCAAAGGATGCACATTTTCCCCCCAAAAGGGGGTGAATTACTTTATGATTTTTGGCCTTCCATAACTCCTACATATGATCTTTGATCTGAGAAAAGAGTATAGATCTATAATCTACATGCCGGGCTCTTCTCGTAGATATGCTACATGATATGGCTTTTCCCCCTAGATTTTAAATTTCATTTGGGGGGCAAATTTGAATTCAAATAGACTAACCATTTTGCCTATTTGAATTCAAAAGCTTTTCTTTTATTGGTTTCTTAGGAGTAGAGCTTTGACTCCCTTTAACTGCCAAATAAAGAGGCCCTCGTAGACCCCATTCTCTTCCTAATGGAACCAGACACTTCACAGGATCCTGCTTTATAATTGGCGGTGCATTGGTGTACAAGATGAGATACTTGGGGTGTTGGCTCAACCAGATCTCCCGCCACTTGGGATGTACCATTGTAGGATTGGATGCGATATCCTTGAGAAAAAATTCCTTGATTTGTAACACTTCAAACTTGATGAGCGGGAAGGGAAGAGCTTGCTGATGCCATTCACTTTGTGTTGTTGATTCCATTCTTCATTGATATTTGCGAGTGTGAGAAGATTGACATTTATGGAATGCAATATCCTCTCCTCCCACTACATGGCTTCTTTCCATATTTGTTCTTGTTCATCTTCCACCTATTTCTTTAGCACAACCTCATCATCTGTAGTTGAGATTTTGGGTGGAGTAGAGAGTATGGCTTCTTCTTGGGTAATCACAGATTACCTTCTTGAATGTTGGCTTCTTCAAAGTTCATAAACTACAAGACATCTTTATCTCCCATTGTTGTGTCTAGTTGATCTTCCCCTGATGTGGATACTTGAGACTTAGCAACCTTTTGCACGTTGCTAAGCTCTTCTTTTAGCTGTGCAATTTCCTTTTGGTAGTTCTCTTCCTGTTGCATGAACCCGATGGAGAGTACACAGCGTTGCATCTTCTCCAGCTGTATTTCCATTTCAAAGTCTCTAACTTTTTGTTCAAGTGCTTTGTAGGCCTCATTCATGCTTTGTACTATAGCCATAGTGGGGTTATGTCTGAGCTAGTCTAGCAGATTATTCTACTCAAACTGATGATGTGGAGTCTTGTAATGCATTGGTTACCTCCTGAAGTTGCTGCTCTTTTAACTAGTTCTTTGTCCTTAGGGTTTCCGATTCCTCTTTGAATGTAGCGGTCAACTTGTCTAATTTCTTGTTTGTTATATCTAAGGCCTCTTAGTATGCGTCATTTAATGAATTGTCCATCTCAAACCTCTCATTAGAAAAATCTAGACAGTTATGTAGGTTATGAAGCTGCTAATTGTGAGCATAAATCTTTCTTTCATTGTGTCTACAGCTTCATGAGCATAATTGGAAAATTTATCAATCTCTTTCAAGCTCTCTACCTGCTCGGAAGTCCCTGCTTCATGCTGATTTGATGGTGTATCTTTTTCATCCGTCGGGAGTTCTTCACTTGGCTTAGAAAATTTGTTCTTTGAAAGACATCTCTAGAGATTTTTGCATGTTCTTTTAAATTCTCTACGTAGTCGTGCAGCTCTGCTCCCATGCTAAGGAAGATGCCAGAAAAATGTACATCAAGATTATTTGAAGCTTACTTGATTAATGGTCAGTGATTAGGGCTTGTTAATAGGCCAAGTTTAATGATTAAAGTATGCCAGATGCGTCTTAAAAAGGGTCAATTGATGCCTTAATAATGCTAAAAAGGATTATCCTTGAAGTGAGCACATATGGGATATTATGATCTAGAGCTGCAGTACTTGAAGTGCTCAATTATTCTGTCTTTACGCCTCATCGATTGGAGCTACGGTGAAGAAGTTATCGCAGTTTGAACATTGAGTCGATTGTAGATCCGTACCGGATTGGGCAACTGCAGCTGAGGGGACAGAAATGAAATGAATGCATGGGCATGAAGTGCTCACTTTGTGGAGTGCGTTGGTCTTTTTAGATCGGTGATCTGAGTTTATTGTTGCCAAGCCTATTAGCCGTTAAAGATTCATAGAGGGCCGGCTCCGTACCAGGCCGGACCGCTCGGTTGGAGTGCCATCTGGGAATTTTACAGCCTCAAGAGGATTGTATACATTTTATGTAGCTTGAAGGGTCTACACGGATTTACAGCTTGTTAGACAGAGTCCGGCTTGATCATATATTAGGGCTTGAGGCCGATGACAATTGTCGGCACTACTGAGCTAGGTAATTTTGCATTATTCGGGATCCTGTTATGGGCAATAAGATTCTCAAAGATATTGTTAGTCAAGGCTTCCTAGAGAAAAATGTCGTCCTTGGAATTGCCTTGGCGGACATGTGTACCAAACATGATGCCTTTTACTTGTTGAAAAACATTGCATGGCCGGCATGTTTGCCATATATGTATACCAAATGTGGAGCCTCTATGAGCCCAAGGCCGGATGCTGCCCATACTCACATGACCAATGGCCGCCCATATGAGAATTAAACTGGCCACCCAATATAAGGAGCAAAGGGCCACCCTAAACTTAGGGAGGGTGTGAAGCCAATAAGTGGAAAAAAGAAAAGCCTCATGGCGGGCAAGCAGCAAGCAACGAGGGTGCAGGTAGGCGAAAAGGGCTCGCGCGAGGCAAAAGAAGGCAAGACTGCTCTCGACCGTGAGAAGGGGTTTCCTCAGCAGAACTAAGTGCCCTCATTCAAGCCAAAAGCCACCGGATTTGGTGTAGTCGGAAATCTGGCCTACCACGTCATTCTAGCACTTCCCACGGCCCTAGCAACGACAACGCCGCCGTTGCTTAGGGGAGGGTGCAAGGAGCAAAGCTTCCTCTCTCTCGCTCTCATGCTCGGGGAAGCAAGCTCTCGCTCTCTTTTTTGAGCTTGGACAAGGCAAAGCTCTCTCTCTCTCTCTCTCTCTCTCTCTCTCTCTCTCTCTCTCTCTCTCTCTCTCTCTCTCTCTCTCTCTCTCTCTCTCTCTCTCTCTCTCTCTCTCTCTCTCTCTCTCTCTCTCTCTCTGGCTTGTCAAGGCAATCAAGCAAGGTCAAGAAGAAGGAGTTTGAAGCTAGGTCGAAGCAAGCTAGCTTGAGAAGAAGCTTGTCGAGACAAGCAAGCAACGGTGAGCTTGGTCGAAGCAAGCAAGGGAGTAAGCTGAGACGAGCAAGTAGAAAAGCTTGAGTCGAGGTCAAGGAGGGGAAAGCTCCCTCTCTCTCGCTCTCGACCTCGGCAAGCAAGAAGCATCGAAGGGCAATTAATGAAGAGTTGAACGAGGGTAATAGGGTAACGTTAGCGAAGGCAAGGAAGTGAAACAAAGGATGCTCGAAAAGAGGTAATCAAAGGTATAGAAAGCCTGACAGCAATCAAGGTAATTCGATTAGAGGACACGAAAAATTTCCTGAGCGGTAATTATTCCAACGCAAAGCATAAGGAGCAGCAAGCTGCGGAATAATTGATAATAACTGAAGCTTGATGATTGAGGCAGTGAGGAGAATAAAGCTTGCAGAATCTAATGGAACTTGAAGCAGATGTTAGGAAATAAGACGTAGCTAAATAGATAATTGAGTAGATTACTTAATGGAGAGAGACAAATTTATATACACGAGATTATAGTGTAGAGAGAGAGAGAGAGAGAGAGTACACACGATATACGTGGTTCACCCAATGTGGGCTACGTCCACGGGAAAGCAGCCACTCAATGGCTTTGGTACTTCAAAACAAGAAGTAGTTTACAAAGGGATTATACCCTTAATGGAGCTCCCGCCTTGCTTCACTCTCACCACCTCACACTCACCTTGTTGCATCAACTTCACACTATGAAATGTGTGTAGAAATGGCCTCCTTTTATAGGCCAAAAGGGCTGCCCTCTCTTATGAGAGACAGCCATGTGTAGCCGCCCTTGTGCGAATAAGTCCAAATCGGACCCTCCAATCCGCCCATGTGTGGCCGCCTTTGAGAAGACAAGTCCGCTTTTGAATTCGGCCACCGGCTACCGGCCATTGACTTCCGACCACCGGCCACCGGCATTTGACTTCCGACCACCGGCCATTGGCCATTGACTATCGGCCAACCGACCGGTTGTTTTCCGACCACTTTCCGACCGCCGTCCGGCCATAATATTCCGGTGAAAAGGAATATTCCGGCGAAAAAAGTCTCGGGGGCCTCCGCCCCCGAGGCCTTTAAAGTTGCCCCTGATTCTTGTCCGTGAAAATTTTGGTTTCCGGTGAGTGATTTTCCTTCACGCACGATGGCTTCTCCTCATAACGGGGGCCTTACAAATGTGCGCTTTTACCACAGAAAATTACAAGGGTAAATCAGGCTCCATACTTAACAGCAGATAAAGTGGTACAAGAAAATTTCCATCATCGTCATCAGCTAGAAATTGATTTAACATTTTGTTCAGTCAGGTGTCATTAACAATCCAATAATCCTATAAACGGGAGCTTAAACTCCTAATTAATAGATGATCCAAGTGATAATGCTTTTAATAGCCCCGCCTTGGCTAAGGATTAAGTTGTACTGAAATGTCAATTAGTCGACGGGTACGGTGATTGCCAGAGTGAGTTGCATCAGTTGTTCTTGTTCTCTCTCTTTCACACCTCCCACAGCCAAAGGCCCGGTGCCTGCCCGGCTCACGTTGGTGCACCCAGTTGTGGTCGGCCCAAGGAGAGCTCAAAAGCCGTTACCGGGAGGTTTGCAAGCAAATGGCATGATGCTTAAACATTTGTTTGATGCAGGGTTCAACAAGTCCTAAGTTCAAATGTATGTCACACGTGGCATTTATCATGACAAGGAGTGGCGGCTTGAGTTAATAGATGCTCATGGCAGTTGTGCTATTCTCGATCACGAGGCCATCCGCCAACAACCATGGCCATTCGTTCAGTTCAAAAGGCAAGGGGAGGTCATAATTTCGCGGCTCAAAGACTATTGTCAGGAAGTTCCATTGACATGATGTGCCAGGGCCGCGCTTTATTGGGCATTGGAAATTGGAGCATGCGGGCGTGTGCAAGGGGGCCAATCCCAAAAGCTTTTTAAAGCTCTTAATATAAAAAAAAACCGAATGGCAGTTGATGCAGTCGACGAGCAACGCGGTCGACAGGTGGAGATTGCATGAGGAGAGGAAGGCGCCACTTGGGCGTGCATGAGGAGCCAAGGACTGGAAGAGAGGAGAGGGCATCGTCGAAGGCTGCAGAGGAGAGGGATGGCTTGAGGCGAGGGCTGCCATATTCAGTGAGGGCCACACAGGGGTGTCGGGATGGTTGGATACAGGGAGAAGGAGAGGCCAGTTATGGCGTGAAGAGCTGCCAGAGAAGGGGGTCTCCGAATGCATAAAGAGCCAGTGATGGGAGGCTGCCAGTGGCTGCATACGGTGGTGGGGCTATTGACCAAGCCAGGGGCCAGTGGTGGCGGACCTGAGCACTGGAGGGCAGCGTTGCAGGGGAGAAGAAGAGAGGCAAGGCTGCCATACCAAGGCCTGGGCAAAGGAAACAGGACGGAGGTCAGGAGCCGAGAAGGAGGGCTCGTAGGAGTGCATTGGAAGGTGGGGTGAACTTGGAAAAAGCCTAATAGGGGTTCGTCTCATCCAAAACAAAAGGAGGGCAATTCCTACATAGTTCCATCATTGAACACTTTGGGGACTAGTCGAGTTGGATTGCTATTTGTGCAAATGTTATCATGTTCATTTTTTGCTCTCATGCCTATGTGCGAGTCATGGATGTGAATGGTTTTTGTGCAAGCAAGGGGTGTGCAAAGGGCTACAAAAGTCTTGTGGTGTGTCCGATATATTGAGTTAGTCATTGCTATCTATATGGTCGTGATATATGTCTTGAGGATGGAAGCTCGTGGGTAAACCTGACTCTGCCAATGATTTTGAGGTATTTGAAGGAGTCGAGATTTCTTGTCATGATTGCTTATATGTGAATGCTTGGTGCTTTGAGGGGGTCATAGTCGAGAATCATGGTCGTATGCTTGGCAGCCAGCCGGTTATGTGCAGCTAGGTTTGGTTGGATGCGGGCAAGGGGAATAGTCGTTTGCAAATTGTGTATCGAGGTGTGTGTTTGGTAGGGGATAGGGGTGCTATGTAATGACTGGTCTATAGAGAGGCATTTACACTATGTGCTGGTGGTTTTCCTATTTCCCCCTTTCCATCTTGTGGTGCCCCACTGAGGACCCACTACTTGATTCCTAACAAGGTGTTCGTGAGTCAAGATAAAGCAAGAGTTTGGTCCAGTGTTCAAAGGAGATGAAGATGATGACGAGTGGATTGCCGATTTTGAGCTATTTATGTGGGCACTATTGCAGATGCCAGGTGATGAAGCAAAGCTCCGAACTCTCCCTTTGGTGCTGCAAGGTAAAGCAAAGGTTTGGTTCGATGGCTTAGAAGAGGTGCACAAGCAGGACTGGATCTGATTTCACGAACAGTTCTTACAAAGGTATCAAAAGGGCGTGTCGGCATCGGAAGCAGATGCAAAGCTCAAAGCCTTGCAGCAGGAAGTAAGTGAAAGTTTTGATGCTTTTGCTGATAAATTTGAAGCTTATTGCAGAGATTTTGTCGCTGCTACCCAAGCAACCAATGCAGGATTCTTTAAACGGGAAAAGTTTCTATCATGTTTGCAAGCATCCCTATGTTCGAGAGAGGGTGGAGTATGAAGATCCAAGGACCTTTGATTAAGTATTCCAAGTTGCCAGAGCAAAGAGTCGAAAGATAAAGAAGAAGATGGAAGTAGGATTGCTACAGTCGGCAGTCATGGTAGCAAGTGGATCTAGGCCCAAACAGATTGAAGAGCATCAAGAGGTAAAAGCTCCTTGTTTTGCTGATATGAATGTGATCAAATCATGTGAAGTTGATGCCAGGCTAGAAGAGGTAGAAGAAGTACCAACCAGGGCTCAAAAGGTGCAGAGGTATATTCAGGGTGCCACACAGCTTGCTTGCTCAAGAGAGAGAGGTGGTAAAAGATCTTAAAGAAGGGGTGTCAATTCCAGAACTAGCAACGAGGAAGGTAGCAGCGGTACAAGACTTGGTCAGCTCAAAAGAGGAGTCTGACATTTCTCATAGCTCCGACAACAGTTTGGACACAGATAGCATGTGGGAGACAGTATCCCGGTCTTCCAGGAATGAGACCTATGATGTTTTTTATGTGGATGAAGTGGAGAACAGTGTATTTGAGTTTCCTGCCATCCATTCGAATCTCGAAGAGCAGTATAGTGTTTCACCTTGTGTGAATCTGCCAGTCGAGCAACCATCTCTCGTGTCTTGTGATGGTGAGTCCCTATTGGAGGAAGAGGTATGGTTTGATGGTGTATCATACCTAATTGAAGAGCAGGTTTTTGAGGATGACTTGCAGGAGATAGAAGCAGAAGCGGAGGTATGTTCAGTTGATTTGTCTATGCAGGGGGTGGCACAACCTTGCCTTGAGGGGCATGTCAAGGTGTGCTTTGAGGTTTCAGAGTTTGTGTGTAGCCGTGGAGAGTTAGCTCCGACAGACGACTCTATGGAAACTGGTACAGGTGCAGCCTATGAGAGTGGTCCTCCATGTAACGAGGAAGGTGCCGCCAACCTTGCAGGTGATGGGGTATTTGAAGAACATGTTGTCACTCTAGCAGGTCATGTTCTTGAGTATGAAGAGATGGTTTTGGAGCCATGTTTCGAAGATTTGGATACAGGTTTGCAAAGGGATCAGGTTTGCTTGGCTATGCAGCAAGTGGAGGCAAATGGAAGGGTATTGTGGCTTCATGTTATGCTATTGATAGCTATGTTGTTGCAGGTTGCTTTGCAAGGTGTACTATGCAGGTTTCAATGCTCATGTGATGAAGCTGATGATATTAAGGGTTCTATAGCAGATGTCATGATAGAGGTTGATGGTACAGGTGCTTCAAGTGGTCAAAAACATGTTTATGGTTGGCACGAGGGCTTGTGGATGGAGGGTGACAAAGTTCCATGTTATGAAGAACTAGAAGGATGGCCTATCTATTGGCCTACAGGTGCAAAGAAAGACTTGAAGATAGATGCTATACATGTGGATGGCCACAAACAGTGTTTTATATTTGATCCAGGTGGACTCTATGTCATGCTTGGGGGAGCTGTGAGATTTTCATTTGACCCTGGCAGGCGATGCAGTAGCTGATGCTTTTCTATCTATTTCTATCCTATCTATATAGCCGCTATATTATCTTTTTTCTTATGCAGTCTATGTAGCTATGTTATATCATTTTCTCTATGCATTCTGATTTTACCTAAATAATGCTATGGTTGAGCATGAATGCTAACCAAGGGGGTGGGCAATGATGGTGCGCCCAGTTGTGGTCGGCGTAAGGAGAGCTCAAAAGCCGTTACCGGGAGGTTTGCAAGCAAATGGTACGATGCTTGAACATTTGTTTGCTGCAGGGTTCAACAAGTCCTAAGTTGAAGTGTATGTCACACGTGGCATTTATCATGACAAGGAGTGGTGGCTTGAGTTAATCGATGCTCGTGGAAATTGTGCTATTCTCAATCACGAGGCCATCCGCCAACAACCATGGCCATTAGTTCAATTCAAAAGGCAAGGGGAGGTCATAATTTTGCGGCTCAAAGACTATTGTCAGGAAGTTCCAGTGACATGAAGTGCCAGTGACATGAAGTGCCAGGGCCGCACTTTTATTGGGCATTTTAAATTGGAGCATGCGGGGGTGTGCAAGGGGGCCAAGCCCAAAAGCTTTTTAAAGCTCTCAATATAAAAAAAACCGAATGGCAGTTGATGCAGTCAACGAACAACGTCGGAGGGAAGGTCGACAGGTGGAGATTGCATGAGAAGAGGAAGGCGCCACTTGTATGAGGAGCCAAGGACTGGAAGAGAAGAGAGGGCATGGTCGAAGGCTGTAGAGGGGCCGCCTGCAGAGGAGAGGGATGGCTTGAGGCCAGGGCTGCCATATTCAACGAGGGCCACATAGGGGCCGCGGGATGGTCGGATACAGGGAGAAGGAGAGGAGAGGCCAGTTATGGCGTGAAGAGCTGCCAGAGAAGGGGGTCGCCAACTGCATAAAGAGCCACTGATGGGAGGCTGCCAAGGGCTGCATACGGTGGTCGGGCTATTGACCAAGCCAGGGGCCAGTGGTGGCGGGCCTGAGCACTGGAGGGCAGCGTTGCAAGGAAGAAGAAGAGAGGCAAGGCTGCCATACCAAGGGCTGGGCAAAGGAAAGAGGACGGAGGTCAGGAGCCGAGAAGGAGGGCTCGTAGGAGTGCATTCGAAGTTGGGGTGAACTTGGAAAAAGCCTAATAGGGGTTCGTCTCATCCAAAACAAAAGGAGGGCAATTTCTACATAGTTCCATCATTGAACACTTCGGGGACTAGTCGAGTTGGATTGCTATTTGTGCAAATGTTATCATGTTCATTTTTTGCTCTCATGCCTATGTGCGAGTCATGGATGTGAATGGTTTTTGTGCAAGCAAGGGGTGTGCAAAGGGCTACAAAAGTCTTGTGGTGTGTCAGATATATTGAGTTAGTGATTGCTATCTATATGGTCGTGATATATGTCTTGCGGATGGAAGCTTCTGGGCAAACGTGAGTCTGCCAATGATTTTGAGGTATTTGAAGGAGTCGAGATTTCTTGTTGTGATTGCTTATATGTGAATGCTTGGTGCTTTGAGGGGGTCATTGTCGAGAATCATGGTCGTATGCTTGGCAGCCGATTATAGCCGGTTATGTGCAGCTAGGGTTGGTTGGATGCGGGCAAGGGGAATAGTCGTTTGCAAATTGTGTATCGAGGTGTGTGTTTGCTAGGGGATAGGGGTGCTATGAAATGACTGGTCTATAGAGAGGCATTTACACTATGTGCTAGTGGTTCTCCTATTTCCCCCTTTCCATCTTGTGGTGCCCCCACTGAGGACCCACTACTTGCTTCCTAACAAGGTGTTCGTGAGTCAAGATAAGCAGGAGTTTGGTCCAGTGTTCAAAGGAGATGAAGATGCTGACGAGTGGATTGCCGATTTTGAGCTATTTATGTGGGCACTATTGCAGATGCCAGGTGATGAAGCAAAGCTCCAAACTCTCCCTTTGGCGCTGCGAGGTAAAGCAAAGCTTTGGTTCGATGGCTTAGAAGAGGTGCACAAGCAGGACTGGATCGGATTTCATGAACAGTTCTTACAAAGGTATCGAAAGGTCCTGTTGACATCGGAAGTGGATGCAAAGCTCAAAGCCTTGCAGCAGGAAGTAAGTGAAAGTTACGATGCTTTTGCTGATAAATTTGAAGCTTATTGGAGAGATTTTGTCGCTGCTACCCAAGCAACCAATGCGGGATTCTTTAAACGGGAAAAGTTTCTATCATGTTTGCAAGCATCCCTATGTTCGAGAGAGGGTGGAGTATGAAGATCCAAGGACCTTTGATTAAGCAATCCAAGTTGCCAGAGCAAAGAGTCGAAAGATGAAGAAGAAGATGGAAGTAGGATTGCTACAGTCGGCAGTCATGGTAGCAAGTGGATCTAGGCCCAAACAGATTGAAGAGCATCAAGAGGTAAAAGCTCCTTGTTTTGTTGATATGAATGTGATCAAATCATGTGAAGTTGATGCCAGGCTAGAAGAGGTAGAAGAAGTACCAACCAGGGCTCAAAAGGTGCAGAAGTACCAACCAGGGCTCAAAAGGTGCAGAGGTATATTCAGGGTGCCACACAGCTTGCTTGCTCAAGAGAGAGAGGTGGTAAAAGATCTTAAAGAAGGGGTGTCAATTCCAGAACTAGCAACGAGGAAGGTAGCAGCGGTACAAGACTTGGTCAGCTCAAAAGAGGAGTCTGACATTTCTCATAGCTCCAACAACAGTTTGGACACAGATAGCATGTGGGAGACAGTATCCCGGTCTTCCAGGAATGAGACCTATGATGTTTTTTATGTAGATGAAGTGGAGAACAATGTATTTGAGTTTCCTGCCATCCATTCGAATCTCGAAGAGCAGTATAGTGTTTCACCTTGTGTGAATCTGCCAGTCGAGCAACCATCTCTCGTGTCTTGTGATGGTGAGTCCCTATTGGAGGAAGAGGTATGGTTTGATGGTGTATCATACCTAATTGAAGAGCAGGTTTTTGAGGATGACTTGCAGGAGATAGAAGCAGAAGCGGAGGTATGTTCAGTTGATTTGTCTATGCAGGGGGTGGCGTAACCTTGCCTTGAGGGGCATGTCAAGGTGTGCTTTGAGGTTTCAGAGTTTGTGTGTAGCCGTGGAGAGTTAGCTCCGACAGACGACTCTATGGAAACTGGTACAGGTGCAGCCTATGAGAGTGGTCCTCCATGTAACGAGGAAGGTGCCGCCAACCTTACAGGTGATGGGGTATTTGAAGAACATGTTGTCACTCTAGCAGGTCATGTTCTTGAGTATGAAGAGATGGTTTTGGAGCCATGTTTCGAAGATTTGGATACAGGTTTGCAAAGGGATGAGGTTTGCTTGGCTATGCAGCAAGTGGAGGCAAATGGAAGGGTATTGTGGCTTCATGTTATGCTATTGATATCTATGTTGTTGCAGGTTGCTTTGCAAGGTGTACTATGCAGGTTTCAATGCTCATGTGATGAAGCTGATGATATTAAGGGTTCTATAGCAGATGTCATGATAGAGGTTGATGGTACAGGTGCTTCAAGTGGTCAAAAACATGTTTATGGTTAGCACGAGGGCTTGTGGATGGAGGGTGACAAAGTTCCATGTTATGAAGAACTAGAAGGATGGCCTATCTATTGGCCTACAGGTGCAAAGAAAGACTTGAAGATAGATGCTATACATGTGGATGGCCACAAACAGTGTTATATATTTGATCCAGGTGGACTCTATGTCATGCTTGGGGGAGCTGTGAGATTTTCATTTGACCCTGGTAGGCGATGCAGTAGCTGATGCTTTTCTATCTATTTCTATCCTATCTATATAGCCGCTATATTATCTTTTTTCTTATGCAGTCTATGTAGCTATGTTATATCATTTTCTCTATGCATTCTGATTTTACCTAAATAATGCTATGGTTGAGCATGAATGCTAACCAAGGGGGTGGGCAATGATGGTGCGCCCAGTTGTGGTCGGCGTAAGGAGAGCTCAAAAGCCGTTACCGGGAGGTTTGCAAGCAAATGGTACGATGCTTGAACATTTGTTTGCTGCAGGGTTCAACAAGTCCTAAGTTGAAGTGTATGTCACATGTGGCATTTATCATGACAAGGAGTGGCGGCTTGAGTTAATTGATGCTCATGGCAGTTGTGCTATTCTCGATCACGAGGCCATCCGCCAACAACCATGGCCATTAGTTCAATTCAAAAGACAAGGGGAGGTCATAATTTTGCGGCTCAAAGACTATTGTCAGGAAGTTCCATTGACATGAAGTGTCAGGGCCGCACTTTATTGGGCATCCGAAATTGGACCTTGCAGGTGTGTGCAAGGGGGCCAACCCAAAAGCTTTTTATAGCTCTTAATTTAAAATAAAAACGAATGGGAGTTGATGCAATCGACGAGCAGCACGAGAGGGAAGGTTGATAGGTGGAGATTGCATGAGAAGAGGAAGGCGCCATTTGGGCGTGCATGAGGATCCAAGGACTGGAAGAGAGGAGAGGGCGTGGTTGAAGGTTGCAAAGGGGCCGCTTGTAGAGGAGAGGGATGGCTTGAGGAGAGGGGTTCCATATTTAGCGAGGGCCACACAAGGGCCGCGAGATGGTCGGATACAAGGAGAAGGAGAGGCGAGTTATGGTGTGAAGAGCTGTCAGAGAAGGGGGTCGCCGACTGCATAAAGAGCCAGTGATTGGAGACCTCTAGGGTCTGCATACGATGGTGGGGCTATTGACCAAGACAAGGGCCAGTGGTGGCGGGCCTGAGCAATAGAGGCTACCGATCTGGTAGACTGATCCCGAATTTATTGATGATTTAGAAGGGGAGCAAACCTGTTCTCTATCAAGAATTTGTGACCAGTGCTCACACTATGGCAAGATGATCATGAACTTGATAATGCTGATTTAGAGGGGATGCACAATGAAGTGCAATATCTTGTTGATAAATATGATTGGTTTCATTGTGCCGACGATACAAACAAGGCAATAGATGAAATTTTCAATGTGCATGCTGAACTTTGTGCTACAGAAGTGCAAAGATATTTGGATGAGAGTGAGAGACTTGAAGAGAAGTCTATTGTAGATGCGTTTAGTATGCATGTCATATGTGGAAAAATTAGTTTATTGCAGCAACTTGAGATGTGCAAGATGGAGGAACCTTCTCTAGAGGTGGACCTAGACCTTATGTGCTTATTGGAAGAAGCTTTGGAGGGGTTCTCAAATACAGATGCTAAAGATACCGATCAATCTAGATTCATGCATGAGCAAGTTTTTTTAGATGCAACTGATGATGAACTTATGCAGTTGTTGGATGATGCACTACTTGATTTTGAGCCGCTACAAGATTGAGAATTGTTTTTCGATGCATCTTTTGAGCCTAATGAAGAGGATTTTACCAAAGACTTGACATATTTAGATATACATGATTGGGATTCCAATACTAGTGAGAGTGAAGGTGAACTGCCAATGCTTTTACCTATGATTGATGATCGACAATTGGATAAGCCAGTTGCACAGGGGATATGGTCCCAGGGAGATCACCCAATAAAAATGTAAACTATCACATGAGTTCAATAGAAAAGTATTTAAATCTCTTGAAACTTACATAAATATATATACAAAAGGACATTATTTTCTCAAATTTGAAAAAAACTTACAGGTTTTAAGAGAAAAGGGTACATTATATTCCTAACAAAATTCACAGATTAGGGGTTTTACAAACATGTCTTGAACGCATGTGATATGGTAGTTTTACACATAGTGAACCCCAAAGGATATGGCAGTATCTAGTGTTACCTGATGCTATATGGAATTTGATGTTACCCTATGATGTAGGGAATTCTGAGCTAGCTTTTGACCTAGGCAATGACATATATTTGTATGGTCTAGGGAAATTGACTTATATGCCATATGATCCAGGCGGTGTTCATGAAGATTTGTGGGCTAATTTATGTTTATGCTATAATGATTGGAAGTTCTTGTATATTCCCTATGATCCTGGAGGATGGTGCAAATTTTTCAAAGGAATGCTCATAGTGGGACAGATGATTGGGTTCCCGTTTGATCCTGGGGGACTACTAAAGTGCAAAGTTACTGATTTGAAGAGTATCAATTATCTGTTGTAGCAGGTTGCATGGTACAAAGTTTTGGTTTCTAGATCTATGCTAAGTCAGAAGAGTTTTTGGTTATGCAGTCAATAAGGTTACATGGCTAGCTTCCAGTTGACTTCTTTGTACAATTGATGAAGTATCTTCACATCTTTTGAGTTGGTTCTGCTACTAGAACTTAAAGTAAAGGACTTGACGGACATTCCGTGTGTAGACAGAGTAAGGCATACTTGAGCTTGGGAGGGTTCCTTAAAGCGAGCTTAATGGTCAAGCCGTGTGCATCATTAACTGGAGCACTTGAGTCTGGTGGGGTTCACTAAACAGGTTTGTCATAATTGAATGCTTGGGAGATACGACAGATACAGTTCAAAGATTTTTGATGGACAGCTACTGGCCTAAAGATCAGCTAAAACATTTATGATAGGGTGTAAGCCTTAGTTTATTTTTCATATGTTTACCAGTTGCGTGAGTCTGATGATGGCAAAGAGCTAAAGGTACCTATAGCAGGTGCAGATTGAAGTGCAATTGGCAAAGACCGGAGGTTGTGCAGGTTCAGAGGGGGTGGATGTCATGCAGCTCTGCTACCATGCTAAGAAAAATGCCAAAAAAATGTACATCAAGCTTATTTGAAGCTTACTTGATTAATGGTCAGTGATCATGGCTTGTTAACAGGCCACGTTTAATGATTAAAGTATGCCAGATGTGGCTTAAAAAGGGCCAACTGATGTCTTAATGATGCTAGAAAGGGTTATGCTTGAAGTGATCATAGATGGGATATTATGATCTATAACTATAGTGCTTGAAGCGCTCTACCGGCCTGTCTTTACGGCTCGTCGATTGGAGCTACGATGAAGAAGCTATGGCATTTTGAAGACTGATTTGATTGCAAATTTGTACACATTGGGCAACTACAGCTGAGGGACAGAAAAGAAATGAATGCATGGGCTCGAATTGCTCATTTTGGGGAGCACGTCGATCTTTTCAGATCAGTGATCGGAGTTACGGTTGCCATGTTATTAGCCATTAAAGATTCACCGGGGGCCCGCTCCATACCCAGTCCGGACTGCTCAGTCGGAGTGTCATCTGGGAATTTTACAGCCTCAACAAGATTGTATGCATCTTAAAGGGTCTACAGGGATTTCCCGCTCGTCAGACAGAGTCCGGCTTGATCAGATAAGGCTTGCGGCCGATGACAATTGTCGGCACTGTTAAGCTGGGTAATTTTGGCATTATTTGGGATGTTGTTATGGGCAGTAAGATTCTTGAAGATATTGTTAGTCAAGGCTTGCTGGAGAAAAATGTCATGCTTGGCATTTCCTTGGCCGACATGTGTACCAAACATGATGCCTTTTACTTGTTGAAACACATTGCATGGCCGGCATGTTTTCCATATATGTATACCAAATGTGGAGCCACTATGAGCCCAAGGCCAGATGCTGCCCATACTCACATGGCCAATGGCCGCCCACATGAGAATTAAACTGGCTGCCCAACATAAGGAGCAAAGGGCCACCCTAAAATTAGGGAGAGTGTGAAGCCAATAACTGGAAAAAAGAAAAGCCTCATGGCGAGCGAGCAGCAGGGAGTGAGGGTGCAGGCAGGCGAAGAGGGGCTCGCGCAAGGCAGGAGAAGGCGAGACTGCTCTTGGCCGTGAAATGGGATTTCCTCAGCAGGCCAAGGCGCCCTAATTCAAGCCAAATGCCACCGGATTTGGTGCAGTCGGAAATCTATCCTGCCATGTCATCCTATCGCTTCCCACGGCCCTGGCAAGGACGTTGCCATCGTTGCTTAGGGGAGGGCTTGGAGGAAGGAGCAAATCTCCCTCTCTCTCGCTCATGCTCGGAGAAGCAAGCTCTCGCTCTCTCTTTCGTGCTTCGACAAGGCAAAGATCTCTCTCTCTCTCTCTCTCTCTCTCTCTCTCTCTCTCTTTTGTGTCAAGGCAATCAAGCAAGGTCGAGAAGAAGCAGCTTGAAGCTAGGTCGAAGCAAGATAGCTTGAGAATAAGCTTCTCCTGGAAAGCAAGCAAGGGCGAGCTTGGTCGAAGCACGCAAGGGAATAAGCTTGAGACGAGCAAGAAGAGAATCTTGAGTCGAGGTCAAGGAGGAAAAAGCTCCCTCTCTCTCGCTCTCAACCTCGGCAAGCAAGAAGCATCAAAGGGCAATTAACGAAGAGTTGAACGAGGGTAATAGGGTAACGTCAACGAAGGCAAGGAAGTGGAACAAAGGATGCTCAAAAAGAGGTAATCAAAGGTATACAGAGCCTGAAGGCAATCAAGATAAGTCAATTAGAGGAGACGGAAAAATTTGTGAGCGGCAATTAGCCAATGCAAAGCATAAGGAGTAGGAAGCTGCGGAATAATTGATAATAACTGAAGCTTGATGATTGAGGCAGTGAGGAGAATAAAGCTTGTAGAATCTAACGGAACTTGAAGCAGATAAAGCGGTATAAGAAAATTTCCATCACTGTGATCAGCTAAAAATTGATTTACCATTCTGTTAAGTCCGGTGTCCTTAATAGCCCAGTTAATCCTGTAAAGACGAGCTTAAACTCCTAATTAGCAGATGATCCAAGTGACGGTGTTGTTAACAGCCCACCTTGACTAAGGATTAAGTTGTACTCAAATGTATTAATCAATTAATTGACGGGTATGATGATTGCCAGAGTGACTTGCATCAGTTGTTTTTGTTCTCTCTCTTTCACACCTCCCATAGCCACAGGCCTACGACTTACGTTTCGAACACATATCCCCCGACAACGTTATGAGCACTTGCATCTTGTCAAGGTTGCTCACTTGGAGGATACGTGTGGAACTTTCTCATTGTTTCCTTGATCTTGTTCAGATTGTTCCTCTCTTGGTGGTGTTGACTCTTCTTCTCGTGTATTTTCTTGCTCTCTTTGACACTCTGCTATTTCTCCTACTAGCCATAAGTTTTGTTCCAGGGCTAGTGATAGGTGTCCAACATGGCCGATAGCATGATATGCTATCTTTGTGAGAATTTATGGAGACCCCAAGAAATAAATGTTATGTGGATTCTTTACATGTGTCAAGGTGGTATGAATATAGTGGGCATGGTTTACTTTAGTGGCTCCCTCTTTCTTGGATGCCTATGTGAAGGTAGATTCCACTACGCGATTTGGAGCAGTGTACCTTCGTGGACTCTTTGCAATGAAATTACAGTGTTGATGGTAGAGTCTAAGTGCCTGCTCTATCTCCTTTTTCTTGAGATCCGAGAACGATGTGGATCTACTAGTGAATATATTAGGGGTAGGCAATTGGTGGTCTCTCATTGTCTTTCCCCCCTTGGGTAGTCTTAAAGCATCTGCTACCTGATCTTTTGTGATGTTCACTTCTATGGGAGTGTCATTCAAGTATGAAATTGTATCCCGACCTTCCTCGATGATTCTATGCAAAAACTCATAAGCTCTCTTGTAGTCTACACCACAGGGTTCCAGTTGGATGTAGTCCTTGAGACCAATCTTCTTCCACAACGGTCTAACTACATCTTCTTTTTCTAGTTCTTGAGCTTCCTTCGGAAACATTTGCACTTCTATCCTGGATCCTTGTGCACTTTTGAATATGACATGGTATACCATGACATGTTGGCTCTCTAGCTGTTCTTTGGCCAGCCATGTAACATTTGCCTCCTTTAAAGCTTCCTCTTCTATCTCGGATATGGTGGAAGCTTGGCAAGCTTTGCCATCATAAGTTTCTTCTTTGGAGCTCCCAAAGTGGATGAGAGAGATCCTGATAGAAAACCACCAAATATGGTTATTAGCCTTGTTCCAACAGCTCCCAACAAGTAGAAAAGCTAATAAAGCAATCAAGGTGCACTAAAAACATAATTTTTGGCAACGTTTATCTTAGGCATTCCTAAGATGCAAGTGTGTGTGTGTGTGTGTGTGTGTGTGTGTGCGTGCGTGTGAGAATTGGTGCCAGGCTAGATGTACATGATGTATATGAGTTGCAGGTGATAGGCATGAAGTATGATGACTTTTTAATCCCTATGGTGAGAATTATGAATAACTCTATGTCCGCTTTTTTTGTTGTCAGAGCTTGTGGTGTTTGAATGAGTTATACTTTGCCAAACTTGATGGAAATTAACATGGTGCTTTATGTGAGCCATATAAACATTTTTGTGATCAAATTTGATGATTTAGGTCCCTCTGGTCACAGTTCTATCTTAGACATGCCTAAGATAGATTTGTGTGATTTTGGGTCTTTTTGGGCTTCTTCCAGCTTGAGTGGCTCTATGGGGTTGTGACTTAGTTCTTGATGAATTTTGAGCTCGATTGACAATCTAGAAGTCAGTTGTGTCCACTTTTAGTGTCTTTTGGGCGGTAAAGTGTAACATAGGGGAATGCATGCATGAGAAGAGTGCACTAGGGTGGTGTAGGCTATATGTCAACTAGTGACAAATGCATGCATGAGAAGAGTGCACCAAGGTGGTGTAGGCACAGTCCAAAGGAAACTAGTGACAAAAGGTCTGCCCTAGGATTCTGGGTGCACAGTCCTGGTCATTCTTCTTGTGCATTTTTTTGTTGTATGAGGAGAGCAGCCGCAAGTGCCCTACCCGAGTCCTAAAACAAAACAAAAAGCTATATGTCAACTAGGAAAATCATGCTTACCTAAAAAGATGTAACATAGGGGAATGCATGCATGAGAAGAGTGCACTAGGGTGGTGTAGGCTATATGTCAACTAGTGACAAATGCATGCATGAGAAGAGTGCACCAAGGTGGTGTAGGCATAGTCCAAAGGAAACTAGTGACAAAAGGTCTGCCCTAGGATTCTGGGTGCACAATCCTGGTCGTTCTTCTTGTGCATTTTTTTGGTGTATGAGGAGAGCAGCCGCAAGTGCCCTACCCGAGTCCTAAAACAAAACAAAAAGCTATATGTCAACTAGGAAAATCATGCTTACCTAAAAAGATGTGCAAAAAATGCTTCAATCATGACAATTTATCTTTGGTGCACCTAAGATAAAATTTGTATTTTATTATCATTTATGCCCCCAACTTGCCCTGTCTAGCTTCTACTAGGTTGGTTAAGGTAGGTGATGGCCCTGGTTCTGTATTTTGTACTTGATGTTGATCCCGATGAAGTTGGATGTCCTCATTTGAGTTGAACTTGACTTGGAGTTACTAGCCGATAATTGTGTGTGATGAAGGTTAGTAGGGGTCAGGTGTAGTGTGTAGAGTGCCCCCCTTGACTTTGAGATCAAATGGATCAATCTTTTGCATGGAAGTGGAAAATGTCGCTTTGCGGTGGAGATATGGTCATTTTGCCCTATCCTTATAAGATGGACTTTGATGCACTATTAAATGAGCCAATGTCAATTAACGGAAGGAGCTAAAGGCCCAAGCCTTACAAAGGCACATCAAAGATGAATGCGAAGAAGCAATGAAGATTGGAGTTACACATTTTTCCAAAATAGTTATGTAGTGTAAGTTCTAAATTTATTTCAATCCATTGTAATAGTTGTAATGGGTTACGGGCTCAATGAGAGTTCCAAGCTATAAATAATAGATCATTTAGTGTGCCTAGGTTACAGATTCATGAAGTTGTGGAGCCCTATATAATGGGTTATGACTCAATGATTGTTCTAAGCTGGAAAGAATAGGTCAGTTACTCTGCCTAGGTTGCAGATTCAGTAAGTTGTGGAGCCCTTAAGGCCTTGGGCACCCAGACAATGCATATTTCAACTCTAGGTATATAAGGTAGTGTGTAAAGGAAATTAGGGTTCTCAGCCTCATTGGTTGAGACCACTCTTTGGTGAGAGCTCATGAGGTGTGTGGCTATGGAGTCCTTGAGCTTCTCCTTGCTCATGTGATTTGATTAACACTAATCAATGCTTAATTCTCTTTTACTATGCCTCTCTCATACTTCTTATCATTGTTAATGATACTTTGATTAGCTAGATCGTAACTAATTAGTGGTTAATCCCGCTCTAATCTTCTGTGATTGCCCTCTATTTTTTGTGTGTGCATGTAGGTTTGATTGGAGTGCGTATGCTCAATGGATCTATGTGTGTGTGTTTGTGATTAGTGTGTTGCATGAAAGGATTAGTGATGTGTGTGTGTCTTTGCAACTGTTAGTGTGTGTGATTGTGTTGATCTGAGGTAAAGAGAAGTGGATGTGGATATTGCCAAACATTTTGGCTTAGCTTCTCCATAGGCCAAGAAGCTCGCCTCGTAAAGTCGCCATTTGTGTTACCATGGTTAGCTCACTAATCGTGTGAGTGTTTCCATGCCCAATTGACAACTATTGTTGGTCATTGGAGCTATGCTACGATGGTACCCCCAACATCTTGTGTCGTTGCCAAGGAGTGATGGCCTACGCTTGGCATAATCAAATTGGTTTCCTCATTAATTTTACTCTTGTGTCTATGGTTTCGTGGATTTTGGATATGTGTGCATATGGCATTGTGTAATTTCCCCATATTTGTCACCAAATCTTGCTAATTGTGTGCCTACACACTCTAATTTTACACTAACCCTTTGCTAATTTCACTAATTTTAACTAACTTACACACTAATTTTCTACTATTTGGACTAGCATTTTGTGCTAATGCTTTGATATTTGCCTAAGTAGAGGCTTGGATTGCATTCTAACATTGCCGGTTTGTGCTATTCGCTTAATGATTTGTTGACTTTGGAATGCAAGATTAGAGCTTTGGAGCATCGACGAAAGCGGCCTAGACATTGTGTAAGAAAAAATTGGATGGTATTATTGGATTCAAGATTTGTGCGGTTATGCTTCTCCATTGTCAATTTGTGATTTGGGACTTCTAACTTTACATGTTTGTATACTGTCGTAATGTCGAAATTTTCTTATTAATTGAATGTGAAAATTGATGTTTTCATGTACTAATGTGCATTGTGAATTTGCCTACATGCATGCTTGAATGGTCAATTGCAAGTGTGTGCATAAAAATCAAGTGTGTGTGCACTATAATTGAGTGTGTGTATGCTTAGTTTTAGGTGTGTGTGAACTATTTTGCCTTTGTGTGTGCACCTAAAACTCAATGTATGCATAAAGATCTTGCTAATGTGATGGTTGACTTGTGTTATGGTCATGCCCAATTAGACATTTGTGAATTCAATTTGCAATTTTGACACGATTAACACTTGTGTGTGCACATTTAAAAATTGGTAAAATCTATCAGTTATTAGTGTGTGTGTGTGTGTGTGTGTGTGTGTGCACGCGCGCGTGCGCCTAAAAGTGCTTAATTTGCATGATTAATTCAATTTTTGACTGTAAATTTGAAGTGTGTTATGGTTAATTGCTACATTTTTTAGTTTGAGGATTTTTTGGATTTCATTGGTGAGTTTTTGGAATTTTTGGGTGATTTTTAGCATTTTTGACTAATTTTGGTATTTCGAGCTTCAAAAAATAAAAAAATAAAAAATTGGGTTCGACGGGCACCGGTGTTTGATCACGATCTTGGACGAATGCTCCGGTAGATTTTCAACGTTCATGCGTACTCAATGGGTAACTTTTGGACTTTTTGACTAATTAAATCAATTTCAACAACTTGTTCTGGTGACAATCCTCCCTTGCGGTGATTAAGTGTTATATAGATTTGAAAAAATAGAAAACAACCCCTCCCCAGCCATCTTATGCGTGCTTAAGATGTTCTCTCTCCTCCCTAAGACTTTCTCTGACACACCCCTCTCACTCTCTCTCTCTCCCCCCATGGTCAAACATATAAGATAACCTCTCTCTCTCTCTCTCTCTCTCTCTCTCTCTCTCTCTCTCTCCCCCTGGACCAAACGCATAAGAAACTTTCTTTCTTACTCTCTCTTTCTCTTTCCTCCAACTTTCTGCCCTTAAGGCGCATAAAGAGTCTCTTACTCTTTCTTTCACTCTCTCTTTAGAGCCCCGTCCCACCAAGTGGCTCTGGGGGATGGTTGATTACATCTTGTCATGCCCCGTAAGTAGGTTGACCCTTCAGGCTGGCCAATTTTTATTCAAAAGGCGCAATGAAAGGACCGGCTATAGCCTTTTACCAATTTTCCAACGAGTAGAAGTCTGGTGTGACTTTTACAACTACCTTTACATATCGAGGGGGAGAGGAGAGAGCTCTGCTCGCCATATGAGTCCACATTTTGCAGTTCAGAGAGGGAGGGAGAGAGAGCGCTACACTCCAACATTCCCACACACACACACACACACACACACACACACAGAAAGAGAGAGAGCTTTTTGAACAGTCCTGTAGCATTTGGGGAGAGAGAGAGAGAGAGAGAGAGAGAGAGAGAGAGAGAGAGAGAGAGAGAGAGAGAGAGAGAGAGAGAGAGAGAGAGAGAGTGAGGGAGTTCTCTATGCAGTAATGAAGAGAGAGAGAGAGAGCCATGGAGAACATTGGATTGCAAAATGCATTGCTTGCGATCATTCCAAGTGTCATAGCGCGGCAGAGCAAGCTAAGAAAATTTGTGAATCAGTGCTCCAGTCTACCATGGAGGCCGACGACAACGACTCCATCGAGCTCATCATGCGTGTTATCCCTATCACATTGGCGGGAGGCATGATCTCGCGATGACCTCGCTTTGCAGGAGACCCACTAGTGCCGGAACTTGGATGGTACATCAAACCTAGGTCGACCATACACTGGTGGAACCACTTCGTCTTTCACGCACGTGCTGACAATGAACGATGGAGAGAGATGTTTCGCTTGCCTTTCAACCTCTTCAGAGTCGTTGATTTGGTTAGAGAAGATGTCAAAAAGAAGCCAATTCCAGTGCAGTTGCGTAATATTCCCGGTCGGATTTGGTCTCCAAAAAAGAAAATTGGACTCGCCATCATGCTACTCTCTTTAGGTAATAGCCAGCACCATGTTGCCAATTGTTTTGGGTGCGGTTGTTCCTCTGTCTCTAAATTCTTGTATCAGCTTGCCACTGCATTGATCAAGAATGCGGGATTGCTAGTCTGTTGGCCTGAAACAGAAGGAGAGCTGGCAAAGATCAAAGAGGGTTTTCGTGCAGTCCGTGGTCTCCCCAATTGTTGTGGTGCCATAGATGCTACACATGTGAATATGTATCTCCCAAAGAATGAGACCAACGAAGCTTGGTATGACAGATACGGAAACTATAATATGATAATCCAGGGCATTGTAGATGCAAACATGAAGTTCTTGGATATGAACATTGGCTGGCCCGGATCTTGTAACGATAAGCGGATTTTACGCAACTCTGGTTTCTATAGGTTATGCCAAGGTCGAGAACGATTGGTAGGTCAACCATTTGTTCACGAAGACCTCAGTATTCAATAATATATTGTGGGTGATGGAGGGTACATTCTCTTGCCTTGGCTACTCATTCCATATCCACGCACTATGTTGGATTCTATTAGTCATCGCAAGTACAATTTGTTGCACTCGTCGACAAGGATTGTGGTCGACCGTGCTTTCGGCCGCTTGAAGGAGACATGGAAGTTTGTTGGGGGCACAATTAGATCACCCAATCTACTCACATTGCCTGCAAATCTACAGGCATGTGGCATCTTTCACAACATGCTAATGGATCTAGCGGTAGATCAGGAGATCAAGGTGTGTCAAATAGATGTGAATGACTCACTGTTCGACAATCCATTCGCCCCAAATGTTGGAGGTGACCTTGAAGATACCCCTGAAGGTGTAGAGTTCAGAGAGACCATGCGTGAGTACTTGGATGCGCAAGGGTTAACATACTAATTGCCTACCAAGGTCGATGTAGAAGCTATAGGATTTCTTCATTATAATGGTATGAATAAATTGTCTCTTTCTAGGGCACCTGTTTTTTATGATTGAGTCGATAAATATTCCTTTCTTTCATTTCCCTTATGAGCGAAATGGTGGAGGTACAGAGGTACTATGTAGCTGTTTCACTAGTGGTATAACAACAATTTGTAAAATTATTGTTCCCCAACAAGGATTATGGAAAGTTAGTATTGAGTACTTGTTACTGTCTCGAGCATGGATTTTTATTATAGTTAATGTTCTCAAATGTGTCGTCTTTTCATTGGTAGACAGTGTAGTGCAACTTCTGAGGCATAAAAATTGTAGTTTGTACCAGCAGCTTGTGGACTTCATATTTCATACTGGGATTCAGATTGATTACGCTTCACCTCCTACAGGCTATGAATGTTACAATAAATCCAAATGTCAGTCAAAGATTGAAAAGGTTACATTGCACTAAAAGCTGAGGAGCACTTTCTATGACGATTACATGGTGCAATTGCAAAAGCTTCATTGCAGACTTGCTGGCTGTGCACCAGCAACAAGAGCATTTGAATACAACTCTAACATAATAGAAGCTTGCATCGACTGACTTCTGGCTGAGGATAATCTGTTGCCATTGCCTCGATTTTTCCACTAGAATGTACGTCAATTTTTAAGCCCCTCTAGCAGGGACTCCTTATGACAGATTAGTACTCAGGTGCAGATGGCCGCAAAAAGAGTAATATGCAATGACAAAATGATACAACCTGACAAAAATTGAATTCAAAGCCAAAGTAAACTGAACTTATGCCAAAATATATCATTGCAATGTCACGACAGAAAAACCCTGAAAATACAGATTTGATTAAACTAAAAAGCTTCTCGATAATGCCGCATTGTTGCCTATAGCAATCCAAACTTTTGACACCTTAAAAGATAACACAATACTGAACTAAAACGATACATGAGTGAAATCCCAAAAAACAAGAAAGTTGTGTTCGTAATGATGACAACATTGAAGCCTTACAAGACAACCATACAATTTTTCCATTGCTACATCTTATCAACAATCCTGTTCAAGGCATTTGAGAGTCCTTCCAGCCCCATCGCCGAACACGGCCCGATCTCAACTTTTGTACGCTCAAGGTCGCTAATATCCTTGTGTCTTACATTTTTTGCTTCCTCTGCAGCTTCGAGTGCTTGTGTGATATCTTTCGTGGCTTCCTTCAAACCCACATCGTACACATGGGTACGCTTTCGTACTCGCTTTGGGACCCCACCATTGGTGGAAGTCCTCTCAATGGTTTCATCCACATAGTCACTTTCACCAGCACCAGGGGTTCTTGGAGTACGCTTATCTATAAAACATCAAAACAATTGAGTACGTTTGAACCAAAGTTATTTGGCGTGATAGACATGTTGCAAAACATATTTCGTACTATTGTTGGAGTCGACGACGGGGGTTGGTGGATTCAGCACAGGGTCATGTCCGTAGTAGCGCTCCATGAGGTCAAACACATCTCTATCAAAATTTAGGTTTGAAAACTTTCCCTCGTCCTTGCGTTCTCGCGCGGACATCTGCCAGTAGCTACTCTTGCCAGACGGCGCATTTCGTTCCCAATCTGAAATCTCCTTTTGAATAAAGGCCAATCGTTTTGACTTGTCATATGCTGCCTTCCAGTCTACAAGAACGCCACGCCCGGCCATCACAGCTACTATCTCACACCAATGCTGCTCTAGTGTTTTAGACCTACCTCCAACTCTAGCATGGAATCTGTCCAACTCATGTACTCTCTTCACTTCGATCAATACTGAAGTGCTCCTTGTGTCTCAATGAAAGCGTGAGATGGAGTGCTTAGTTGTTGGGGCAGGATCAGATGTTGCACCTCGCTTTGTCCTCTTTCCTGTGGTTCGATCTACCGGGGGTTGTTGAGTGGGTATGGGATTGGGATCAGGCTGCATGGTAGCATCTTCAGATGGAAATTGGCTGTCGAAACCACCTCATCATGCATGTCGTCGGAATTGAGGTCGGCAAGGTATGTCCCTTGAGATGGTGTTGCAGTCGAGTTGATGGTAAATTGTGACTGAAGAGGATAGAACTGCTCATGTCCATTCGTGAAGGTAGAGGAAGAGCGCGAGGTTTGTTGGTTTTGAGTGAGAAATTGAGGGAAAGATTGAAAGGATGACACACTTGCGGCTTGGCACGCCTGCAACGAAAGAAACTATCTATCATCAGGTGCTTAAAGGGGTTTCTATCTATCAGAAAAAAGAACCATAACCACAACAAATGATCCTAACAAATCAGCCCACAATCCATAACAGTCAGCCAACAAACTCATATCAATGCACTTGACAAACACTTTTTATCAAACCATCACAGACCTTGCTAACAATTCCAATATTGCCACAACCCTAAAAATATTGCTGGCACAACTAGATGCAACCACAAGCTCTACATACCAATATCATCCCTTCTGCCTTGTACGTCTCCTATAGACATAGATTCTCATTCTCCCAAAGCAGTCATCTGAAAGAAAATACAACCAACCAAAATCATACGATGTCCAACCTACATAGTTTCCTTCAACGCGACTTGCTCGATGATCACTTCCCTCCTCATCCCCCTCCCGTTCTTTGTCTATCTCCCAACTTTTCATGACAGCAATGCATCTACTTTTTGATCAGCCCATTACTTTCACCCAAGCCGACACACCTTCCTGCATCAGTGAAGTATATAGCCAATCGCTTCACAACTCTAACCTAGAATGAATTTACATTCTCCTACAATGGCCCTCCGCAACTGAAAGCTTTATGGAGCAAGAATTCTTTAGCGTTTCCAATGACATCAACTCACACCAAAGCAGTTTTATGGCACAACATGATTGCAGTCTGAGTTTTCATCACTCATTCAAAGTTATGAGACATTAGTGCAAAGAGGCCTCCTTTCTTTGTCCGTCTCTCTCTCATTTGTGTACAGCGATGAAGGCAGGCAGGCAGGGCTCTGTTCAAACCTCACTACATATGAGTAGAAGCGATGCATGTGCAAGGGTTATGCTAAAGAAATGGGGAGGCCGAGAAAGAGCACATGAGCAGAGTAGAGTTAGTGCAGATGGCCAGCAGATGGCATAGAGGAAAATGTTGGCTCTGATGAGAATGGCCAGTGGCGGTGTGCAAATTGCCCCTGAACTTGTAGTCGACCCGCACAGAACGCCAAATCAGAGGCCGCCATCTCCTCGATGACTTGCAATAGCCAGTCAAGTATTGTAAGCGCTCTAAAAATTTGGTTTTGGGCTGGATTTTGGAGGGGCTACAATGGGTGTGTCGATCCCTCGTATGCGCTGTAACCGCTTGGTGAGACCTGAAAAGTTAGCGCTTATGGTGCACCCATCCCCCACAGTGATTGGGTGGGACGGGGCTCTTAGTTAGTCTTTCTGGGGTTTCTCAAGCTTTCATTCTCTCTCTCTCTTCTCTCTCTTCGCCTCCTTGGCAGGGCACCGACATAGCATCCGTATTCTCTCATTCCGCGTTGTCCAATGTGCGCCATACACACACAAACAGCTCTCTGCACGTGCTCTCTCTCTCCCTCCTCGAGGCCCCACACACATACACACACACACACACACACACACACACACACACACACACACACACCCGTTGTCCTACATTGCGCACCCACCCAGTGTTAGAAAAAAACCGGGGTCTAGTGTATTTTAACCGGTTGAAATTGTAAAATCCCGGTTAGATGTCAAGCTTGCCTTTAAGAAAACCGGCAAATTTTCACAAGTTTAAGTGTAATTGCCGGCAAAAGCTTCAAATTTTGACCTAAAATCAGGAGAAATTCAAGTTTCCCCTTATTTTGACCGGTTTGGGAAAATGTATTTTTCTTGCCCTGCACCCACCCTAGGTTGTCACCTCTCACTCTCCGTCTCATTCGCTGACAGCAATGCAGAGCGCCACGTGGGCTCTCTCTCTGTCCCTTTCCCTGATGACACATTCACGCACAAACTCTCTCTCTCTTTCTCTCTCTCTCTCTCTCTCTCTCTCTGTCCCTTTCCCTGATGACACATTCACGCACAAACTCTCTCTCTCTTTCTCTCTCTCTCTCTCTCTCTCTCTCTCTATCCCTTTCCCTGATGACACATTCACGCACAAACTCTCTCTCTCTCTCTCTCTCTCTCTCTCTTCCGTTCAGTTCACTCTCTGGTCCGACTGTGCTGCTACCCACGTGCTCGCCCGCCTTGTGCGCCCTCAGACACGCACACGCCCTCCCTACGCTGCATGCTGGGCACTCACACGCTGCCATCAACGCCGGCTCCAGCTCGTCCCGCCATCACCGTTGCAGACTGCTCGCCCTCGCCATCGCCATTCAGGCCAGGTAAGCAGTAGATTAAAAAACACAAAAAATGCCAAAAATGCAAAAAAATATTAAAAAAATTCAAAACTGCCCAAAAATTTCACAAATAAAAGTAAAAAATCGTTAAAAACTCAAAAAATCCATAAAAATCAGAGAAATTTCCAAAAAAGTTTGTAAGATTCAAATTATTTTCAAAAAATCCACAAAACATTAAATTTCAAAAATTTCACAAAATAATAATGAAAATAATAGGGGAGCAGTCGAAAAAGAAAAAAAGACAAAAAAGCAAAAAAAGTCGCCAGGAAAGTCACGCATCGTAAGAGTAAGAAAAGCAACAAGAGTCTGAAAAAGCGACGAAGAAATCGAGCCTTGAGTCGGGTAGAAATTTCAAAATTGTAAAAAAAAGAGCAAAAATGAAACTAAGCAAAATCGAGAAATCGGATTTCCGTTAAGAGTCAATCGGGTACAACACGTTCACACGAAGCTTAGTTTGAAACTGAATTTTGAGTAAGATTGGGCCGTCAGGGCATTGCTCACGCACTGAAATTGCGAATCGGGGTTGAGATTAGCAAACTTTGGCAAAACCTAGCAAAATTTGAGTCGTAAGTCTCACCAAAGTCTAGAATTTGACCTAGAATCAAGAAAAACCCCTTGGGAATCGGGATTTAATCATTTCGACCACGAACATCACTGTTCTAGCCCAATTTTGGATAGTGATCCCACAGTTCAGTTAAGGAACACCAGAGGCTATAAGTCATTGTGCACGCCACAAATTGGCAAGTGCAAGCAATTGCATTGTAGATTGGGCTATTACAATCAAAAGTTTTCATCATTTCAAAGACACAGTCAATTCTGACAAATTCGAGATAGAGTTTATCAACTCTTGTGAGTTTGAAGAGCAATCTTGTCAAGCTGAAGCAAGAGAAATTTGATTGGAGAACATGATCATCTGCAAGGAGACAGGTTTTACAGACCAAGACAGCATGGGCTCAGGTTGATCCAGGAGTTCAAATGCACCATAGTCAGGCAACACAAGCACAAATGTAACAAATCAAATTTTACAGCTATATAGCGACATTGGAGATAAAGTCTTCTATATAGATTTAGAAGTCCATAGGTATCTTATGAGCAACAAGAGCATCATAGGAGACAAGATCATATTGCTCAGAGTAAAGCTAGATTCAGAGAACTCCCAAATGTTTACAAATTTTAGTGGAGCCAAGTATTGCAAGCTCAAAAATGAAGTGCATATAGAAGTGCAAAAAATTGACCCAAGTGTTTATCTAGACATCTGCAAAAGTCAACAAACCATACAATTGGTGCATATGCAATCAGGATCATTGTACATGGATTACAGTGGTCGGATCTACAATTGAGAGCCAAAAATGGAAGATCCAACAGATCAACAATTAGAAGCTAGTCTAATTGGAGGAACAAGTCAAAGGTAGTACAAAGGTCAAGATGGAGCAGTCTATAGCTTGATGCTGAGTGTTCTAAAAGAAAATGCTGACAATTTGGTCAACGCCAAAGTAGAGACTTCTCAACAAGAGCTTGAGATGGACGAGCCAATTGAAATACCACCCGTCATGGCGTATTGCTCAGATTGTGGAAGAAAAGGTGAACATTTTCCAAAGGATTGTCCCATAAAACCAAAAAACAGGGACATAGTAACTGCAAAATAGAGCATATAAAAATTTGGAAATGCGGATTGCAATGTAAGTGCAATCTAACTCGTCACTTTTGATGCAATCAAATGATTTTGCATTACCATTAGAAGCACCAACAAAAGCACGACAAGTTCAGAATTTGCATGAGGATGCATAGGCACGTTGTGAAGGATTGGGAGGCTTTCCTCTACAACACCTCAAACTAGCACGAAGAAAAGACGATGAAGAGGATATCTCTTTGAAGATACTGCGGATTGATCCTTGCTTCAAAAAATTTTGACAGCCTCACTCACACTTAACCTCGACTAGCTTCCCTCTACACCGCTACAACTCCCACTATACTTGGATGCATCAAAATAAGCAAAGGGATAAAAAAAACCAAGGAAAAAATTGAAGGAAAAAACATGAAAATCTATGTACTTCTGCTTATAAAACCAAGGGATTCACTTCTTTTCAAACGCCCTTCCATGTGCTAGTAGAGGCTCCATAAACGCTTCCATATATACACATATTTTGACCAAAACCCATCCAAATAAAGCTCAATTGGAAAACCCACAAATTTTCGCAAAAAACAAAAAGCGAAAAAAATTATGGAAAACTTGAGAAAAACCTTGCCTTTTTTCACATGTACAAGCAAAGAATTATAGTGCATAGTCTACCCTCAAGTAGCTGTACCACAGGGAACTGCACACAACATAGTTTCCATACCTCATACCAAGATGAAGAGAGGTCAATACGGAGAGCTAAGAACCCACTTTCATCAGCCCATTGAGGAGATACACACTCTCAACTCACCACACTAGGCTCTTGCAAGGCAAGAGAGGCACCCCTACATCAAAACCCCACCGTACACCGCAGGTTGCAGCACATAGAGTTTCTTCTTCACAGCTAAAAACTCCCACTCACTCATGACCCTCAGCTCATAAAAACTCAGTTTTTTCTTCAATTTTTTAAAGCACTCACTCACTTTTTGAATTCTCGACACTTCTATGTACAAAAACAACAAAACTGTCTACCTCGTACAACTGGCCCGCCGCATGCGTAAAGACAGATGGCACACGTAGCCTTTGTACACTTTGTACAAGGATGATTTATTTACATCTAAAGGGTCCAACAACATTAAAAAAACACTTCTGGAAGTCTTTGAGGTGTCCCGCACCATTCTTCAAAAACACGTCACATATGCGGCCCTCCCAACAAGCATGGAACACTTTCAAGTGTTCCATATGCATTTCTTGCATCAAGTAGATTCAGTCTATAAAGTTTGCATCCCAAGAAGGCAAAAATTATCATGATAAACACCAAAAATGGTGGATACTCTCACCACCCACTTCCATTCTTCATGTAATAACCATACACATGATATACCAAGAGCTACGTCGCTTGAAGCAAAAGCCCATGCACTTGTGAAATCCAGTATATCCCACTTACCTCTATCAAACACATAACATTGCATGCTATCATTTGAAAAAATAACATTCTCAAAATCATTGATATAATCATGGTACCTCCCAACATATCTATCATATACATCATCATAAAAAACAAAACAAACAATGAGTTGGCTACCATGTTCATAACGATGCCATTCAAAGTAGTTCATCTCCCACAAGCTATTGGCTTGAAAATCATAGACACATAGTAATGCATCACAATATTTCTCGAAGGTACTCAATATCCTCTTCACATAAACATCAAAGCATCTCTCACTCATGACACAGTACATATTATCCTTTCTTGACATAACTAGAGACAAACTATCATCAAAGCCTTGTCCCTCCCCATCCACAATAACATCATCTCTCATAAAATATTTCTTGTTTTTTTGCATCTCAAAAACAATCATAAGAGGCATAATACCATCCACCATATCAAAATTCACAAGGGATGCATGCTCTTCATCTCTATGCTTGGCATCATAAAAAATGTCCTCAATCTCATCAAACAAGCCAAACATAGACACATAATCTTCATGTGACACCATCTCATGCATAATAATGGGATATTGATCATCATCAAAGATCTCAATTTTTGCATTATCAAAAGAGTCATGAGACACCAAAGCATCATGTGTAGCATGAGTACTTTATATCACTATCGATAACCATGGGGAGCTCATCAAATAATACATATGTAGAGACATAGTCTTCATCCACCTTAACATCATTCATAGAGAAGGACTCCAATTAGCATTCAAGTCATCAAATCATCACTTTCATCACCAAGAGAAATATCCATGAGAGAATTTGTAGCATCCAAATCCACATGACAAGTATCCATCTCATCTACGGTTTCATCTTCCACACAATTACATGATGCTTCATTCTCACACTTGACTTCTTGGTCACAAAGATCTACCTCAAGCTTTGATAATGCATACTCTGCCATAGGCTTACCCAAATGATATTCTTCATATTGAAAGTTCAACTAACAATGCCAGTCACCTCATCCACTTTGCATGTGTTGTCAAAGACAATGTCTTCCTTATCCCATAAAGATGCATATTTATTAATGTAACCTGCTTCTTCACTTGTAAGACCTTTGCTAAACTCCAAGAGAGCATCATTTTTCTTTTTCCAACTACCACATTTTCCATACATAGAATCATCCATAACATACTTTTGAAGTACCTACAACACGGGGAATTCACTCTATATATAAAATGGGACGCCAGACCTGCGAGTGGATAACTTTGATAAAACACCTATATATGACTCATATGAGGGAATATGACCCCCCTTTCTACATTGATACAACAATCAATGAAAAAACTGTCATACCCCTATCTTACATATAAAATTTAGGTCTCACATGATCTAACTGAGTAAAACTAGTCGAAGAGTGTGTAGCATAGTGGCTGGTAACATACTAAGGAACCATTTCTATTGATAACTAGATGTACCCTCAATGTGTCTTAGTTTGACTTTCAAACTAATTGCCCGTCTAGCTACTCGTCCAATTCTGACCCATCTAAATTACTCAAAAAACATGGTCAGAAAGTTATGCTAGGTTCTCCATGTAAATTTGCATCCATACAAACTCTTTATAGATTTCATCCGTCAACAAATGGACTATAAACAAGTAATTGATACAAAGCAGTGCTAGTTCTTGCATGTATCTTTGTAGCTCTTGCAATAATCACAAGTTCGAGGGATGACTCTTTTGGAAAGCCATGATTTTGAAACACAAAAACTTCCTCTCTTTTTTTTCCCTTTCTCACTCCTCCCCCCAACCAATAAATATGATACCCCCTCCCTTCTTTTTAAGATTGGAAGATAAATTATTAGGGGCCTTCCCTAAACTTATACGCTTATGTAACTTGTAAAAAAAAAACCCTCCCCTGCACTTACGTGGTGCGATAACTTTTCCATGGTGAATCCTTTAAAGAATGAGGATGCAAGAGAGTTACACAAGACAAGCACAAAACACACAGAGATAGAAAGCTTCTTCTTCTTCTTTGCTAAGAAAAGAGAGTACAAAATGACTAAGTGCTAAAGATGAAAAGTAGCACATATGTACATGCGATCACTAAGTGTGAACTCGCTAGAAGCATACTAGGTTGGCACTATAAGTGTAGTCCAGCTGTAGAATCACTGGCAGAGATCCTCCGTGATGGTCACCTAACGCTCCGGTGAGTAAATTTCGTAAGCAGCCAAGACCCGTAGTGGATGCCAGCTCAAGATGTAGAGCTCGACATCTCAACACTCCCCCTGAGCTTTGCATGCCGCAGAGTCCAAGCATAGTCTGGAAACGTTGAAGCTTCTCAGCTCCAAGGGCCTTGGTAAAGATATCCGCTATTTGCTCCTCTATGCTGAGGTAGACCAAGTCGATGTTGCCCGCCAACACTCGCTCTCGAACGTAGTGGTAATGGACCTCTATGTGCTTGGTCCTGGCATGGAACACTGGGTTCCTAGCCAACTGCATACTGCTGAGGTTGTCGCAATGGATGAAAATCTGCTGGTCCACCTGCACTCCCAAGTCCTCAAGTAATGTGCGTAGCCAAGCTACCTCGCACGCCGCAACTGCTGCACCTCTGTACTCAGCCTCTATGCTCGATAAAGCAACCGTAGGCTGCTTTTTGTTGCTCCAAGTAACAACAACACTCCCAAAAGAGAACATGAAGCCACTCATAGATCTCCTATCAACAATGGTGCTTGCCCAATCTGCATCTGTATACCCATACAATGCTAATGGCACATCTGCTGCATAGAACAATGCGTAGTCAAGAGTCCCTTGCACATACCAAAGTGTGCATCGTACTCCATCCAAATGTGGCTTCCTCAGAAGCTGCATGAACTGACTCTTCAAGCCTACTGTGTAGCTCAAGTCTAGGGCCTCGTGATAGTTAAGTAGAGTAGACTACCCACAATCTTCTTGTACATCTTGACATCCTCAACAACGTTACCCTTCTCTGCACTCAGCTTTGCATTCACATCCAAGGGAATAGAGATTGGCTTACAATCAGCCATACCATACTTTGAAAACATGTCCAAATCATATTGTCTTTGTGATAGCCATACACCCTCTGGAGTCCTCTGGACTCCTGTTTGAGAAGACCCTTCACATGGTCAATCTCCATAGCATTTTCACCCACAATAATAAGGTCATCTACATATATGGTAATGACCACAATCCCCATATCACTCTCACGTACATAGAGTGAATGATCAGCATGAGCTCTCCTAAAACAAATACTGACAAGATATTTGGAAATCCTGTCATACCATGCTCTAGAGCCCTGCTTCAAACCATACAAGGCTTTGAGAAGCCTGCATACATAATCTGGGTAACCTGGATCGACATAACTAGGTGACTGATCCATATACACTTCCTCTTGCAACTCACCATTCAAGAATGCATTCTTTACATCCATTTGATGCATAATCCATCCTCTAGATGCAGCCACTTCTATGACAACTATCACAGTCGTCATCTTTGCCACTGGAGCAAAGGTCTCCTCATAGTCTATGCCATACGTCTGTGCATAACCCTTTGCGACCAGCCTTGCCTTGTGACTTTCAATGTTACCATCAGCCTTATGCTTGATTTTATACACCCATTTACAACCAATAGATTTCTTGCCACTTGGCAATGGCACCAAATACCATGTGTCGTTTGCTTCCAATGCAGCCATCTCTTCATTCATTGCATCATCCCAATGCACATTTCCAACTGCATCCTCAAAACATGTGGGGTCCACATCCTGTATCACCTTAGCCATGTAGGCTTGGTGATGCGCTAGATACCCATCATAAGTCAATTTATGAACTGGATTTTTGACTTTGTTAGATCTGCGCGGTCCTGGGTCACTCCTTTGCCCTCTAGAATCTTCTTGTATTTTCCTTACACCAGGTGTCCTGACAACCAGAATTTCAAATTCCTTATCTAGAATTTGTTCAGAACCATCATTAGGGAAAATTTGGACTCACAAAGGGGCCTTATAAGGAGTTTGACTTACTCTCTCATGTCCAAAACGGACGTGCGGTACAATTTTTGCAAATCAGCTCTAAACTTGGCGGAGATTTGACAGTTAGAATCTACTCTTCAAGCTCTTTCTATTGATATATAGCATGTCATGAGATTCCTCATATTTTGAAAGATTCTATTTTTTATTCTCTAGATTCTAGACGGAGTTGTCACATCACAAGAGAATAAAAAAATAGAATCTTTCAAAATATGAGGAATCTCGTGGCGTGCTATATATCAATAGAAAGAGCTTGAAAATTCGATTCAACTGTCAAATCTCCGCCAAGTTTAGAGTTGATTTGCAAAAATTTTACCGCACGCCTATGAGAGAGGAAGTCAAACTCCTTATAAGGCCCCTTTGTGAGTCCAAATTTTCCCTAATGCTGAATCCATGTCTATATGTGAAAAACCTGATGATGCATCATCCATAAAGGGAGGTTCATCAACCTTTTCCTTTCCTTTTTGTGATACATTCCCTGTACCTGCTGGTGGAGTAACCTATGTACGTAGTTTACCATTCCATGGCTTCTCAACAAAGCCACGAGAAGAGGACTCTTGTGGTCCACTCAAAACCTGTGACTGTGGCCTCACATTTTGTACAACCACACCATCTTTTACATCAGCCCCAATAGTGCCATGTGCATTACTGTACCAACTGCTCATCTCATCAAAGACTACATCTTCGCTCACTTGTAATTCTCGTGTAGTAGGATTGTAGCACCTGTACCCCTTTTGTTCAAGGGAATATCCCACAAGAATACATTTCTCTGCTTTAGGATCCAATTTCCTACACAACTCATCTGATACATGCACGTAAGCTATGCAGCCAAACACTTTCAAGTGTACCAAATCAGGCTTTGTACCTGTAAACTTTTCCTCAGGTGTTACATCATGCACCGCAGTTGTAGGTGTCGTGTTCATAATGTACACAACTGTATTTATAGCTTCAGTCCAAAAATGATGAGGCATGTTCTTCTCATTCATCAATGCACGTGCAACCTCTACAATGTGCGGTTAAACCAATCCTTCACTTCTTTGTTACTTGTTGATGGTCTTAGGCTTTGTCTTATTGCTTGGAAGGTGGCTTCATCAGGTAGTGTCTCCTTGTATTTTTCAGCTTTCTCAAAGCATCTTTGGAGGCATTCCATTAGATTGCTGGATGTTTCCATTGCCTCATCATCACTATTATCCTCTGAAACAAATCCACTCCTCTCCTCTTGGACACTGGAAATAATAGCCAGGGAGAAATCCTCCCTTAAATAAAAGATGCTTTGCACATCATGTAAAAAGATATAGGTCCTGTCTCCAATCCTGAAGTCAGGCACAGCAGGTAGCATCATCTGAGCATGCTTCTCAGTGAAGTTACTGACATCCAAAGGAAGTTTGATTTTTGTGGTTTTCACAGAGATCATCTTACTTCTTTGTACTTCAATTGCCTCAACCTCAAGGTCGACTGTATCTTCAACCTCCTCGACTTCTTGTATATGAGTTGTCTCCTCGCATTCTTCATCTGGTGCTGCATCCTGCTCCTCTAACACCTCATCAGGATTCTGCATGAGGAATCCAAACAGGTTGTTCAGGTAAATCATAAAGCCAAAGGATTCCTGAATGAGTTTGCATTCTTTTTGGTGCAAAGGGTAGGCTGAATGTCGGCAAGAAGGTGGTAATTCCCTATACTTCTTCAGTACCTGTCCCTTTCCACCACAATCATTTAAATGCACAAGAGTCATAGTGGGCAGAACAACCCTCCCTACCTGCACCATCACTTCAAACTTATCTCTGTAGGACTGCAAGAATTCACTGTGCTGAGCTAACAGGTCTTCAATGTCAAACTTTGGGTTAAACATAGAATGAACTAGATCAAACTTGTCCCCAACACCACAAGATGATGCAAAATCAAACAGCCTCTCATCAGTTGCAGCTAGGTCTTCCAGAGAAGACACATCCTCTTTGGATTTACCTTTAGTTGCACAGGGACTGCTTTCTGGCATATCTGCATCATCTGAGAAGTCTATATTCCTCTTTCTTGTATTTTTCTTGACAAGTACTGTACAGGGTGAGGGACCCTTGTAGGGTGAGGGATCCTCTTGGTCTGGTGACCTCTCTGATTGATCTTCACCAATTGACTCTTCTTCAGATATGTCCTGAATTCATGTCAGGGGTCAACTACATCTGTAGACCTGTGGTAGGAAAACCTCTTTCTACAGGGGTCAACTACATCTGTAGACCTGTGGCAGGAAAACCTCTTTCTACAGGATGAGAGCTTCATGTTAACTCTCTCTCTCTCTCTCTCTCTCTCTCTGTGTGTGTGTGTGTGTGTGTGTGTGTGTGTGTGTGTGTCACTTACTCTGACATGATATGTGCAGTCTTGGATTGCTGACAAGGATGACTTCCTTCGGTGGCGGACTCGAGAGTATCGTGGAAGGGATGTGGCCCTAGCGCAGTACCTTTCAAAGCTTTGCGAGTCACCGATAGTAGTTTTTCACAATTCCATGTCACAAGAGGGTTCAATAGCAACTTACAAATTCAAGAAACTATCACGCTTCTTGGGTGGACCCGTGCTACCCAAAAGTGCAGATAAAGTCATTCTTGTGGACAAAGTGTTTGCTAGAGATTGTTTTGGTTACTGCCCGGGCTATACAGGTGGTCGGGTAGTGTATTACTACACCTACACAGCAATGGCACTAACTCTTGGTAGACAAAACCCAGATGAACTTTTAGAGTATGGCAAACATCTCATGATTCGTTACAAGGGTGACGTGCCAAAAAACAAAATTGAACCTTCAAAATCTTGATACACTTCAAGTAGCAATTGTATAAGATCATGTATTACATAAATTTTGTACAATGTCATCCACTCAGAGTATCTTTCTCCACTTGTGGTTCACATACACCATTGTCTCTCTCCACCTTCGTTGACTTTCTCGAGCTCCGGAGTTGTTGTATGCCATTGATCTTTTAACTTTTTGTTGTTGTAAATGTCTGATGGCTTGTGCTGTTGCTGAATTTTCCAAGACTTCTTTTGCGTGCATTCGATGAATGATTCTACGATAGAACCATTCAAATAATTCTCTCAAACTGTTAGCCTTGATTCGAGAGCCACCATGTTGTGTGTGCCTGAAATAAGCATTTCTCGCCATGTAATGAGACTTTTCCATCCCTTGGGTATTCCATATTACCGGGTTCCCATACTTTTGTATAAAATATGGTAAATGATTGAAGATGATGTGCTGGATATGAAAACAGATTAGTTAGAATGTTTTACACTCACATAGTTGCACATAAAAGAGAATCAAATACACGATAATACCATGTAGTGAGTAATCTGGCTGTCTGTCCATGCTGTCTTGAATGATTTTTTGAGAAGGTTGAGATTCTCCTTGAACTTGTTCATATCACCTTGTGACCAGTCATCTTTGTCGCACATCAAAAATAGGATGTCTATTGATCGCCAAATCTCAGCCTTCGCATTACGAGTAGTTGGTTCTTGGTCTTTGACTGCAATATGTAGCTTTTTCTAGCTCTGATACTCTACCTTGCTAACATAAGATGTGTTATATATTTTTCCATGTTTTGTTAGCTTTGTATCTCTTGTACCTTGGGGTTTAGATAAAAACCTCCGTGCCTTCACCCCACCGATGGATGGTTTGCATGGGACATCCTTCTTAGCAGTTGATTTCTTTTCATCCCGCTGGATTTTCACATTGCCACCATGAAGACCCATATCCGACAGTACCAATTCTAAGCATTGCAGGGCTACTTGTCGCTCTGTTGAGTTCTTAATCTTCCAAGCAAACCCGATATATAAGTAGACCAATTTCTCCACAATTCTACAAAGGGCATGCATTGTACAGATGTGGACATTCACAAGTGGTATTTTCAAAACCGGTTGAAAAGCAAGATCCTCAATGTGACGTGTTGGAGCTTTTCTCCACCACTTTGGGTCCATAACCTTTGTACGCTCCATGCAGAACAAACACGGCGACTTTGCCATTACACCCATTCCACAATTATACATGCACTTTAATGTTTTGAGGTCACCTGCAAGATGCCACTGAACTTGAAAGTCTCCCCTTCCATCTAGATGTAGTACCTCTGGTTAGTCTGTCGATCAATCACCTCCGGAATATTAGTTTGATGGAACACCCAGTATAGAATCTCATGATCTTCTTTCTTTACCTGCAACACAAAATAAATGAGACTTAAGTAGATGTGAACATTTGAGCTTACCTGAGAATCTCGCTTACCTCAAACGCACCAAGCCACCATATGTTAGATTCTGATTGAACACTAAAATACAAAGGATCATCACTGGGACACTTTGAGAGGGCTCTATTCATTAAAGTAATAGTAACACGCTCTAGCTTTTTCTCTTTAACAAGCTCACACTCATCCAGTTTTAACACAAAATGTAATACCCCTCGTGACTCTTCAAATGTGATGTTGTAAAACTCCACCATTCTCTTCTGTAACATCTGCAGGTCCATAAAAATATTATTGAAGTCATCATATGCCATGTTTGCTCCATGGCCACTGTAAGTTGCTTTAATATGAAAGGGCTGTCCAAGATAATCTCCCTGTGCCTCGGTAAGCTGAATCCTCTCTTTCCAAACACTTGAGGCTGATGGTAGAAGTTTGGATTTTATACCCTTCTTAACAAAGATGGATGAGACTGACTTTTGGATAGCCGAATATCCTCTTTTGCTTACACCAAGTGAATCAAGTGTGCCTTGCATCTCTTTTGCAGGCACTGAGTTCTCTGAAATAAAGCGGTCCACTACATTTCGTTGTAGGACCTTAAACTTCTTGTCATGTACTATATCTGTTGCCAGGCTTCTACTTATAAGTGGCTTCAATCTCTTTCCTATATTGGCTTTGGGGTCAATGTTTTCCTTGTCAGGATAGATTGAATCTCTACATGAAGACAATGCATAAGTAAATAATAGAAAATTTGCTTCACTAACACTATTTAGGCACATGAAAACAATGCATAACAATAAAAAACAAAAAGATTACTTAACTAAGATAATGTAGCCAACCAAGAAGCATCACCTTAATGCTCAGATTCTTTTCTTGAGACCTCCAGATGCAACCTGCAATGTTTCAAGATTACGCAATTTCTTCTTTCGGATACGACCACCCAAGATGGTGTCCTTCATTTGACAACTTCATACCTTTCCTTTCAGTTCTTGTACCTCTGTTTTGTGTTGCAAAATGGTAACCTGATCTGTAGAATGTAAATGTGAAAGGCGAACAATCTCACATTGTTGAGCTTGGAGAATGCCCTTGTAAGTTTCAGCTTCTCTTGTAAGAGATTTGCAATAACCTAGAAGGCCCTTTTCTCCATCACCAGCAAAGGTCAATAAGCTTGTAGGATTGACAAACGGTGGAGACGCATTAGTCATTGGATTCTTAGGGTAGAGAGAGCCTCTCGTCCATATATCTATGTGTTTAGCTCCCTGAGCTCTGAACGTGTCTATGGAAGAGGGAGGTATATGTGTGTTTGTTTTACTACGCTTAATCAATGGTTGGTACTCATTGTCCAAATCAATGTGAAGGTGATATTTGGCTCGTTTCTGGGTAACATTTGTGCCATTTGAGGAGTGCGCCATTAGCCAAATGGGCAGGTTTAATGGAAAGTGAATAGCGGCTGCGCCTTCGTCCCTCCATGTTAGCCTCATTCCCTCCATATTGACGAGGTTCATTCAATGCAACTGAAAAGAGGATTATCCCTCAATCACTACAAACGAATGTTCAGAAGAGTAAGGAATCTACTTAAAGTATACTTTTTGAACTTTTACTATGAAAGACCCAACTCTATTATTTGCCATTTTTTATAGAGAGAGAGTGCAAAAAATACATTTTCTTAGAAGGCCCTCCAAATGACCTCCGAAATTCCCTAATGATCAGCCACAACACCTGTGCCCTGTGCAAATAATGCAGCTTTTACCTGAGGCATATCTACATTCAGCGTAAACATTCTGCCCACACATTTTCCCTCTGTGATCAGCTTACAACCATTCTGGAAATCTTCTACATACAACCATTTGGATTGAAGCGAACCTACAAACCCTGCTCAACCATTTGTCCAACAGAAACAAGATTATTTGTAATGTTTGGGACACGAAGTACATCTGCTAAGTACTTTGATTTCCCATTCTTTGTATTTAGAGGTATGTCCCCTATATGAGCAATGGGGTGAGTTGTGTCATCTCCTGTCTACACATAGCCTGACACATCTGGTTTGCGCATATCTCTAAACCACTCTCCACGAGATGTCATGTGATTAGAGGCACCTGAATCCACATACCAAACATCATCTTGGGTGGATTCTCTGCAGTCATTGTATTCATTACATGCTGCATAACAAACATGCGCTCACTTCTGCTATCACCTGCATCTCTGCTAGTAGATGCATAGTTGCCCTGTTCTCTCTCTCCACTTGCTAAACCCTTTAGACAGTTGCGTGACATGAGACCTTTTTCACCACAAGTCCAACATTCTCTGCTATCTGCAGTATGTTGCTGCTTGCTTGATCCTGCACCACGACCTCTTTGACTCCTCCTGCCTTGATACTGGTTTCCCCTGCCACCTGTATTGTTTTGATTTGATTGACCTTCTCGAGATTGGCCCATACAACCACTTGGGCCTCGACCATGACCTCTACCTCTGTTGGAGTTAGAATAGAAGACCTGTTCAGACTTATTTTTTCCATGAGAAAAAGATGTGTCAAGACCAAGGTTCTTCTTCTCAAGAATAAGCATAGAAATCAAATCTTGGAACACGGGGATGTCGTCTCTTGTATTCATGGAAGACATGAAATGTACATACTCATCTCCTATATCATCCAAGCATGCACGGACAATGTCATCGTCTTCCACTGAGACTTTAATAGATCCAAGAGCCTCAATTATACTCTTGATCTTCAAGGCATAATCATTGATGGAGAGGTTGTTCCTCTTAACCTGATTTAGCACCGACTTTAGTTGAAGCTTCCTGGCCTTGGTGTTCACCTCGAACACTTTGCCTAGGTTTTTCCATGCAATGGCGGGGGTTTCAGCATCCTATAGATAGCCCATCATGCCATCTGTGATACTCATAGAAAGCCAATACATCACTTTTCTTTGGCCTTGTTGCCAGTCCCTCAAAGATTTTCTTTGCTCTTCTGTAGCATTTGCCTCATGAATCTCTGGTTCCTTTTCATTGTCTCCTTCTACATAGTCCCAATAACCTTTCCCTTTTAGGAAATTAGTTATTTTGAACTTTCATGTAGGGTAGTTATTTTTCTCAAGCTTCTCACTGACAATCTGACTGAAACCGTCAGACATCTTGAAGCACTAATACAAAATAGCTGCAATCTAAAAAAACCTGCAAATCTGTTGAACCTGCTATTGTGGTACATGTAACACTTTCTACACTCAACGAGTGTCCACAATCAAGCGTACATACAACCACTGTACTTGTATAGTAAATCTCTGTATACTGCAATTTGGAGACTTGTACGAAAATCCCCAAAAAAAATATTGCATCTGGTACGTGGATTGCGAACGAAGATATTGTGATGCTCTTGCTCTCTTAGCCTCTCTTGCCTGCACCAGGCTCTGATACCATGTAAAGAATGAGGATGCAAGAGAGCTACACAAGACAAGCACAAAACACACAGAGATAGAAAGCTTCTTCTTCTTCTTCGCTAAGAAAAGAGAGTACAAAATGACTAAGTGCTAAAGCTGAAAAGTAGCACATGTGTACATGCGGTCACTAAGTGTGAACTTGCTAGAAGCATACTAGGTTGGCACTATAAGTGTAGTCCAACTATAGAATCACTGATAGAGATCTTCCGTGATGGTCACCTAACGCGCCAGTGAGTAAATTATGTAAGCGGCCAAGACCCGTAGTGGATGCCAGCTCAAGATGTAGAGCTCGACATCTCAACAAATCCCCTAGGACCTACAAGAACTCAAATTGCATGTGGGTGAAAGCATGTTAATGTGTCACGCTTTTTGTGTTAGTTAACATATGCCAACAAGCACACCTTGTAAGCATAACACATGGATAGGATAGTCATCTTTTTTCAAGTGTGTGGGTCATCATCATGAACTATACAAAGTGTAATACTTGGACTTCAAAAAAATGAATCGTAATATTTTTAAAATCTCTAACAGTTAAGCTCAATCGTTATGTTGAGGTAGTGGTGTAGTCATGAAGCATGGAGGGAAGCATAGCGCAGAGGCCTTAGGTCAGAGAGAGGGAGGAAAGTGATTGCGAGCTGCAAGCAGGTCTACCGTCAGAGGCCAGTAGTCAGCCCAAGTGGAGGATAGCTCACCACTGGAGCTAGCTACCTCCGACAGCAATCTTGACAGTACTCCACCGAGAAGGAAGTCGAGGGGCAAAGGTTCTGTTGCTTCTCCTCCGCCCTGCAAAAGATTGAATGCTTCTAATTCCCAAGGATACCCAATGTCAAAGTACATGCATGCAGGGAAGGGGAAGCAAGGCTCAAGTACTCTCTCTCTCTCTCTCTCTCTCTCTCTCTCTCTCTTCAATGAGGGGGCCACATTTGGAAGTTGTAAATCAAGGAAAGCATGGCACGTTTCTCCAGCATGCCCCGACTACTAATCTGTTAGTGAATCCTCTCACCCATGAGAAAATTGTTTTGCTAAGCATATGGTGCAATCAACATCGAGGACTATGCATTCCGCTTATATGCTTGTTTTTGCAGTAGCCCCTGACTGCAATCTAGTTGTGGATTCTCTCACACTGATCAGGAATTCAAGGTGCATGCTTATATGATTACATCTAAGGAGAGCCCGTGAAATTGCTTGTGTAGAAATTACTTGAGAGCCCTATTCTAGTGGGTTTTTGTAAGGTTTGAATTGGCTGTGGTCTGCCACTAGAAGTTCACGAAATCAATGCAATGGTCAAAATGCCATGTGAGCATACCTATCACCTAGTCTGCTTTGTTGCTGCATGCTCCCTTGGGACCAAATGTAGAGCTTCAACCTGCCAACAGAGGATACCAGTTGAATGATATGGCAAGGTCAGAGAGCAAGGACCTCCAATCACACAGAGTTCTGGTAAGATAACGTTAAGGAACAATTTTACAGTCTTGACTCCTACACTAGCCCTGTGTATGGTAGTTAGCGTAGAAGGTATGCTAGTTAGCTTAGTGGGTATGGTGTCTAGCATATTGTGTATGGTAGTTGTCAAACCTAGTTATGCTAGTTATCATAGAAGGTATGCTAGTTAGCTTAGTGGGTATGGTGTCTAGCATATTGTGTATGAAAGTTGTGAAACCTAGTTATGCTAATTAGCATACTATGAGATATAGCTAACACATGTTCATGGTGGTAACCATACTGTGTATGCTAGTTAGCACAGATAGTTATCCTAGCTAACATATTGTATACTAGTTGGCATTGTTTGTATGTTAGTTAGCATACTGTGTATGCTAATAAGCATACCTTCTATGCTAGTTAAAAAACTATGCATGCTAACTAGCATAGAGAGTTTTCCAGTTAGACGCAAAGTATGCTAATCAGCATGTTAAATAAGCTAATTAGTGCACAATGTGCTAACTAGCAAACAAGGTATGCTAATTAGCATATCTAATATGTTAATTAGAATACTTTTTATGCTAATTAGAACATTGCATGATGGTTAGCATGCAAGTATGCTAATTAGGAAAAAGGTATGCTAATTAGCATGCATAAGCATACCTTTTCTTACAGTTATCATACTTGCATGCTAGCCATCATACACAATGTTTTAATTAGCATATTATATATGCTAATTAGCATATATAATATGCCAATTATCATACCTTGTTATCTAGTTAGCACACATGGCTAAACACAATGTTCTTATTAGCATATATAATATGATAATTAACATACTTTTTAAGCTAATTGGAACATTTTGTATGATGGCTAGCATGCAAGTATGATAACTATAAAAAAAGGTATGATAATTAGCATACTCAGTATGCTAGCTAGTATTTGGTGCATGCTAACAAGAATTCAAAGTTTAGTAATCATACCTTCTTTGCTAGCTAGCATAATGTGTATGCGTGTTAGAATACCTATATGCTAGTTAGCATACATTTTGAGATAGCTAACATAATTTGTATGCTAGTTAGCATACCTCTTTGCTAGTTATTGTAATGTTTATTTTAGTTAGCATGCACAATATGCTAACCAACAAAAATGGTATGATAATTAGCAGAGATTTTATGTTTATTAGCACAAGTTATCCTCTAGTTAGCATACCATCTATGCTAGCATACATTGTATGCTAATTAGCATACCATTTATGCTAATTAACATAGCATGTATGCTAATTAGCACACCATCAATAATAATCATACCATTAACATACACACAATTTTTCCTATTATCATTTTATATATGCTAATTAGCATACATTTTTTGCTAGTTAGCATACACACTATATTCACACTTCCTTGTTAGCATATTTTTTATGCTAGTTAGCATATTGACCATGGTGGTTAGCACAATTTGTATACTAGATAGCATAGTTAGCATAGACAATATGAATGTCTACAGGATATAGATGCCTACTATACATGGAATGCTACTTGTCACACTATGCATACAAGCAATCATAATGGTATCGATGAAAATTAATGGTATCATAATGGTATCGATGAAAATTAACGGGTGAATGGAATACACAAGTATCAATGATGCATGATGCGAACCTGACAAGACACTTGTCAATCAAGGAAATAAGAGAAGCTCTGTAATGATGAATCTGATGAGCTGGATGGATAGCATGAAAGGGCAAATGTAATGCCACAACATGCAACAACACATGAGGCTGCTGCAGATGGTAAAGAAACAGATGATGAAGATGAATATTTTATCATGATTACTTATCCCAAACCCAAACCCCAAGAGGAAACAGTTAGGAGTGTGCAAGAGGAAGGTAGGAGTGCTCAACAGAAAGGTTTCAGGACTGACAGTGGGTTGACTGCGCAAGACGCCGGTGATGACAGCCCCCTACAGGGTTTTGTAAACAAAGTGAAATTAAAGAGAAAAGATGGCCTAGAATACATTCTGGAAGAACCTGGGGACGAGAAATGTGTTGCTCCTCTGAGCACCCTGGATGACATAAACAAACGTAGCAGAGGTGAAAAGAAAGCCATTCGCTCACGTGCTTGCAAGAAATTATGTTGAATTTGTTCCCTATTGTGTCCAAGTTATGTAGTGTTAGCAAGCTCCACACCATGTGGCATGTATCTCTCTAGATATTTATAATGGAAAACTCTTTTCAATATTATTTTACTGTGCAACCGTTCATTAGCTTTTGCTTGTCCTTTATGATGTCTTTATTTGATACCATTTTTGTGTCATAGGGCAAGAGAAATTGCAGTTAGTTTCCCTGCATAATTTGAATTATGCCATTGCATGCAAAACCATACAAAAGCAGCGTATTGCCAAGGTTAGACAGCTAAAAAAGAAAAAGCCGAGAATGAGAAGCGCCTGGCTAGCTATCTTAAATGCTTAATGAAAATAAATGAGTACTTCAGTTATGTTCATCCCTCGGGGGAAGTTATTTTTGTTGAGTGGTATGCACTGCCAGACCCAATATGCGTGCCAAAGCCATTGCCAGATGAGGGGCTCGCTTTGGTTCTTGATTTAAATCGCCTACTTGTTCAAGTTGTAGAGCCAATGTATGGTAACATTCCACAAGATAGGAGGTTGATATTTTGTCGCAAAGACAACGACAAACTTTTGGATTGGTGCCTCTATTTTTTCCATGTGTATATATGGAGCACCAGCATGGCACCTAAAGTGAATGCAATATTAGAAACAGTATTCAAACAGCAGCGGGATAAGGTGAGAGGTGTTTTTACATAGAGTCATTGTAGTGGCCAGTCTTGGCAGATAAATAATAAGCCTGTATTCTTGAAGGATTTGAGATTGTTGTGGAAGAACTGTTACTTTGGGCCCCAAAACAGTCTAATTATTGACGATAGTATGTACAAAGTGTGCCAAAATCCTAAAGGAAGTTGGCTTGTTACTCCTAAGATAGAGGACCAGACTAAAGAACAACGGCAAAACTTTGAGCAACTGGTTGTCAATCAGAGGATCGTGCAGCGTATACAACTGAAAATGCGTTTGATACTGCCCCATATTTTTTTTCACATCAAGTGATTAGGAAGCTGGAACCAAAAATGCACCGATGCAACAAGGCCTAGCATAATGAATCCATGCGTAGGAGACAAAGGGAGGCTGATGAAGAAGCTGAAAGACATAAGAGAGAGAGGCTACAGACGAAAAAATTAGAGAAGTAGCAGCAAGAAGAAGAAGAAAGAGAGTTGCAAGAACCAAAAGCTCAGCAAGAAGAAGAAAGAGAGCAAGACCCAAAAGCTAAGCAAACAAAGAAGCAAACGGACACTGGGCAAAAGCGAGTGTACAAGCGCGCTAAACCACGATCTTATGCAAAGTAGGAGGCTCTTTGCAATTTTATAACATTATGAGGGAAATTTGTAAATTGCCTTTCCAATGTTTGTAATTGTTTCGACATTCACTTCAGATAGTAATGATCAGATCCTGTACTATTCTTGTTTGAAGACAATACTATGTACTATTGGCGTCTTGTAAACATTGAATTTGTATACAATCTCTTTGGAAATCAGAAAAGGTATGCTAATTAGCAAACTTTTTATGCTAACCCAGCCAAAACAGTATGCTAATTAGCATACCTTGTATTCTAATTAGAATACCTAGTATGCTTTAGCATACTGAGCATTTTTGTTTGTGCTAACTTCCACTCACAACATACCATAGTATGCTAATTAGCATATACAGTATACAGGAAGCTGCCATGTTTTCTCCTTGAAACCAGCAATGGTATGCTAATCAACATAATGTCTATGCCAATTGGCATAAAAACTGTGCTAATTAGCATGCATGGTATGCTAATTAGAATTCCTTCAATTAGCATACTATGGATTTTTATTTTTTCTAACTTCCACTCATAGCATAGTATGCTAATTAGCATACACAGTATATAGAAAGCTGCCATCCCTTCTTATTGGCATACACAGTATACAGAGAGCTGTTATCTCTTCTCCTTGAAACAAGCGAACGTATGCTAATTAGCATACTATTTATGCCAGTTAACTATGCTAATTAGCATACCCATAGAATGCGAATTGGCATAAATAGTATGCTAATTAGCATACACAAAATGCAGAGACCTGTCATCTATTATCCTTAAAACCAACAAAGATATGCTTATTAGCATATTGTTTATGCCAACTGGCAAAAATAGTATGCTTATTAGCATACCTTCAATTAGCATACTGGGCATTTTTGTTTGAGCTAACTTTCACTCATAGCTTAGACCACACAATATACAGAAAGCTGTCATCTCTTCTCCTTAACCAGCAAAGGTATGACAATTAGCATACTGTTTATGCCAATTGGAATAAACAGTATGCTAATTAGAATACATAGAGAACTTAAAGCTGCCATCTCTTCTCCTTGAAACCAGCAAAGGTATGCTAATTAGCATACACAATATACGGAAAGTTTCCATCTCTTTTTCCCTAAACCAGCAAGGGTATGCCAACTGGCATAAACAATATGCTAATTAGCATTCCACTCACAACATAGTATACTAATCAGCATACACAGTATACAGAAAGCTTCCATCTCTTCTCCTTGAAAACCAACAAAGTTATGCTAATTAGCATACTGTTATGCTAGCTAATATATATAAGTTTATACTAATCAACATAGACAATATGCTAATTAGCATTAGCATACATAGTATACAGGAAGCTGCCATCTCTTCTCCTTGAAAACTAGCAAAAGGTATGCTAATTAGCATACTGTTTATGCTAACTAACATATATAAGCTTATGCTAATTAGCATAAATAGTATGCTAATTAGCATTAGCATACACAGTATACAGGAAGCTGCCATCTCTTCTCCTTGAAAACCAGCAAAAGGTATGCTAATTAGAACATTTTGTATGCTAACTAGCATTAACAGTATGCTATTTTATGCTAATTAGCATACCCACAGAACAAAATGAGACAGGTTGTACAAATGATCTCTCTTAAACTGAGACCCCTCTGTGATAGACACCAAAGCCATGTATACACAAAGCACACGAGAGACAAAAGATACCCAAGTTTTTGATAAAACTGCATTATCTTCGAGCAAGAAGTATATTGAAGATGCAATGATTACAACTTAAAAGCTGAAGGGCATGCTATTATAGATTGCTTCATAGATTTTTGGATTGATTGTGTACACCTGCCGTCTCCTTGGTATGTGGTCCATGGGTATTTTGATACATCGTACCAAATGTGAAAGTACATGGATGATGGGCTACTTGTGGTCTAGCTTGATGGTGTATGCATCCAATTGCTCGTAATACAGACCTTGCACAACATATGAGCCTCTATCAATTGCATTTCCCCACTCATCAAGGTACCCCTTCTCCACTTTCTCCTTTGCTGCAACACACTTGACCAGGTAGAAATCCACATCCTTGACGTTGTCTAAAGCATCTAGATTTACCGCAAATGTATCGCCAGCACATAGAGCGCTACTCAACACATCATGATGACCTTCGTATGTGAACTCATTGTAGGCAGCTACTTCATCTTCTGAATCTGACACAACCTCATCAGGTAATGGTAGTAAAGTATGATAATCCCAATGATGCATGTGAGCTTTATTGACGCAACGATTCCATCTTTGTTGCATGCATGCATCACAGAAGCATGCCAAGTCTCTTGTTGCAAGGGCAGTTGGATCCCCAGGGTTGTGGCCACGAAAATCATGTAGAGAGTGAGTTTTTGCCACAGTGCCACAATTACACTTCACCTCCCTGTTCACTTCCCCCTCTTTAACCTCCCAGAACACACTGGCGCATTCCCTTTCTTTTGAAGGATAGTGTGAAGGTGCTTCTTGCGATAGGTTGGCTTGGCAATAAGCAACCACATTAGCTGCACACCGCAAAATAGCTCCATTAGGATTTAGTTGTTCATGGGTCAAGGTTATTTTCACAACTGCTCCTGCACCATCATGCTCTCCCTTGCCGTGCCCTGATCCAAAGAAGAACCAGCTCATCCCCATCTCTATGAGTCCACCATATCTTGCAACGAATTAAATTGGCCTAGCTCCCTTGAACCGTGAAGTCGCACCATCAGACCATACCCAATGTTGCTTAGGAGTGACACCCTCTTGTTGTAACCAGTCACGGTGTAGCATGAAGTAGTGTTGCACAAACAACGTGTCATGCACCTTGTCATCTGATATGAAGAAGTGGATGTTTTTGACTACTTCCCCTGCCCTGCGGTAATATGTTATGTGTACAAAAATGGTTACTTGACTAGAGTGCCAATGCATTGGCTGAATCTCATTTTGTTCCTTGAAGGCATAATTCTCTGCAAAATCAACAATTGGCATGACGACATCGTCCGGAAACCAAAGAAGGCAATCCTTGAATTGTTATCCTTGCCATTGAGCCACATATTTATGAGTGATAAAGAGCTCCAACTTGTTCTTGAAGAGTTGAAGAAACTCCCAACACTACATTTCTTTGTGCAAAAGATCTTTTCTTTTGTTACTATTTCCATTCTTGTCTTGAGCTTGTACATATGCAAATAATTTCACATTAATACTATTACCTGGCTTTGCTGTCTCCAAGTAGCATAATTCCAACGTATTCACTCCACATGTCAAACACACTCACCCATCAGGCATTCCCTTCTATTGAAAACTGCATCTGTGGGCTTCGAACAAAGAACTGACTCCCACATATGTGTGACACCTTTGAACATGTGATGTGAAGCCAAGCAACCCTTGCTAATGTTCTCACCTGGGACATAGATACTACATATATAGTCACAACCTGCTCTATGCAGCCCAAAAGCATGAGATCGCATGTGGTTCAGTGTGTCCTTCAAAAAAGACATTTGCACATGGTATTCGCAATAGCATGTGTATCTATCCTTCAACCGCCTACAAAAGAATGGCTTCAACATCTCAAACATTCTCATGCCAATCTTGCAATCTGGATGTTTTTCCTTGAATCTACAAAAGAACTCAACCTGCAACATCCAAATCATGATCAGTATTCAGATTGCTAACTAGGACATCGAGCAATTTCATGAAAACAAATCATAGTGACAATCAACATCCTAATGTGCATGCAACAGCGTATGTTATCTAGCATAAAGAGTGTTAGCTAGCATATATCTTGTGTTTACTATGTAACTCTGTATGCTAGGTAGAGCACTCATTATGCTAACTAGCATAGACCATATGCTAACTAGCATACTCATTAGGACACCCATCATGCTGTTGAGCATACTAGGTGTTAACTAGCAGAAATTATGTTAATTAGCATACATCTTGTGCTAACTAGCTAGCTTTGTATGCTAGGTAGAACACAAGGCATGCTAACTAGCATACCCAACCCAGCTGCTAGTTCTAACTAGCATAATCCTTGTCTTAAATAGCATACCCATCATGCTAGTAAGCATACTAGTTGTTAACTAGCATAAGTGGTATTAACTTTCATACTTTTTTTGTTGACCAACTAACTGTGTATGCTATTTAGAACTCAAGGCATGCTAACTAGCATACTCCATATGCTACCTAGAAAACTCCATGTGCTAACTAGCATATTCACTTTATGTTAGACAGCGTACTTATCATGCAATTGAGCATACTAGGTATGTCACTAGCATACGAGGTATGTTAACTAGCATACCAGGTATATTAATTAGCATACATATTGTGTTAACCAACTAGCTCTGTATGCTATTTAGAACCCAAGACATGCTAATTAGCATACTCCATATGCTAACTAGCAAACTCCATTGCTAACTAGTATATTCACTTTTTGCTAGACAGTGTACTTATCTTGCAATTGGAATACTAGGTATGTAACTAGCATACCAGGTATGTTACTTAGCATACATATTGTGTTAACCAACTAGCTATGTATGCTATTTAGGACCCAAGGCATGCTAAGTAGCATACTCCATATGGTAACTAGCAGGATACATATGCTAACTAGCACAATCTATATGCTAACTATCATACTCACTATGTTAACTAGTATACGCATTAGGACACCCATCATGCTATTGAGCATACTAGGTGCTAACTAGCATAAATGATGTTAATTAGCATACATCTTGTGCTGACTAGCTAACTTTATATGCTAGGTAGAACACAAGGCATGCTAGCTAGCATACTCCTATGCCAACCATCATTCTCCATATGCTTACTAGCATACCCAGCCCAACTGCTAGTTCTAACTAGCATAACCCTTGTCTTAAATGGCATACCCATCATGCTAGTGAGCATACGAGGTGTTAACAAGCATAAGTGGTGTTAACGTGCATACCTTTTTGTGTTGACCAACTAACTTTGTATGCTATTTAAAACTGAAGGCCTACTAACTAGCATACTCCGTATGCTACCTAGCAAACTCCATATGCTAACTAGCATAATCACTTTCTATTAGACAATGTACTTATCATGTAATTGAGCGTACTAGGTATGTAACTAGCATAATAGGTTTGTTAACTAGCATACCAGGTATGTTAATTAGCCTACATATTGTGTTAACCAACTAGCTGTGTATGCTATTTAGAACCCAAGACATGCTAACTAGCATTGCATTAGGAAAAATATGAACCCTCTAGGGGCCCTTTGGGATTAAGTTTAATTATAGGCCAGCCAATGTGAAGAGGGTGGTGGACACACTGTATGCCCTCAAAAATGTAGGGGGACAAAGTAGTCTTACACTTTTTAATGGGCTCTTACCTAGTGAGAAGGTGGGGGGGGGGGGGGGGGGGGGGGGGGCATATGGAACCTCCAACTTCCCTCCTTTTTTATCAGGTTTTGGAAAAATCCCAGAAATTTGAAATGTTTTAAAATTTTCAAAACTCAAATTTTATCTTCTTAAAACCCCCCTAAATCTATTTGATGGTCAAAAAAGCATTTCTTGACCTCAAAAAGTCAAAACGTGCACCCGAAAATCCTAAAATTCAATTTTTTAAAAAAAACTTTTGAAAAATCGTATTTTACTATCTAGAGCTCCCCCAAAAGTAGTCCTTAGACAAAAAGTGATTTTCTCTCTCTAGAACCCCTTTTCCAACCCCTCCTTGGTTGCAACCGTCACACTCATCCACTACTCCAACACTCTCTCTCTACACCATCTCCATTGCTGCAACAAGGAAGCTCCTCTCTCCTGCCCTACCACCTTCCATTGCCACACCAAGCAAGGGTTATCCATTTTCTCCTCCCATTGCCACAACAATCAAGGGTTATCCACCTTCTCCTCCCATTGCCACACCAAGCAAGGGTTAACCACCTTCTTTTATCACTTTATCCCCACCTACATTGTAGCAACAAGCAAGATCCTCCTCCTCCTCCTAATTTTCTTTGTTCAACCATGGCCAGCTCTACTTCACAAAGGCGGCCAAAGGATGAGGTCACAGCGCTTGCATGCCACAACAATAGAGGTATAGATGATGAGTGGGTGCCACAAGAGTTCACCAAAGGTGCTTGGGTATACATGCAACCATTTGCTATTGGCCCTCATCGTGTGTGGAATCCTGCAAACTTATCATTGGAAAGGAAAGCTCCTTGGCTTCAAGAAACGCAAAGAGAAGGGGACCGTAGCCATTGTGCAACATGTTTTCTCAATGTCAAGCATGTAATTGCAATAACCACCTCGATTTCCAACACATTGTGAGTACATGTTTTGAGAATACAAAGCTATGTGAATCACAATGTAATGTTATTATGGATTCGTACTTAAGATTTGCCATGCATTTATAGTCATATTTCCATCCGGTTGGTGGAGGATCAGCCATTACATAGTCTCTCCGGCACATTCAATGCTATACATGAGGACATTGGAGCAACAATGTTTGCACATCTTTGCCCAACCAAACTGGTTCAAAGAAGGATTTTCTTCTATTCACTCCTATATTGTGCCTACTTCTACACAAGAGTTAGGAACGCTTGAACCCATCAAAGTAAGTTCCTTATTAAGTATGGAGTGGCCGTTACTAGATTTGTGGTCAGTAGCATCTTTCAAGCAAAAGATGATAATAGATGTCCAAAACTCTTTGAAATACTCTAAAGCTTCTAGGTCTATGGGCTTGAGTTGGTGTTTGCCTATTGACTATTTTGTGCACATTTTTAAAGAGTTTGGATTTGTGGAGACTACCACAATGCTTGTATGTAAATATGTGCATTATGAGGAATTAGGAAGGCTTTTAGAAGAGGACTAGGGTTTTGTGGAGGGCATGCACAATGGGGACCGATACTGTTGTAATTTGGAATGTGCTATTTGAAATCCCGCATTCTCCTTGTACATACGATTCCACTATGATCGTTGGGTGTGCAAGCTTGGATTGTGGACTCCCTTACAGAGTGTATACGGTGCTATTGCAAGCTTTGACATTGCCGTGAAGATGCCCAATGATGCTTTGGAGGCAGTCCAAGTGAACAAGCATTGGACTCTCAATAATGTGAGAGAAAATTTGGTTATTATGGGTTTTGAGGCCCTTCAACAAGCAGAATTTTGTTTACAAGGCCACAAGGTGAGAATCCTTCCACCACATTTTTAATACATCATAGTTCGTCAATTATTGGATGTTTAGTGTAATGAATGTCTGTAGATTGGGAAGAGAATGGAAGACAAATTGAAGGGCGAGGAGGACTGGAGGATGGATGGAACTATGGTATCACTCTTATAAATTTGTAACTCTTGCAATTTTGAAAACTATCCCTGATGTAATCAACATGATTTGCTTCGGTAAATCATGTCTTTGAATATAATTTTTCCCATTGAGATGAGATATCATTTTTTGGTGAAAGTGCGTCTTTTTTGTTTTTAATGTCTTTAAAAAAGGGACCATTATAAAAGGGGGGGCGCATAACTCATTCACATTTTTCACTTTTGCAACTCTTGAACTCCTCCACTCTCTATCTACACCCCAGGCTAGACATGGATGCTTCCACAACCTGTGCATCTGCACCCACATCCACCCCGTTATCACGCTTCATCTTCTTCCTCGAGGACACCAAATACAAAGGGAAGTTGGACCTCCACACCTTTTTTACTCGTCTCCCTGACCTTGACGCCACAATTGCCCTTCATATGGATGCATTTACCGAGATTTTTGCATTCGTGGAGGAGCACATCATAAATTATTCCATATCTATCTCCCCACATGCAGGGATTTGGGTGCCTTGCGATCTTTTGCGCTACATACACAAAGGTGATTGCCCATTCTCCAAGCGGTTGCAACGATTCCAAGAAATTGCTGCTGACGCAGGCCATTTCTTGGACAAGCAAGCCTTAGGGGTGTTAGCGCTCAAGAAGCACAAGTTGGGGGTGGAGTACCTTTCTCGGATAGCAATATTTATCTTCTTGGTGATGAAGGAACCTGATTTGGAGGAGTTCCGCTTACCACACCTTCAGGTTGGGTCCTTTATCAAGGACACCAAGGAGCAGGAGGTTATCCCCATGAACCTTGCAACGCAAGGAAAGACACTTCGGCTCGAGTACCTCAGGGGGCTCAAGGAAGTGGTTGAGAAATCCATCATTGTGGCTGGCCCTAGTGACACTTCAGTGCCACTACCATTGACGGATGTGGCTATCCCAGAGGTAGAAATCAGCCGCTTCTCCTCAATGGTAGTGGATGGGAAGGAGTATGTGTTTATGCATGATTTGGAGAAATCATTTGGCCTACGCATGGATGAATTCTTGAGCGTGCTATGCAACAACACCAAATGTACCTTAGATAATATGCCAAGATGCCCTAGAAAGCAAGCTCTTTCCACTTGGGGACTCTGTTGCTAACACTATTGCAGTTGTATGTGTGGAGGTCGTAGCTGGCTGACGAATAATTCCAAGCCACGCAAGCCAAGGTTGAGGCCGCTAGGATGCCTATGCTAATGCCAAACCCCCCATCTCATGATCCAAAGCTCGTAGTTGCAGTGCATGGGAGCATTGACTTGGATGGAAAGGGCAACACGGAGGAGGATGACAAGGAGCAGGAGGTAAAATCTATCCTAATTTTCATGTTATTTTTTTATCCTTCATTGTCTTTTTTCTCAACCTTCATTGGTTTATGACAGGACGTTGTGGAGGTTGATGATTTTGCTGCAAGGACGGGTGGCAAGTGAACGGGCTTTGGACCTCAGTCTTCCCTTGCGCATTATCTAGGACAACTCCCTCCTGGCAATGTGGCCATTATCCATAATGAATTTACTCCCCAAGCCCATTTTATGACTTGGTCGTTAAAAGCTTTGAGCAAGTTTTTGTGTTTGAGCACCATTGCTCAAATTGCACATCTTGTGTTCCTACTGCTTAGATCCCTTGTATGCACTGCATTTGGCACTAGCTTTTGTGGTAAACTGCTTGCCTAGATAGAGATACATGCTTCCATTGGCTCAACTGACCCAAAGGACATAGTGCAATCTCTCTTGACTGGGGAGTTGCCTTACATGCAAGAGAGGCGCCAGCAAATGGTTAAGAAAATAATGAACTCCTCAGATACATGATGTAGAATCACCTTTTTGGAAGTAATAAAAAATATTGCGAATTGTCTCTCTATCTTGTACATTCTTCTAAATGTGATTTGTCAATCTTGAAAATTGTCGTAATTGGTGATATGTTTCAATAAGCTGTCATTTTTTGCTTGAATTAACAACACAGTGGAAGTTGGATGCACATGATACTTCTTTCAACGTACCTTAATTCTCGGGAAAGTATAAAACACATCTGAGTGAAAAGAAGTGGTTTCTCTAAAGTAATGATGCAAAACCAATTTCTTTCAGTTACTTTATGTTTTTTAAGTATCTTGGGGGATAGAGAAGCCTACCAACAGCCAAAAAAAGGGTGGCCACAAGGGCGTGCAAATGGCCCATCCATCAGTTTTGGATGGCTAATTTGCGCGCCCTTGTGGCCACCACTTTTTTGGCATATGAAGCAGATGTTTGCACTCAAGGACACTAGAAAATGTGAAATCAACTCTGAATTTAAGTTTTCAAGCACACTATCACCTGCTTCAGCTCTACCTAATACATCCTTGCACCAAAAGGCTCAATTACATTGGACATTTGAAAAATCAAATTCAATGTTGCATAGACACTTGGTTTTACAATATGTTAAATTTTTGGATATCCTATGGGGTAAAGAAAGCTGGAAATTGCAAAAAAAATGGTGGCCACAAGGGTGCACAAATGGCCCATCCATCAGTTTTGGATGGCCAATTTGCGCGTCGTTGTGGCCACCCTGTTTTTGGCATATAGAGTATATGTTTGCACTCAAGGAAACTAGAAAAGGTGAGATCAACTTTGAATTTAAGTTTTCAAGCACACTATCACCTGCTTCAGCTCTACCTAATACATCCCTGCACCAAAAGGCCCAATTACATTGGACATTTGAAAAATCTAATTTAATGTTGCACAGACACCTGGTTCACAATATGTTAACTTTTTTGATATCCTATGGGGTAAACAAAGCTTGAAATTGCAAAAAAAAGTTTGAAATTTAAGTTTTCAAGCACACTATCACCTGCTTCAGCCCTACCTAATACATCCCTGCACCAAAAGGCCCAATTACATTGGACATTTGAAAAATCTAATTTAATGTTGCATAGACACCTGGTTCACAATATGTTAACTTTTTTGATATCCTATGGAGTAAATAAAGCTTAAAATTGCAAAAGAAAGGGTGGCCACAAGGGCGCGCAAATTGGCCATCCAAAACTGATGGATGGGCCATTTGTGTGCCCTTGTGGCCACCCTGTTTTTTGCACCTGCTAGGCTTCTCTGCCACATAGGATACCCAGAAAGTTAATGTTTGATTTATATTTAACTCTTCATGTTCATAAACAATAAATTCAAAACACATGGATAATAGACACAGTAGACACAATTGTTGATCATATTGTCATTGCAAAGTCATCTCATTACAAAGATAAGGGTGTGCAATACAAAAAGAGGGGTAACTTCGGCTAATGCTCAATGTCTCATCGTAATAATTGTGCAAGCTACATATCTTTTGGTTGTATTGTCACTCGCTTTGCATGAATGGCGCATAGGTTGGTATCTTCCAACACCGAAATGATGTGGGCCTCTGCAACTTCTTGAATAGCCTCTAGTGCTATTGCTTACATTCTATACTAATTTCCATAGCTTTGAAGCACCTCCTTCACTGTGCAAGCAAAGGGGGCGTGCTGAATTAAAAGCTTTGTAGCCTTCTCGTAGTGGCGGATTTTTGCAAATTCCCTTGCTATTTTTGGATGCCGCTGCGGTTGTCTTGGGGGCACTTGCACATTTGCTGGCTGGCGGCGTTTAGGCTTCTTGAAAAAATTAGACTTGCACCTGTTTATATGCTTAGGGGCTGGATCTGCAGCCTCTTCTGATTCGTCCTCTTCCCTTGGCTCCCGATCTTGTGCTGTGGGGAGAGCTCCCTAGCCTCAAGGCAGTTTCGTCCCCTCCAGCGGGCACCCATTGTGTGCGCAGTATATCAGGTCGCTGGCATGGTGGCTCGGTCTCTGATTCAGTGTCTGTATGGACCACCCAAGTCCTAGATGGTCCTGCTTGTGATTGGTGGCGTGGTGGTTCCTCCATGTTGGACTCTGGTGTTTGTTGGGCCTCTTCTTCTCTCCAGTGTTGGGCACGTTGCTTCATTCTTTTTCTAGGTGTTTGTTCTTGTGGACGTGAAGCTTTTTCTACAACCCTCGATGACTCTGGTGCCCTACTACCATGCTTACTACTAGAAGTGTTCCTAGAACGGCCAGGTGTTTGTGGCTGTTTTCTTGTGTCTTTAATCCATGCCGGATTCTCACATCCTTGGAGGGTGTTGTTGTTGGCAAGCAGATGCTCTTTTGTGGTTTGTTTGGTGCGCGCCATTTGGTATGGTAAGAACTCACCTGTTCTTAAGAAATGAGTGGTTTATGAGAGCATGCAATATTTATAAGGGCCCATTTAAAAAGGGCCCTGTTCACACTAGCTTTGGAAAAAAAACTATTGTTTTTTAAATGAGCATGTTGTTAAGAGTTGGACCCTGCGTTCACGCGTAGTGACTCGTGCATAATCCACTTTGACCCTTGTCGCACTCTGCATTGCCGCCATGCAGCATGCTTGGTGGGACCTTGTGACATTTGCCACTTGTTGCTATGCTCTTAACGACTCCATTTCCGCACTTCAATAACAATCTTGGATTGTCGTGCATACTCCATTGTGAGCTTACGAGCAAATGTTGTGTGAAAAAATCAGTTGAACATCTTCTCCAAATAATTGGATTGCACCATTCCACCACCATGTTGAGTATTTTTCAAGTTCACTCCCCTTGCTCGATAATGGGACTTCTCCATGCCTTGACTGCTAAAAATTTCAACCGATCCATACTTGTGCATAAAAAATACACCATGCGCAAACAAGATATGTTGTTCACATGAGTAAACGATCCACATTATTTAATGAAAACAATCCCTTGTAATAAATTCACCACATAACATGGCTTACCATGTAATGTGTGATGTTATTTTCACCCCAAGAAAGGGTGAAGACCTTGATAAAATCCATCAAGGCTTCTTGAAATGATTGGCGTTGTTCTTGTGTTATGCTATTAAGGCCCATAAGCTTGATCATTTTATCAAAATGTGCCCAAAATTGCTTGCACTTGTTTGCAAGCTCGCCATTTGAATCATTGTCAGTAGTAGCTTTGCATAACTCCTTCCAAAGCTCCCAAAGGTTACCTGCCTGCTGGTTAGAGCTGTTTTGAGTAGCATATCAACTTGGATTTCCTTGGGAAACTTTCTTTAAAATGTGTGTGGCTTTTTGTCCACTCATTGAAACTTGTTGAGCAATTTCATGGGCCTCCCCTGTGTTCTTTGCGGCAATGATAGACACATTTCCACCGTGACAGCCAATGGAATTCAAGAGTACCTCCACTCTTTTGATCGCTTCCTGGGACTTTTCTAATGGTTTCATTGTGAAAGCATAGTCAATGTGGAGCTTCAATAGACTATCAAAAATGCGCATCGGTATGTGTAATGTACAAAAATGTACATTCGATAGAGAAAATGGAAAGATTGGATTCCAAGCATGGTCCTTTTGATCACGGTCTGGGGCATTGAGTATGGGACATCTTAGAATAGACGCTTCCCATTCTCTAGCTTCATCTCTGACATCACGACAATCCAACCTTTGTTCTCCATGCCCTTCCCATGGAAGCATGGAACCGACCTTTGCAGTGCTCTTGTGTGATTTTTGTCCGTTAGGTTTGTACCCTCGAGTGCAAAATGGACAAGGCATGAGAGAAGAAGCCCCTTGTTTGCAGCCAAGCAAACACTTTTTGGTCTTCAAGTCCCAACCTAAGTGCCATTCCACATCATAGCTACCAAAACCCTCAACCTCTAGCTTCTGACCTGCAATTTAGGAGTGTATTACTTCTATGATCCATGGAGTTCTCTCAAAAATCCATGAAAGTACTCCATTGGTCTCTTTGGGCACCTCAATAGCACCCAACCACCAAATGTCTTTCTCTAATTTCACACTAAAAGACGGGGTGTGAGATGGCTCGACTAAATCCCTTTGCTTGTTTTGCAGAAGGGCCTCATTTATTAGAGTGACACTTAGCCTCTCTAACCTTCGACCTTTCACTATTTGACACTCATTGAGTTTCAGCACAAAAATGACCTTTGTGCCAAGCACTACAAAAGAAATAGTGCCAAGACCTTACACTTCAAAGTCTATGCTAAGAACAAAATCGAAGGAAAAAAGTATAGTGTGTCACCTTCTTCAGGTAACTCGTAAAATATAATCATGGCTTCTAAGGTCCACAAAAATATTGTTCCACATTGTGTAAGGGAAGCCCTTCTCCGAAGGTCTTATGGATTGTTTCTTACCATTTTCCCTTGTCTTTGTTGCACACGAAGCATAAAGGGAAGTTGGCATTGTGTCCTCAATGTGTAGGTATGTCCCAATGCGGGAGAACACATCTTCTTTTGTGGCCTTGTTTGCGAGGCTGACCTTGTGAGGTATGGGAAATAGGATTTCCACAATGCCATGCTCTTTGAGGGCATCCTTTAGGAGTTGGAAAATAGCATGATAGGCTTTGGTGCTGATTCCTGCCTCATCACAAGCTTGTTGCATGTCATCATCACTAACCACATTTCTCAATTTACGCATAAGGTCCTTGGTGACTACATCCTTAATGTGCTCACCTCCAGGTGATTATAAGATAGAAATCACATCCTGGGTATTGAGACAACTAGTGAGAAGGTTGACTCAATCATCTTGGATTGTTCCACCGCATGCCTCCTGGATGAAGTCTCAATTTACGCATAAGGTCCTTGGTGACTCCATCCTTAATGTGCTTACCTCCAGGTGATTGTAAGATAGAAATCACATCCTGGGTATTGAGACAACTAGTGAGAAGGTTGACTCGATCATCTTGGCTTGTTCCACCGCATGCCTCCTGGATGAAGTTTCTAGCAACCAATAAAATAATTGCTAGAAAATAGTGTGAAGGAAGAATGCATCATGCAAGTAAAGATCCAATCACCTAGTGGCTATCACTCGTCGTTTGCGTGCTCCTCCTGAATGTGCAAGAGTTTCAATGGATGAATATGTGCGTTTGCGTTCCCTTGCACTAAGGGGTGTTTCTTTCAAGTATGTGATGGTGTTGGCAAGATTCTTAATGTGGGATTCCTTTTCTTGCATTTTTTGTTGAAGAGTTTCAACCACCCTCTCCGAAGAGGCAACACTCTTTTGTAATGCAGTCATCTTGAGGTGAAGAGCTTGATATTCGTGCGTCAACATATGCAAAGAAGCACCTGCACCCATACACAACCGCTTGCAATAGCCTAACAAGCCTGCTTCTCCCCTCCCAAGAAATTAAAGAAATATTGGAAGGCTATTAAAGGATGGATGGAAGCAGCTTAAAGGATTGTAAGGGTACAAATGGTCGTCCACCCAAATGTCAACATTGGCCTCACGAGCGACGCGACGTTCCTGTGATAACCTTTGATCACCCTCAACAACAATCTTTGGTCCAAACGCCATGGGTAAGCGAATATGTATGATTTTGGTGTGTGGAGTATGTGGTGGTGGAAGCAAACCATTTTTTATGTCCGTGAGCACCATGGAAGCTGTTGCATGAGGAAGCAAAGGATAAAAAGATAGAGGGGGAGGGGTAGGGAGATTGAGGAAGATGGGAGGAGAGAAGGAGGGAGGGGGGAGGGGGGGAGGGAGAGATTGGGGAGGAGGAGGAAGGTAGGGGTAGGGAGGGAGAGAGAAGGGAAGAGGGAGGAGAAGGAGAGAACAAAGTGTTTTTTACTTTTTGGGGGAAAAGATTTTTGAAAAAATGGACTTTCTAAGCTTGTGGATTAAAAAATGGGTCAAGATATGATTAATGGATATGTATATATGTTGGGAGGGAGTTTTAATTAAAAAAATAAGCAAAAAAGATTTTTTTTCTTTTAAGTCAAATTTTGACTCTTAGTGACCCACGTTTTTGCTGATGTGGTCACACCCCTATGCTTCCTTCACTTTAAGAAAGCTAGAGAGAGAAAGTAACCCCTTAGGTCCACATCCTACATTTGTCTTAAAAAAAGGCTAGAAAAGCCTACTCAAAACTACCTTCTTCAATGCCCTTGCCCCCTTAACCCCACACAACATTAGCCTTAATCCCTAAAAATTAGGATTCCTTACAAGGCCCATGCAAGGTCCATATTTCTCCTAATGGTCAATATGCTAACCAACATAGTCCATATGCTAACTAGCAAAAGTCTACAGATCAGTGGGGAATCCCCATCCCCGAGCAAGTACTTCTGAGCAAACAAAAAATTGAGCGATATAGGTTAGATAAGCGAACTTCTTGTATCTTACTTTGTTTATAACAAAAGATCCATAATGTTAATTTGTTCGCAAACGTAAATGGAAAATTTAAGAGAGGCACTTGAACTAACCTAGCCACCAAAAAACTGACAAAAGAAATTGACTGAAGAGCATAACCCCAATCTTCAATAAGATTATGTAGCAAACCCGTTGCATCTTACATTGTTTAAAACAAAATAGTGTTCACTTTTTTACAAACACATATGAAATTTACAAGAAACTATTAATAGAATGCACTCTTAAAACTTGTGCTGATCCCTCACAAACTAGGGCTTATCATAAGTAGACAAAATACCGCTAGGGTTTATCATAGGGCTGATCTCTCACAAACTAGGGCTTATCATAAGTAGACAAAACACCGCTGCATTTCAAACTACATACCATAAAAAGCCTTTACATCTAGAGGCACTTTAACTATTGCTGCACATTTGGCCGCAATCCTCCCAAAGCTTGAAACAACTCCACCTTCGTTAGGGCTGCTTGGTGCATGAACTCATGGCCATGAGAGTCCAAACCCAAAATTTGGAGAAACACATAGTAAATATGCTTGCATGGCACATATGTCAACCTCTTGGACTCTCTCTTTTGAAAGTCCTCACATGTACATCTTGGAAAATCAGACAATGTCACAGAGTATGAAACTCCCTTTGCCCTTGACCCCTCTGTGCTAATGTAGAAAACATGTGTTTCATTGCACACAACAATAACCTCTTTAACTAATGTTGCTGCCATGCATTTTCCAATATCAATTCTGGTTTGAAATTCTTTTGTCAGCTTTGAGCGCCATTTAATAACCTTGCCATCCCTGTATTTGGGCCGAAAGGCACTTGTAACTCTATTTGCTGCTCGAATGCCCCCATTCACAGCTGCACATTCTACCCCATGTTGTTGTTGAAGTACAAATCCATTTGCTTGGAGTTGTTCTGCCTCATGTGGTAGTAGATTTGTACCCTCCAAACCCCTGGTGCAGGTCCGGGTGGCCCCACCACCATGTCATGAACCTTCCATGTGTGCATGTTACTAGCATTGCAGAACCATACATAACCCTCAACAATCCCCCCAGGCTTTGATCCTGACGAGGGATATTTTCTTCGACCCCAAAATCACGGTGCAGCTACCCCAGAATTAATATTAGGCGAGCCTTGATTAATGAATCGTCCACATCTATCTGTTTGATCTTGCAAAATTCCAAAACATGTCATTTTACATCCAGGTTCAGTTCTCCTAATTGCCCATACCGTTTTTGCAACAGTCACCTCAGGCCAATACTTTGTTTCCCCACGTGCACGTGCATACTTTGTTCTACCAATGGGTTCAATTATTGTGACATACTCGGACCTGTGGCTATCATCCTCTAGCACAACACCAGCATCCACAAAGATTGGTCTCTTTTTCTTTACACTCTTCTCCCTTACATTTGACCTATTCATCTCTGGACTTTGCAAACCCATTTCGTCCATTGAGTAGTGTGTAAGATTGACCAACTTTGTTGCAGCCAAGGCAGTGGATGAATGATGTAAAAATCTTTGCGCAAGGTCTTGTATTCCAGGACCACTACATGTCTTTGCACCTTTAAGGTATGCATTGTACTTAACACTTTGTAGTACAGCCATTGCCATATCTGCCCCTGCGGCTTCATATAAACTAATTTTCTCTTTGAAACCAAAGCATGCCCGCATGCTAGCATGTTTACTCTCAGACAAGTTAGTGCTTGGCACAAAAATGCCAGACTCATCTTGCACAACAAATCTTCCTCCCCAATGTGAAACTCTGATATCCCACCAAGCCAACCATGTCTCCAAACATGAAACTTCACCATCAACAGCATGCCCTACTCTCCAAAAGCGACGAAGCTCTCCTTTGCAAATATCTGCTTGATTCTCTGATGGTGCATTTAGCCATTTTCGGCATTTAATTTTGTGTTCCTCTTGTGAGGAAGGTTTGATACACTTAGTAGTATGTCGGATCATGGATTGCTCCCAATGAAACACGCAAGACCTTTCCTTAGATGGTACAACCTTGTTGGGACCCCCAAAGTAAACTGTTTTGATTGCTATCCAATTTGCATTAGCCTCATCAGACATGAAACCTCTGAACTCAGGCTTATCAAATCCTTGATCTTGAACCACCTTATTGAGCATCTTCCAAAACTCTATCTGTGCAAACTTATTCTCCACAGTAAACTCACATGTTGCTATTGTCATAAGTTCACGAACAAACGGATCATAAACATGTGCAGACATTGTGGTCCATCCTTGCACACGATGCACATGATCAAAGTGTATCTACATCTGCTCAAGATTTCCACCTGGACGCATTCGATTAACTAGATCAACTCCACTTCCTAGCCCAATTATTGACATCTTGAACACATGTGGTTGCTGGGCATTTCCAAATTGACCAGGGAAGAGAACATCATGTATATATGGATACCTACTCTTACTCTTCAAGTCAAGCACTACTTCTAAGCCTTTTGCACTTATATTTTTTGATCTTTTGGCGCATTCCAAGCTTCGTTCAATCCTTCGTCTACTTGACAAAGGTGTGATTGTGTCCAGAAATTCAACAAACTCACAATATTCAATATATTCGGTGTTGTCTACATTTTCCATTACAAGCTTTCCCATCATCATATCCTGAGCAGTCATGCGCTTGAGCTGTTTGGCTTTAGTGAATGGTTCTTGAGCAGCACGAGCTTGAAGCACTGATGCTACTTTTTTTATCATTTACTCTTGACCTCCCTTCCGCACAAGGATGTTGATGCTCACCTAGATGCAACACACAACGGGTCCACTTTTGTTTCTCCCTTGGCATACAATAATAAATAAATGCAGGATAGGTTGCCACACACTCTGGCATTTCAAAACAATGATTGCATGTCAAGGTGCCATATTCAGGTGTCAGCATGCCTTTTGGAGATGACTTTGAAAGCCGGCCTTGCCAATGAACCTCATTGTAGAGTCTTGTCCTCGAGTAATATGGACAATCAATGTTGACACAACATAAGTGACCCGAGCATCGAATGAACCTAACGACCCCTAGAAAGGTATCACTGCTACATGTGACATATTCAATCTACATGTGGCTATCATGTCTCTATTCCATCCCAATCATTCCATTAGCGTGACCTAGAGAGGGCAACTCAAATGCAACATATCCATCATAAAACACAGGAAGCTCTTGAACTTGAATGATATCTTTAGCTTGTTTCAGGGCCAAGTACAAGTTGCTCTGCAAAGGCATTGAGCGTATAATATCAAGTACGCTAGAGCAGCCACGTGACTCGGCATCTGATTCTAAATCAACAATTACTGGAGGAGCCTTGATTCCAATGTCATGTTCAAGAATTGTGAAGCGAACCTTGAAGAACTGACAGACATCATGATTCAGAAGGAAGACCTCTTCACCACTAATAGACTCGGTAACTTCCATTTTTACCTGTCTTGCACTTAGTGTAAGTGGATGTAAAGTAAACGCATTAGTTAGCTCAAAATTCTGTTTCAGAGAAGATACAGAAAGCGCATATGTGCTGCCTTCAAAAATAAGGACAAGCTTTTGACCAACTTGTGGCCCGCATATTGTAATGTGCCTAGACATTGAAAGCAATCGTCTTAGAGAAGTTAAGGTTACTAATTAAGTTTCAAATGAAAGTGAGTGCAGAGTCAAGACTAAAAAATAACATCAACTACAGATGGTAGTCGTTATTTTGGGCGTCATTCTCCAAAAAGCGGTGCAGCCGGCTTGCATTCATAAAACATGATCACCAAAACGTTAAGCAAATCCGGTTCAAAATCTTAAAAATTCAATAAAATCTTGTCAATGAGTAAAAATCTGTAGTGAGAAAAACGTGCAAAAAGTTACTAAAGTACTTGTCATATGCAATATTAAATTTTTCAGTTGCTTAACATTGTTGATCCCAATCTTGGGACGGATTGGCTAGCAAGATTTTTGTCTTTGAAATGGGGTCTTGATTGTTGGGCTACGTTGGAGAAGCTGAACTTAATAGCACTTCAAGACGCCCCTGTGCAAAACAAGATTCATTGGGTTTCATTATTGGAAGCAGACAAGATTACAAGGAGTGCATATGGTTTGAAAAAGGGAGATCACGTCTTTCGCATGTAAGTATAGCTAAGATTAAAAGTACTAAATATATCATGCCTTTATATATAAGTCTAACTTTGTCTCCTCTTTTTATTTGGGAATGTAGCTGGCTTCGTAGAGAGGGTTTTTTTGGCTCGGGTTTTTCAGAGGGCATTTCAGATTGTGTCAGATCTTTTGGATGTGCTAGGCGGGGTGCCTTTGCAGCATGACTGCACTCTTGCATTCTACTTTGAAGAAATTAAATTTGAGGCGAGGCCCTATCTATTTCCAATAGAAGTGTCTCTTGGAGTGAAGACTAAGGATATCGATAAGCAAGCATTAAAGAAGGTGGATACATTGAGAATGGCAGCACAATGTTTGGCTTTCAGGTGAATCACTAACTGACTTAGATATATAATATTATTTTTTATTGTTTCTTACATTTGTGTCACCTAATTGACCTTTGTAGATTCTTCATGTTCTTGGTTACCAAGAGTGTCTTGCATGGACACAAGCATGTATCCCTCTACTATGCACACATTGACTCCTTGGGAGATAGATAATTTTCCATGGTGGATAGATATGGAGAAGGGCCATGTTCTTGGACGTGAAAGAGAGTTACAAGAGATGATATCGAAGGATGCTGCGATGAAGGTTCCTCCAGTAGACATAGTAGAAGAGAGTCGTGCAGGTATGTTTGATCATGCTCATATTTACCTATTTAAAAGTTACAGTGCTCTGATTTGAAGTTATCTATTTTAGCAATGCGCAACTCACAAAAGAAAAAGGAGAGGGTTGTGGATCAGATCATTGACGAGGAGGTGGAGCCACCTCCAGGTAAACTACAAAAACATTTGTTAATGCTTTCCTTACACGTGGTTGATGCATGGCTTATTAAACCTCACTGTAATGTCTCAGTTGCTCCTGGCACGATTTTTGTATTAGCGTTGGTATTTATTGATCATCAATATTGCCTATATTACTTGTTTGGTGTTTAACTTCACGATCTTTTTTTTTAAAATGGAAGTGCATTGCCGGTCTACGCAAAGCAGATGGCTAGAACCATGGCAGCAGATACGCAGCTTGCATCCTTGAGAGGTATCAGAGACATAACATATTCATCGACGATGAGTGCGAGTCATCATAAGAACAATGGATTTATAACATTGGTGGATGTTAAAATTCAAATCCATGTCTTGTTGTGTTCATAAGAATATCGTTATATCACGATGGAAACTTTTAACAGTTGATGTTCTAATATTTTGGATTGTGGATAAGTAGTATGTACTGATTTGATGGATTTGGTTAAGGTTTAAAATCCTCATGTGAGGTGCCGTGAAGGCTTATGATTATTTTTGAAATCTTGCTTCATGTACAAGGGAAACTATGTCCAATTTTTTTTAAAAGTACTATGTTTGTTTTGCTTTGTTTTTCGTGAGAGGAGATATAATGGTTATGACCATTTTTATTATTTTTTTGAGCGGTGATGATACCACAACTACAGATGTTCTAATATTTTGGATTGTGGATAGGTAGTATGTCCTGTTTTGATGGATTTGGTTAAGATTTAAAATCCTCATGTGAGGTGCCGTGAAGGCTTATGATTATTTTTGGAATCTTGCTTCATGTACAAGGGAAACTATGTCCAATTTTTTTTAAAAGTACTATGTTTGTTTTGCTTTGTTTTTCGTGAGAGGAGATATAATGGTTATGACCATTTTTATTATTTTTTTGAGCGGTGATGATACCACAACTACAGATGTTCTAATATTTTGGATTGTGGATAAGTATTATGTATTGTTTTGATGGATTTGGTTAAGATTTAAAATCCTCATGTGAGGTGCCGTGAAGGTTTATGGTTATTTTTGAAATAGTGCTTCATATACAAGGGAAACTATGTCCAATTTTTTTTTAAAGTACTATGTTTGTTTTGCTTTGTTTTTCGTGAGAGGAGATATAATGGTTATGGCCATTTTTATTATTTTTTCGAGCAGTGCCAATACCACAACTATAGATCTTCGTTCGAGTTTTTCTTTGCTTGCAAAATCTTGCTCGGGCTATGGTAGGACTCCAGATCAGTATGCTATTGATCAGCATATACAAGGTACTAAGCACTAGAGATGCAATGCATAAAATGCATAAGTTATGGTACAAGTATTTGATTGATCACCTGAGGCTCATCTAGGAGGTGCACTGGGTGTTCTATGTACCTTTTTCTCCCCATCCTCTTTCAACAAACATCCTTCTTGTTCGATGAAATGCGAGTCTCCACTTTCCAAAATGTGTAGACCAATTCCTTAATTTCATATGTGATAGGGCTATGAAGGTGTTTCTTGTGACATGCAACCAATGAAAACAATCGACCATCAACATTGGGCTTCATCTGTCGTGATCTCTCCTTGTGCAAGGTGTGACGATTGACATTAGGGCCCTGGCAATTTTTGTAATATGCATGTTTTCCTTTGATTTCAACATCATCTGCAATGTTGCATTCTTCAAGAAAAACTACTCATTGGAGCCTGGCTACTTCATGGTAGCCAGTGTGTTGCGGACTTTGGAGACAATTGCGGTCTATACAACAGCCCCCTCCTCGAAAGACTCATCATGGATCGCCTGAACATGCGGATGTTGAGCAACAAGATTCCAGATTTTCCACTTTGCTTCTGTACTAAAACCTTCAGTCCTACTCTTGAAAGCTCTCACAATCTCGGAGGAGGTTTTCTTTTTCTCCTCATCGTTGAGGGCATGATGTTGTCGCTCAAATTTCATTTGTTTCTGCTCCCATTGTTTCCTCTTTCTTACTCTCTTATATTCCTTGATTACAAAAGGAGCTGGATCTTGGGAGTTGTAATTCATTGCCTGTAGTGGCTCTCTTCTATTTTTTCCTGAGAACTATAGACGTGCATAATATGTTACTTACTTAAAATCACTTGAATGTATAGCTGTCAACACTTGATGTTGTAATACACACATACTATGAACAAATGCCCTCACAAAACTATAGATGTGACCAACAAAACCAATGACTTCATTTGGAGTGGGTGGGCTACACATAAGATTTGCTTACCATCAAATTACAGTACGGCTCCATTTCCAGCATTCGAGCTAGTGGAAATAATGTTGGCTGCTGGTTCTCCATTTCTGTAGGTCTGCGTAAAAAGGAGAGAAAGAGCTCAGCTTTGACAACTAATATCTTAGGCAGGATTATTGGTGCACGGAACGAACGAGAGAGAGATCAAGACTCCGCAAACCGCCTACTAGTTTGAGAGAGAGAGAGAGAGAGAGAGAGAGAGAGAGAGAGAGAGAGAGAGAGAGAGAGAGAGAGAGAGAGAGAGAGAGAGAGAGAGAGAGAGAGAGAGCAAGACTCAGCAAACCGTCTGCTAGTCTGTGTGTGTGTGTGTGTGTGTGTGTGTGTGTGTGTGTGAGAGAGAGAGAGAGAGAGAGAGAGAGAGAGAGAGAGAGAGAGACTCCCCACGTCGTCTTCAGTAACTGAAAATAGAAGCACATGAGGAGGGAAAATAATTTTTTAATGGAACATTTGAAATTCAAAGGACTTGCCCATCCGTTTTTAGTATATGCTAACAAGCACAAGTAACTAGCACTATCCGGGACAACATATTCAGTGACACGTTAACATGCTTCTACCCATGTATTGGCAAGCCAACATAAAAAGGAAACCCTGCTTATGGTCATCCTTTTGTCAACAATTTTCAAATACATTGTCACAGGCTACCAAGTACTTCCACAAGTGATCAAAATCCTACAAAATCATCTTTAACCCAAGATTAGTGAAGGCCTAAAGTTGATTCCCAAGTGGACTCCAACTTGGCAATCAAAGCAGCAAAACACTACTCTCCCCTCCTCAGTGGGGGCACCAACTTATGTGAAGGATTGGGGGGATGGCCTCTACAACACCTCAAACCAACACAAACAAAAGAGGATGAAGAGACTAGCTCTCTGAAGATAATGTGGGCTGATCCTTGCTCTAAAAATTTGACAGCCTCACTCACACTCAACCTCAACTAGCCTCAACTAGCTTCCCTCTACACAGCTACAACTCCCACTATACTTGGATGCATCAAAATAATCAAAGGGATCAAACAAATCAAGGAAAAAAGTGAAGAAAAAATCATGAAATTCTCTGCACTTTTGCTTATAGAACCAAGGGCTTCACTTCTTTTCAAACGCCCTTCCATGTGCTAATAGAGATTCCATAGGCGTTCCCATATATACACATAGTTTGACCAAACCCCATCCAAATCAAGCCCAATTTGAAAACCCACCAATTTTTGCAAAAAAAAATAAAAATTTATGGAAAAATTGGGGAAAACCTTGCCCTTTTGCACATGTACAAGCAAAAAATTACAGCGCATAGTCTACCCTTGACTAGCTACATCACAGGGAACTATACACAACATAGCTTCCATACCTCAAACCAAGATCAAGAGAGGTCAATATGAAGAGCTAAGAAAACACTTTCATCAGCCCATTGAGGAGAGACACGCTCTCAGCTCACCACACTAAGCCAAGAGGGGCACCCCGACATAGAAACCCCCACCCTTCACCGCAGGCTACACAGCAACATAGAGTTTCTTCTTCACAGCTACAAATTCCCACTTACTCACAACCCCAAGCTCATAAAAACTCAGTTTTTCTTCATATTTTTTATCGCTTGCTCACTCTTTGAATTCTTGACACTTCTATCTACAAAAAAAGCAAAACTATGTACCCCACACAACTGGTCCACATGCGTAGAAACAATTGGCACGCACGTCCTTTGTACACTTTGTACAAGCATCCTTTATTTACATCTAAAGGGTCCAAAAGCGTAAAAATAACACTTCTTGAAGTCTTTGGGGTGGCCGGCACCATTCCTCAAAAACACATCACAACGTGAAAAGCTTAAAATTGATCCATTGAACAATAAATTCCTATGTAAATTTGGTCAAAGTGTCCAGTTAATCGCAAAAGGTTGAAAAGAGTGTTAGGTTTGCAAGTAAATCTGCATCCACTACCACTAGTGTACAATCATTCATGAGTGTAAGGGACACATCAAAGTGGATGTTGTTAGCATTGTATGGCACACAAAGTTCATATGCACACTATCAAGAAGGGTAATTGTACAAAAAGGAAAGACCAGTGTTTAAAAGGCCCACATACCCGCTGGTAGAAGTGTGCCCATTGATAGATCACGAGGGATGGTTCATTTTAGAGGAAAGAACCTATTATAGCCCATCCTCTCTAGACCTAAATGATATTACCCATGTGAACCCAAAAATCTGTTCATAGTCAAACTCTCCCCCATCGAAAATCAAGCTTTGATGTTGTGACCAAACGAGCATATACTTTGACCAAAACAACCGTATATATAGAAGAGAGTTTAAGATCTATGATACCTTGGGTCCTAAAACCACAGAATCTCATATCATAGAAGACCCATGGGATAGGAAATATCAGGGTGAAGATAATGTTATCTATAACTTAACTTGGGAAATTATGTGGCATGTTTCACGAAGGTACATAGAAAATTATCCAGAAGGTTTACATTAGGAAAAATATGGACTCTCCTTGGGCCTTTTTGATTAGTGAAGGCTTAAGGGAGAACCAATGAGAAGGCTCTTGGGATATCACCTACAGGGGGAGGAATGGTAGGGGTGCAGCCTAATTGTCTCCCTCTTCAATGCTTGGTTCTTAGAGAGAGATAGGAGGTAGGCTGGGGGGGGGGGGGGGGGGGGGGGGGGGTAAATAGGAGGAGAGAGGTGTCATAAAAGAGGGAGGGACCCCCAAAAAAAAAAACGCGCATGCTTAAAAACCCTAAAAATTGAAATTTTTTAAAAAGTTCCAAAGTTGACCCATTTGCCTCCAAAACTGTCCCAAAACATAAACTAACTTTAAAAAGTCAATTTTTTCTCCCAAAATCCACTTTTCTCTCTCTCCCTCATTACTTTTCTCTCCCACACTCTCCCTCCTCCCATTCTCTCTCTACAGTCAAGGAAGCCATAGCCAAGCCATAGCCAAAAGCTTTCCACCACTCTCTTCCTCTCTCTCCATAGCTCCCCCTTCTCTCACACCTCCATCAACCCTCTACAGTCCCACACTCTATAGCCCACAGCTCCACTATCCTCTCTACCTCTCACTCCTCCCCTCTTTCTCTATCTCCACTGTCAAAGCCACCATAGCCACCATAGGCAGCTCACCTCACCCTCCCCTACGCTCCTCATTCTCTCTCCACAGTACTCAACTCTTTCAAATCCCTTCCTAAGCCCAACTTCCCAAGCATGTCGACGCATAGACGGCCCAAACCAGAGATAGAGGAGATTGTGTTGCACAACACAAAAGACTCAGAGGGGCTATGGATCCCATAAGTATTCAAGAAGGGTGCATGGGTCTACATGCAACCGTCACATGCTAGACCTCATCGCGTACGGTGTCGAGACGTATTGGAACGTCATTGGAAGGGCCGGCTATTGGCATTCAAAGAAACAAAGTCCGGAATGGTGGCCATCGTGCAACACATCTACAGTGCAGCTGAGATCCACCTCAAGAGAGCTTCAACTCAATTTGCACCTCATTGTAAGTTTTCATGGTTTAGCTATCCCATGCATATGTCATGTTTATGTTTATGTGATCATTATGTTTAACTAATGGCATTTGTAAAGATGTTTTTCCATCCAGCTTAGTTGAGGAGCAGCCGCTTGAGTGCCTCTCAGGCACTTTCATGGTTTTGCATGCTCACATTGGGGAGCTTATGTTTCCTAATGTTTCATCGAAAAAACTTACTGAGCAGCGAATATTCATGTACTCCCACAAGTACGTGGTGCCGAAGTCAAGCCAAAGCTATGGTAGGTTAGAAGCCGTGGAAACACCCTCATTCCAGAGTGCAGAATGCCCAACTCCAGACCATTGGGCTTTGCTTTCTTTCAAGCGCAAGGTGCTACAAGATTTCCAAGGGTCCCTAAAGTTTGGTAAGGCAACCAGATCGGTGGGTCTCTGCCGATTGTAGAAACACAAACAATGCCATGTTTGCAAAGAAGTTGACATAGATGCAATGGACACCATTCTAGGTGTCAATTGGGGCTATGTTGACGGTTTTCATGATGGTGACTGTTATAAGTGCAATGTGTCCCCCACACAGCTTTGCCTTCGGTATTTGAAAGCAAGGTGAACCTTGTATGCACGGTTTAGCTACGAGAGGTGGATGCACAAACGTGGCAACTGGATACCCTTGCAGCTGATAGCCAAAGAGATTCAATCCTTTGAAATTTGTGTCCGCATGCCCAATAACGAGGTGGAGGTGGTTGCAGTGAATCCGCATTGGAATCTTGCCAATCTTCGGGAACACTTTGTCATAATGGGATTCGAGGATGTCGGTAATGCAAGTTTAAAATTGGAACAACGCAATGTCTGCTTTGTGCTTGCTTAGCTACCTTTTCTTATTTTTTGTGGGTTTTTGTATTTTGATTGCCCATTTTTTGGTTGTATAGATTGGAAGGCGGATGGAGGCCACTATGCTTGTTTACAAAGATTGGGCTACAGATGAAATCATCTTGTCTAAGTGAATTGGCTTGTAACTTTAATCGTTTATATATTGGATATTTTATTAAAGATTTTGAAAAGTTTTAAGGTTTTGTACTTGAGTTTTAAGGTGGTGTAAATTTATTTTTTATATGCATATTTTTTATTTTTTTTGAGATGGAATATGTCTATATAAGGAGGACCACCTCCTCATTTCACCATTTTCATCCGAGCATTGCAGAGAGACCTAGCATACCCAATCACGCAAAGAGAAGACATGGCTGCTACTAGTGCTTTAGATGCATTCCTTACTGAGGTTGGGCATGCAAATCGCCCTGAGCTTCAAGCATTTTTCACAACCCAACCCGATTTGGAAACCACTTTGCCCTCCACTCTCAATCTCTTGAGCACATTACTTCATACATTTCCACGTGCATGGGGAGATTCATTGTTGAGTTACCAAACCGGCCAGAGCAATGGGTCCCTGAAGGCCTTCTCCACCACATCTACCAAGGGGATAGGCCATTTCATCAGCGGCTTGCACGCTTTGCCACCATAGCACAACCCGCCGGACAATACGTGTGGCTTGAAGCTGATGATGTGCGAGCAATGCGTAAGGGAAGGATCGGAAACACTTTTTTCTCTGTTCCGGCCATAATGATCTTCCTCCTTCACGAGTGCCCAGCACGCCCTGACGTAGTGCTACCACACTTGCAGATCGGCGGGGTATTGGCTGATGTGAAGGACCCCAAGCCCGCGGCCATTGACTCATCCGTAGAGGAGAGGACGCTTGCCTTGACCTACCATGTAGGGATTCAAGGCCTCTTGGAGGCCTCTCCATCAGTCGGTTCATCCTCGGGACCGCCAGAAGGAACCACCACTCGGGATGCCATCCCTGAGGTAGAGATTCCCGCTTCTCCTCCATTGTGGTGGGTGGGGAGGAGTTTGTGTTTATGCACGATCTAGAGAAATCCTTTGAGCTTCGCATGGATGAGTGTTTCGCCATCCTTGATGCCCATGGCAAGTTTGAGGTTGATACCACCACCTCCCATGGTGATGATCTCCGACTGCCCATGGGGAATACTTTGGCGGACACAATGGCGATCGCACAAGCCATGGTGGCAGCGGCCGAGCAGGCCAAGGTCTCTGAGGAGGATTTTGTGGCCGTGCAAGCCATGTGTTTGGCTAAACGCGCAAGAGTGGATTCACCACCACTGCTGCAACACCTGTTTTGCTTGATCCAAAGGGGAAGTCAAGCATGGATCTTTACTTGCACCCGGATGCCGATGAGGAGGATCGTAGACAAGAGGCATAGATGCTCACTTACATTTGATTTTTACAAATGATTTTGTTAATGTTATATCATAATTCTGTGTCCTATCTCAGAAAACCTATGTTTTGCAGGATGTTATGGAGGTTGACGCCTGGGGCAACGGTCAGGGGGGAGGAGGACGCCGTTCGGACCTCAAGAGGCACTTGCTCACTACCTCGGCACACTTCCCACTAGTGTCGTGATGTTTGTCCATGCCGACTAATCTCTGAATGGTCGCTACAACATTTTTGCTCTCCGTTCACTCTCCAAGGCATTGTGTTTAACAACACTTGCCCAAACGGCCATCCTTGTAGTGCTTGTAAAGAAAGCTTTTGCAATATCCACTTTCGGTGTAAACTTTCGCGGGCGCCTTATTGCCCATGTCGGCATGAACCAAGCTGTAGGGGTTAATGACACCCAAGAAATCACAACCACTTTACTTAACAGGGAGCCACCCCAAAAGGCCAAGCGCAAGAAAATTGTAATTAGAAAGATCCTAAAGCAAAAGCCGGATATCATGTAAAGCATTGATTTCTTTAATGAAACTACTTTTTGATTTCTATGACTCTCTTTCTTGCAAGGTTTTGAATTTCTTATATGTTGGGCTTCCATTGTGTATGAGAAGCACCATAATTTCTGCTATGACTATTAAAGGGTTTGGTAGGCATTAAAATTTATAAAATGCATACATTGTTATATCTAGGCTTCCAAAGTTATGGATGTGCCTAGTAAAGGGCTTGGAAGTCCCTAAAATATGCTGCCACAAGGGCGCGCATTGGGGCCTTCCATCAGCAGATGAAGTGTGCAAATGCGCGCCCTTGTGGCAGATGAATTTGGACACATCTAGGAGCATACCGAGGTACAAAATAGAGTGAGAAGACATTAATACACAATTTCAAAACAGAAAGACATGGATACCCAGGTAACCTTAAGCAAATCTTGCCCCAGATACCTAAAGTTGTATTAACAAACCACAAGAGTAAACTATGTGGCAATATCTAGCCCTTTTTGGAGTATAGGACTAACATGGACTAAGGGGGAATGATTGCCAGAAGTATCTATGCTAATTAAAGCATTGCAGCAAACAAAACATACTTATTTCTTGTCAAAATTGTCTGGAAACCACTAGAAAGTGTCTGAAAAGCACTAGAAAAGGCTGCCACAAGGGCGCGCATTGTGTCCATCCATAGGCCTCTGGAAGCCCCAAATGCGTGCCCTTGTGGTAGCCAGTTTGCGGGCATTCCAAGCCATTTTCAACACTTTGTAGATGCTTTTTCCATGCAATAGTGAGTCACATAGCATGGATACATCAGGAAGTGCATGTCCCACTTAGCCAAGGTGCTAAACGTAGGCAATTTTTGACAATAACAAGCTAATGGCTACATACATACAATAGAAGGTAGACAAAACTTGGACCAGTGCTACATTGCATGGTACAGAATTAAAACAATACAATGCGTAGTGGGGTATACAATAAAAGACGCTTATATTCAAATTCTTCCCAATACAATGCACAGAGTGGGGTATACAATCAAAAGACGCTTGTATTCAAATTCTTCCAAATCTTGGAGTTCTGTAAATACAAAAAGGTTTGATGCCTAATTACAAGCTACTCCTCATGGCGCAAACGGCGATCAAGCTGCATATCCTTGGGCATAATGGTTACACGCTTTGTATGGATGGCACAGAGGTCAGAATCCTCAAATATGCTAGTTAAATATTGCTCTGCTGCCTCTTGGACTGCCTCTATGGCCACGTCGCCCATCCGAAACTGAGTGTTGTACAATTGCAAAACCTCCCTGCATAGCCTTGCAAAAGGGGCCCTCCGAATCAAGAGCTCGGTGCTCTTTTGATAGTGTCGAATCTCCGCAAAAGCACGGCTGCGCTTTCGTACCTTCTGAGGTCGACTTGGAGGTGCATTTTTGGCACGAGTTGGGGCATCTTGCTTCCTCTTCTTGTAGACAATGCTCTTTCTCTTTTTTTCCTGCACAGGCACTTCCAACACCTCATAATCTGATTCCACCTACTCTCCATCTGATCCGTGCTCTTCACTATTGACCGGATGTGATGGTGTAGGTCCACTCCTTTTAGGAAGTGTCTTACCCCCAATAGACATGTGAGCCTGATAAGTTTGTATTTGGATGCCAACCTATGGGGCATCTTCATCCGTTTGCGTCTCTTCGAAGCCTTCTGACGGTTGCTTTTGGATGTTTGTTTCTTTGCCTTGGTCGCTCTCATCCTCCATGTTGCCATCAGAATCGTTGGAGTCTGATGAATAGACAACAAGGCGATGCTTCCGTCTCTCTTTTGCTGCTGTAGAGGATTGGCCATGCTGATTTGAAGCTCCAGCTTCTTCTGTGTGGACTTCACCTTGAGCTTGTGAAGTTCAAGCTTCTGTAGCTGTACCTTTGAGTCATTGGCCATCCGGCCCCTCTGGATATGCAATACTAGCCATTTGTTTTGTTCTTGCCATGGTAGCACCTAGTAGGAAAAATGACAAAATGAGCGCCTTCAACCTTTAAATAGGTTTTTTTGAGATTTGGGCCCTTTCACACTATGCGGCCAATTGAGTGAAACTCAAATAAACCAATTGAATTTAACAACTAAACCTGGATCATGCGGACGGCTGACACAATGCCCAAACGTTGCCTTTTCGATACTTAGTTGCACGCCAAGCTTCATGGCCCAGGGACGCTCGCGAGCGTTTCCACTTCTCGGATGCTGCAGTACAGGAGGCGTTGCGTAACTGCTTTGCTAACATCGACTCTCTTGCTTTCTCAATAGTACGAGTTCTCCCAAAGGTGTGCCTAAAAAACCAGTTAAACATCTCTTGGAGGTAGTTGGAGTGTGAACTACCACCACCATGCCGAGTATTCTTGAAGTAGATTTCTTTTGCTCGATAGTGGGACTTCTCCATGCCTTGTGTACTCCATATATCAAGCGAACCATAGCGGTCCATGAAGTATGCACCATGCGCATAGAGAATGTGCTAAAACAACCAAAAAGGAGATAAGCTAATAGAAAAGTTGTATTTTCAAAAATTGCATATGTATTAAGTCCGTTAAAACAAACCATGTAGTGTGTAATCTTGCTTTTAGACCATCCGTCCTTAGCGGCCTTTGTGAATTCATAAAGCACCTTTTTGAATTCCTCTCGCTGCTCAACGGTGGTGCTTGAAAGATTCATCAATTGCGCAACCTTTTGAAAGGATGACCATACTAGCTTGCGTTGGTTAGCAACCTCCACATTGGGATCTTTGTCCGTCGTGCATGAACACAAATCTTTCCACAACTCCCACCACTTCTCACTTGCTAGATCGACACTTGCCTTGGATACCTGCATTGGAGACTTTGACATCTTCTTGAAAAATCGACGTGCCTTGGCTCCATTCATGGAAACCTTCTGTTCCACCTCATATGTATTCTCCCTACAAGTCTCTGCTACAATGTTCACCCTTGATCGGTGACATCCAATCTCATTAAGGAGCGTCTCCACCCCCTGCAAGGAGTCTTTTGACCGTTGAAGGGGCTTCATTGTGAAAGCATAATCAATGTGATGCTTTAGGATCCTATCAAATATTCGCATAAACGCATGCAATGTACAAAAGTGAACATTGTTGAGGGAGAAGGGAATTATGGGGTTCCACCTAGGATCTTTGCTATCCCTATTGGGCACCTACAGCATATCACATGAAAGAACCGAAGTTTTCCACTCCCTATTTATATGGTCATCATTATCTTCGTCCTGACCTTCCACTTGAGTTGCTCGACTTGTCTTGTGCCCTTTCGTACACAATGGACAGGGAAGTAAAGAATTTGCACCTTGTTTGCATCCAAGCATGCACTTTATGGTCTTTAGATCACCACCTAAATGCCATTCAACATCAAACTCCCCACGTCCTGGAACCATGAGCTTCTCACCGTTTATTTGAGCTTTAATGACCTCTGTGACCCATGGGATTCTACTGAAAATCCATGCAAGGACTTCATGTGTCTCTTTCGGAACTTCAATTGCACCAAGCCACCATATATCCTTCTCTGATTGCACACTAAAAGAGGGCTTTGTCGCTTCACTCGAGTTGCAAGATTGCTTGGCATAAGCTAGGGCTTCATTCATAAGCGTGATGCTCATTCTCTCCAACTTTCTCCCTTTAACAATTACACACTCATCCAACTTCAGCACAAACACAAGCTTGCCTTCAAGAACTGCCAACAATATAAAGCCTCAGAATGCATGTTATGACATATCATACAGCATGTAGGCAACTCTAAACTAACCTGCATCACTCAAATTATAGAAAACAGCCATGGACTACTGCAATCGTATCAAGTCCACAAAGATATTGTTGAATTTGGTGTAAACAAACCCTTCCATCCGCAACACACTGTTAGAAACAACACCGCTTCCCTTCCCGCGGCCCTTCCTTCCTTATGATTTGCTATGGAGCGGCTAAAGAGGCATCGTGTCTTCAATATACAAGTAGTCCCCTAATCGGTGAACAACATCTTTATTTGACACCTTCTTGGCAATCGCCACTCTGTGAGGAAGTGGAAATAGGTTTTTCGTGACTCCTCGACTTCTTAATGCATCTTTTAACACTTGATGTATTGCTTGATAGCCCTTGGTACTAATCCCAACAGCATCACAAATATCCTGAACATCTAGATCAGTGACAATATTAGAAAAATCACTAAGAACTCTCTTAGTGATTGCATCTTTCAAGTGTTTTGCCTCTGGAGCATCAAGCATCCCAATGAAATCCTCTTTGTTGAAACAAGAACGAAGTAAAGTATCCCTAGCTGACGCATTCTCGTCGCCGCACGTTTCTTGGATGAAGTTCCTATTGCCCAAAACAACAATGATGAGCGGTATTAGACTTAAACAACATGAGGGACAGAACATGTTACCTCATAGCTGTCACCCTTCGTTTTCTTGCACCTCCACGTGGTGCAAGAGTCTAAATTTCGGACAACTCTCGTTTCCTCACCATACCTCCCATGGCAGTACTCTTTATGTGTGAAAGAGTATCCTCAAGCTTTTTAATTACATTTTCCTTGGTTGTGATGGTGCTCTTTGCCTCCTCAAGTGCACTAGTAGCTGTTTGCATCTGATCTTGAAGATTGTGGAAACTCCCATTGAGCAACTACCAATGATGCAAGTAGATCTCGGACCGCGCAATCTCGTGTTTGTTGAGTCTCTTGCAGTAGCTCAGCAAACCTTGCTCTCCATTTCCAACATATTGCAACAATGATGGAATGTTTGTAAAAGACGGATGAACATTGAGAGAAGGATCCTTTGGATACAAGCATCCGTCTGTCCAGAGATCCACATTCTTCTCCCCTTGAGCGCGGCGTTCGTTGGCTGAAGGTAATGTACCCAAGCATGTTTTCTTTGTCGGAGCATACTCTTGAGGTAGGCGTATAAGGAAAATCCCTAGAGACCTACCGCGTGAAGAGCTTGCTGGGACATTGGTCACGTCGTCAAGAGGCATTGTAGGATGGAGAGATGGAGCTTGAAGGATGGAGAGATGGGTGTGTAGGTGCAGCAGCAGGTGCAGGTGCAAGGGGGATGGGTGTAGGAGAGGAGCTTAGATTAGGAGGGAAAGTTTTCAATTTTGGGGGGAATTTCCTAAAAGTTTTGGAGGGAGTCAAAAAATATTGAATTATGAGTAATTTGACTTAAAAATCTTTTTTTTATTATGTGTATATGTTGGGGGTACTTTTTAGGGGGAAATAGAGTTTTTTTGAAAGTTTTTGAAAAAAGTCATTTTTTCGACCTCTTTGACCCACGGATTTGCTTAGGTGGCATGGGAGAGTTAAGAGGCCACTTACAAGTTGGCCAAAAAACTAGAGAGAGAAGACCCCCTACCCCCCTACTTTTCAAATGGTTTCCCCCCCCCCCCCCCCCCCGCCCCCCTTCCCTACTTTTTAAATGGTTACCCCCCCCTTCCCCCTACCTTTTTAGGGGTCAAAGATGGAGGAGACCCTACCAAAATAGCCCTATTCAAAGCCTTTGTCCCCTTTAATCTTGGCAGGCTTCCTTTAAATTAGGGATTCTTACAAGGCCCATGGAGAGTCCATTTTTTTCCTAATGATAGATGCCAAACATCAATAGTGCTACCCATAGTGTGCCTTCATAGTCCCAAAAAGTGAGGATAAACCAATGCCAAATAATTTTGAGCTCTCATTTGTGAAGAAAGCTTTAGTGATCACCCTAGGAAGGGGGAAGCTGCAAATCCAATAAGCGTAGCTCTAGTACAAGGAAATGCAGCATCAATTAGAAGCCCTAGAACTTCTAGCCAGCACACCCCTTTCCCTCATAATCTACAGACAAATTCTTCTATAAAGATCATCAAGGACAACGGTTTTAGTTGACCTCCATAAGTCAAAGTCAAAAGTCGAGGAATCCCATAGAGTTCAAGCAATTGCATTTGACCAAGTTCACATATGCATATCGAGATGTAGATGGAAATGAGCATTAGCAAGTTCATGACCTTGTAAAAACCCCTACGGATGGTAAGATTGAAGTTAAAGATTATTTCAAGATGATGCAAAACCTCAAGCTACCAAAACAAGTGACAGATTGGTCAAAATCAACAGAAGCTAAAGTTCAAAAAGCTATACAAAGGTCACCACCAAAATCTCCTCCGAAGAGACACATTCTTGCGGAAAGTATAGTGGATCTTTTAAGATCAAAAGTTATTCAAATGCAGGCAGACAATGCTCAATAGTTGCAAACAAAAGGTATGATATCACAGTCATACAAACCAACATCAATTGAAGTAGGGTCAAAGCAAAAAAGATGCAAAAAAATTTTAACCCAAAGACACAACCACAACAAAGTCAATCAATTCAGAGAGAAATCCTAAGAAGATCGAGTGAGAAGATCAAAGTGCAACATCATTGGTGAACATGAAGAAAAGCTATCAAGTGAAGTAAAGCTAGATTTTTAGCTAGAATAAACACCTTATGACTTTTTGCACTTGGAAAAAATATGACCAACCACAACTGGAAGATGCTCTTGAATTCATTACCATATGCTAGAGAATCATTTCTACGTACAACTGGTTTTTGAAGCTCAGCAAAATCCACACAAAAAAAACCCTTTTCTTTTTCCCCTCTATTTGAAGCACATGCGACATGACCGATAGCACCGACAATGCCTTGGTCAATCTAAGTGCCACGAATGGCACAATTTTAAGCAAAGGCCACAACTCGGAACATATTACCACCCTCATGGCCTCCAACACCTTGAAAAGAGGGTTGCACGACCTTCGGCCATGGTACTAGCCCCAAAAGGGGGAGCTTTATAATATGAATTAAAAAAATTAAAACAAACCTTTTTTCACAGCTTGTAGGGCCGCCACCTCCTTGCACTCACAATGGGGCCATCACCCTCCCCCTCTTGCTTGGCGCCACCACCCTGGGCACCACCCTCTCTCTTTATCCTCCATTATCAAAAGCAAACAACTCTCTCTATCTCTCTCTCTCTCTCTCTCGTTTGTCATCAACAAAACGCCACCCTCTCTCTATCTCTCTCTCTTGGCTGCCCAACAAGGCGACATGCCTCTCCTCCCTTGTTCTTTCTCATTCATTATTGGCCACGCTCTCTCTCTCTCTCTCTCTCTCTCTCTCTCTCTCTCTCTCTCTCTCTCTCTCTCTCTCTCTCTCTCTCTCTCTCTCCCCCCCCCCCCCCCAAAACCAGCTCCCCCCTCCTCACCTACATCATCTTAGATTTTTGTTCATCCACCTTATCTTTTTTCCACCACTCGATGGACTCTTAGTCCTTAAGTGAAATGTATCAGACGGAATCCTTTGTAATGTTTTGTTTATGGTCCTATAATTCACATATGACCTTCGTGGACAATAATTCAATCTATTTATCTCTCTCTCTCTCTCTCTCTCTCTCTCTCTCTCTCTCTCTCTCTCTCTCTCTCTCTCTCTCTCTCTCTCTCTCTCTCTCTCTCTCTCTGGCGTCACAAACAGGCCATCACTCACACACACACACACACTCACCCTCACAACCCTCCCTCCAATCAGCCAATCTCTCTCTCTCTCTCTCTCTCTCTCTCTCTCTCTCTCTCTCTCTCTCTCTCTCTCTCTCTCTCTCTCTGTGTGTGTGTGTGTGTGTGTGTGTGTATGTCGAGAGCAAGAAATTCAGCTCTCTCTCTCTTTCCATACATACACACACACACTCACAAACACATACATGTACACACATATACATACACTACACGCATAAGCACACACACATAATCACATATGCCACAACAATGCACACACATGGCACGCACAAGAAGTAAGGAAGAAAAGAAAGTTGGCATCAATGCATTGACAAACGAAGAAGGACAACCTCAAAAACAAGCAATGGGGACAGCAAATCAAAGAATGGCGTCGAAGGCATGCCCCAACCGGCACCGAAATTGACGAGTGTGCTATACCAACACACCAATGAAACCTGCAATTTGGCGGCATCTCATCCACAATGCACTTCCTCAGTAACAGCTGTAGGGTAATTTATTTTCCGTTTTCCAAGCCAAACTTTGTAAAAAAAACATTTGTATATTCCACCTCTCTCTAGGTGATGGTCACAAAGGCCCACCTAGGAGAATATCATTTTTTTATTTCCCCAAAATAAAGCACCATTCAACCGCCTGAGACCGGTCGGCTACTTACTTTGTCTCTCCAGCTTAGGACCCTAAACCTAATTAGTCTATACTAAACTAAGAAGCCTGCACCTATAAAAGAGCACTGAGAGGTCATTATCAGGATAGTCAGCACTTGAAAGAGAAATACACACTACTCCAAGGGTCCACTACGCACAGGAGTAGGATCTCCGCACACATGAAATTTCCCTAGAGAATGCACTATATTCTCTCTCTCTCTCTCTCTCTCTCTCTCTCTCTCTCTCTCTCTCTCTCTCTCTCTCTCTCTCTCTCTCCCCCCCCCCCCCCCCCGTGTTGTGTTAGTGTTGTTTGAATCTTTGTTGCCCATGTCCAAAGCTAGGTGGTTCCCCCTGTTCACTCCCCATGACGAGTTCTACGTGTAGGAGCCTGGCATAGAGGCCATTGGGGTCCGTTTTGCACTTGCACGTGTCATTTTTTGGCCCCACTGAGGAGGGATTCCTAAAATCCTTCAGTTTACAACATTGAAAACGATGCACATCCTTGACCATGGACAAGTGGCTGCGGGAATTTTTCAATTGGAGAACGGAGGAGGAAGAAATTGAAGAAGCGCTAAGAGCCTTCATCAAAGTGCTACTTCCAAGATTCATCGTTGTCAACATCTAAGAAATAAGTTCTCCATCTCGCATCTCTTATTCTAACCATGAATCAAGAGCCACCAGGGGGAGGGCAGTAGGCTGGTCTCATTGTCGTCACCCACCGCACTCTTTCTATGAGTGCTATTGACGGAAGTAAAGGAGAAGCGAGAATCCTCTACACCGACGTCCATGGCAAAGAAATCATCCATATTAATGAAGAAAAGAGGTTAGTAACGCCTCTCTTCCCAAGGAATCTGAAAATAAAAGTGTAGCCTCTGCTCCTCAGTGGCCCAAAGGGACTGCTTGTGCCAAGGGAAAAGGAGGGCTAGGCCAATCCTAAATCACATGACCCCCAAGAAAGAAGAAACACTTGGCCACGCGAGTGCTTTGGGTTTGGCTCTAAAAAGCAGAATGGTGACCAGGCTGCCAAAAAGAAAGTCATCCAAGGTAAATCGATGGAAGATCACCTTTCGTTTTGTGGCGCGCATGTGAGAGATGCCAGTTCACTTCGACAACCCCAAAGCAGAGGTGATAAGGAGGTTCCCATGCCCTAGAGAAGAGTGGTTTGGTTATTTTCATTGTTGTTTTGGAAGGCGGATAGAGGACTTTCCTTCTCTCCCCGTCCTGGGGTCTTCACTAAGGATTACTGTATGGTGTCACGTTGGAAAGGGGGAAATGGGAAAACACCAAACACATAATATGCTAGCCTCTCTATAGCCCAGTGCTTCCACAACACCCCTAACACCTATTTAACACACACCTAGACACCCAATTTGCAAACAACTATTGTCCAAGCCCGGTCACAACCAACCCCGATTACACACACCCAATCACAAAGCATACCATCATGGCTTCAACATTAACCCTTCAGTGCACCTTTCTCTATATAGAGGTATTTCAAAATTGATTGATAACCTCAGAAATTGCAAAAGTCTCTAGCATACATCCATTCTATGCCAAGCCGACATCCACCTTGCATACTCGATACCCACACAAGGAATACTCACACACAATACACAAGTAGATATGAGAGAAAGATGACATGAATCCGAGAGTAGAGCGAGAAAATATCTTGGCAAATCCTTTCAAAATTGTGCATAATATGAACATGTATCTCCTAAGTCGATGCAACCTTGATGAGCATGGCAAGCCATCTGCCCTTTGTCCTAGTGTGTACCACCCTTCAAAAAACAATCCGAGGCTGATCCTTCCGTTATACTCCCTGCTTTGATTTCCCTCTCAAAGAAGCCGTTCTCAAGCGCTATGGCATTGATATGAAATCCCCATGCCAGACCGCTTGTAACCCTCCTTTTGAAGCATTTTCTAGATCACCATGCCATAGCACCCCACTTTAGTACGTCATCCCCCACAAACACCACCATTGCAGTGTTTTTTCCCCTCTAGAACCCAACTCTCCTCTCTTCTCTTGGCGGCCACCAACTGCTCAAGGCCTTGCTTCATATGAAAATATTGTCCTCTTTCTGCAGTAGGTAAACTCCCTCATCTGTACCACTTGACCATCTGTAGCTACATGCGGCTCTCCTCTTCCCAATAAGTGTAGGTAGCTGCCCAAGCATCTCCAACTCCTCACAGCCTCTCCAAGTCTCCTCGACACTGGACTGCTAGCTTTTAGCTCCTATGGCGGCCTCCAATCGACCTCCCCTTCATCAAAAACCTCAACCTCCTCTCATGTAGACCCAATCCGTCCTCTGTATCTGATTGGCAACCTTGCACAGCTAGGGCAGGCCAGTGGTCTTCCCCTTGCTGGACGCAAGCCCCCAAACTATGGCCGCTCCCTTACCTGATATGGCAGCTACTACCTAAAGCCCTCGATCAAATGCAGCCCCAAGCGGATTCCCCTTCGCCTCCTTGCATGCAACCATCGACCATGCCTTTGCACTACTACACGCTCCTCCTGGCAGCCACCCCTTTGTCCTAGCTTTCCTGCTCTTGCCAGCCTTGCCAAGCTCCAGCCCACGCTCCTCTGCAGAATTTTAATCTCCTTGCCGGCCTTCACCTGTCTCCACTTGCGGTGGCCACCTCCTCCTGCAAGTCGGCCCTCATGCATGGCCTCATGTGGTCCTGCCCCCCACTTGCAGACCTGCAGCGCTGTTTCATGCCCTGGCGGCCGCTCACAGGCAACCCCGTTTTTGGCAACTCCTGCTCAGGGCGACCCCTCTCCCCGTGCAAACTCCCATCTGGTGCCTCTTGCCTTCAAGCAGCCGGCCACCTCTTCATGCAGCATTTTTTCTTCAATTGAAAGCCTTTAAAACCTTTGGGCTTGGCCCCCTTGCACACGCCAACTATAGTAGATATTGAAAAACTCCCTAGAGCTCACCATCATCCCCATGTCGATCACCTTCGAGCAAAAGCAATCCCATCAGAACCCCACTTCTTCAAGTGGTAGATCCTCCTGACCTTTCCAATTAAGTCCAATTACGTTGGTAGCCGCAAGGGATATTGCATAGGCAAGAGAAAACGTCCATGTTGATTGTCAAACTTTGAACTGCCATGGCCCGCCACAACATTTGATCAAAGATCATCCAGATAGTGGTCTTTAGGTATCCAAAAACTCCAGCTCGTCGAGCACAAGTAGCCTTAGCATATAAACCATGACAAGACCTAATGACAATATCCACCAAAATTCAACATTTTTAAGCATCCCCATTAGTAGAGTGGAAAGCCATCCTTGTCCTTCTAAATTCCACATCTGACATACACATCACCATAAGATTTGTTGAACCTTGCACCAAGAGGCTGCCCAACACCTTGCCATCTGCTTGTAAATCTCCATGCACCTGTTTTTGGCCTGTCCTTGGATCGACTAGATTTGGCTGCAGCATCATTGCCCACCCCCCTAGTTGAGTATTTATGCTCAACCACTGTATGATTTAGATAAGATATGAGTGCGTATTAGAAAATTGACACTTAATATGTATATAAGCAGTAGATAGATAGAGAGAGAGAGAGAGAGAGAGAGAGAGAGAGAGAGAGAGAGAGAGAGAGATTTTATCAGCTGTAGAACCCCCGGATCAAATGGAAAGCTCGAGGCTCCCCCAAGCATGGTGTAATCTCCACCTGGATCAAAAATAAAACAATGGCAGTGGCCATCCACCTGTAAAGTATGCACATTGCAGAGCCCCTCTTTGCACTTCTAGGCCAATGAGCAGGCCACCCTAACAGCTCTTTATAGCATAGAGCTTCGTCACCCTGCATCCATAATCCTTCCATCCAACCATAAGCATACTTTCGAGCACTTGAAGCATCGGTACCACAAGCCGCTATCATGTCATCTGCTAGAGAACTCTCCATATCCTCATCTTTATCATATGAGCACTGAGACCTGCATAGTACCCTTTGCAAAGCAACATGGAACAACATAGCTATCAACAATACAACACATAGCTTCAAAACCATGCCATTTGTTTGAGCGTGTATCCAAACCCTCTGTAAATGGCTCCAAGGCCACCTTTTCATACTCAGGAATATGACTTGCTAGAGCTTCAACCTGTTCAAATACCTCATCACCTGCAAGGTTGGCAGAACCTTCCTCGTTGCATGAAGCCTCACTCTTATAGACTGCACTTGCATTAGTTTCCATAGAGTCATCTACCGGAGAAAGCTCTCCGCGGCCACAAACCAACTCCAAAACTTCAAAGTGCACCTCGACATGCCCATCAAGGCAAGGTTGCCCCATCCCCTGCATAGATAAATCAACTTGACCTACCACAACTTCTTTTCCTAGCTCCTACAAGTCATTCTCAAAAACCTGCTCTGCAATTAAGTCGGATGCATAATCAAACCATATCTCTTCCTCCAATAGGGACTCACCATTACGAGACACAAGATAGGACTGCTCGACTGGCCTATTCACACAAGTCATCTCCACACTTGCACTATGCTCCTCTTTTACCTTCAAATGACTGGCAGGCAACTCGCATACATTTTTTTCCACTTCACCGTCATGAAAAACATCATAAGTTTCATACCTAGAATACATGGATTTTGTCTCCCATGTAGCATCGGTATCCAAACTACTGTTAGAGCTATGAGAGTTGTCAGACTCCTTTTTTGAACTTGCTAATTCTTGGACCACTGCTACCTTCCTCGTTGCTACCTTCCTCATTGCTGGTTCTGGAACCAACACTTCGTCTTTGAAGTCCTTTATCACCTTGTTCTCTTGAGCAAGCAAGCTAGGTGGCACTCTGAATATGCCACTCTGTATCTTTTGAGACCTGATTGGCACTTCTTCTACCTTTTCTAGCGTGGCATCAGCTTCCTGTGCTTTGATCAAATGCATATCAATAAAAGATTTAAGGGATTTTACCTCTTGATGCTCCTCAATCTGTTTGGGCCTAGGTCCACTGGCTACCGTGATTTCCGACTGTAGCAATCCTGCCTTCATCTTTGGACTCTTTGCTCTGGCGGCTCTGACAGCTTCGTCATAAGTCCTTGGATCTTCATAGTCCACTCTCTCACGAACATAGGGATGCAAGCAAGAAAGAAACCTTTCCAGCTTAAAGTATCCCACATTTGTTTCTTGGGTAGCAGCCGCAAAATCCCCCCAATAAGCTTCAAATCTATCAACAAAAGCATCAAAATTTGCACTTATGTCCTGCTACAAACCTTTAATCTTTGCATCTGCTTCCGAAGCCGACACCACCTTTCGATACCTTTGTAGGAATTTCTCTCGAAATCTGCTCGAATTCTGCTTGTGCACATCTTCTAAGCCATCCAACCAAGCTTTTGCTTTACCTCGCAGAACCAAAGGGAGAGTCTGGATCTTTGCTTCATCACCTAGCATCCGCAATACCATCAACATAAATAGCTCAAAATCGACAATCCAATCATCAACATCTTCATCTCCTTTGAACACTGGACCAAATTCCTTCTTCATCTTGACTCATGAACACATTGTAAGGACACAAATAGTGGATCCTCAGTGGAGGCACCACAAGATGGAAAGGGGAAAATGGGAAAACACCAAACACATAATATACTAGCCTCTCTATAGCCCAGTGATTCCACAACACCCCTTTCACCTATTTAACACATACCTAGACACCCAATTTGCAAACAACTATTGTCCAAGTCCGGTCCCAACCAACCCCGATTACACACACCCAATCACAAAGCATACCATCATGGCTTCAACATTAACCCTTCAGTGCACCGTTCTCTATATATAGGTAATTCAAAATTGATTGATAGCCTCAGACCTTTGCAAAAATCTCTAGCATACATCCATTGTATGCCAAGCCGACATCCACCTTGCATACTCGATACCCACACAAGGAATACTCACACACAATACACAAGTACATATTAGAGAAAGATGACATGAATCCAAGAGTAGAGCGAGAAAATATATTGGCAAATCCTTTCAAAATTGTATATAATATGCACATGTATCTCCTAAGTCGATGCAACCTTGATGAGCATGGCAAGCCATCTGCCCTTTGTCCTAGTGTGTACCACCCTTCAAAAAACAATCCGAGGCTGATCCTTCCGTTATACTCCCTGCTTTGATTTCCCTCTCAAAGAAGCCGTTCTCAAGCGCTATGGCATTGATATGAAATTCCCATGCCAGACCGCTTGTAACCCTCCTTTTGAAGCGGTTTCTAGATCACCATGCAATAGCACCCCACTTTAGTACGTCAGCCCCCACAAACACCACCATTGCACTGTTTTTTCCCCTCTAACGCCCAACTCCCCTCTCTTCTCTTGGCGGCCACCAACTGCTCAAGGCCTTGCTTCAAATGACAATATTGTCCTCTTTCTGCAGTAGGCAAACTCCCTCATCTGTACCACTCGACCATGTGCAGCTACATGCAGCTCTCCTCTTCCCAATAAGTGTAGGTAGCCGCCCAAGCATCTCCGACTCCTCACAGCCTCTCCAAGTCTCCTCAACACTAGAGTGCTCATTTTTAGCTCCTATGGCGGCCTCCAATCGGCCTCCCCTTCCTCAAAAACCTCAAACTCCTCTCATGTAGACCCAATCCGTCCTCTGTATCTGACTGGAAACCTTCCTCAGCTGGTGCAGGCTATTGGACTGTCCCTTGCTGGACGCGATCCCCCAACCTATGGCCGCTCCCTTACCTGATATGGCAGCTACTACCTGCAGCCCTCGATCAAATGCATCCCCAAGCGGATTCCCCTTCACCTCCTTGCATGCAACCAGCGACCATGCCTTTGCACTACTGCACGCTCCTCCTGTCAGCCACCCCTAATTTGTCCTAGCTTTCCTGCTCTCGCCAGCCTTGCCAAGCTCCAGCCCACGCTCCTCTGTAGAATTTTAATCTCCTTGCCGGCCTTCACCTGCCGCCACTTGCGGTGGCCACCTCCTCCTGCAAGTCGACCCTCATGCATGGCCTCATGTGGTCCTGCCCCCCACTTGCAGACCTGCAATGCTGTTTCATGCCCTGACGGCCGCTCACAGGCAACCCCGTTTTTGGCAACTCCTGCTCAGGGCGACCCTCTCCCCATGCAAACTCCCATATGGCGCCTCTTGCCTGCAAGCAGCCCGCCACCTCTTCATGCAGCGTTTTTTCTTCAACTGAAAGCCTTAAAAGCCTTTGGGCTTCGCCCCCTTGCACATGCCAGCTATATAGTTGATATTGAAAAACTCCCTGCAGTTCACCATTATCCCCATGTCGATCACCTCGAGAAAAAGAAATCCCATCATAACCCCACTTCTTCAAGTGGTAGATCCTCTCGACCTTTCCAATTAAGTCCAATTAAGTTGGTAGCCGCAAGGGATATTTCATAGGTGAGAGAAAACGTCCATGTTGATTGTCAAACTCTGAACTCCCATGGCCTGCCACAGCATTTGATCAAAGATCATCCAGATAGTGGTCTTTAGGCATCCAAAAACTCCAGCTCGTCTAGCACGAGTAGCCTCAGCATATAAACCATGACAAGACCTAATGACAATATCCACCAAAGTTCAACATTTTTAAGCATCTCCATTAGTAGATTGGAATGCCATCCTTTTCCTTCTAAATGCCACATCTGACATACACATCACCATAAGATATGTTGAACCCTGCACCAAGAGGCTGCCCAAGCACCTTGCCATCTGCTTGCAAATCTCCATGCACCTATTTTTGGCATGTCCTCGGGTCGACCAGATTTGGCTGCACCAACGTGAGTGTACAATAGGGGGGTTTATGAAGCCAAAAAGGTAGATTTTACAAAGGAGGGTACCGTATATAGGGGGTAAAATGGTAGATTTGGTGCACGCAAGTGACGCCTTCCTAGTATTACTAGTGAATCCCCCACTCTCCCCGTACAACTCATCCTGAAGAAGCTGTCTACCACGGGTGAAACTCAGTGTGAGCTACAATTAGATGGTGTGGAATTCATGCAACGATCCAATTATGGTAACTAGTTGCAACTGTTGCTAGCTAAAAGGCTAGGAGTGGTCAAACACATCGCCATCACTCCATACGTGTTGAGCAATGAAGGGAAGGTGGATCCTATGAAGGACGATGACCTCCTGTGGATGTGCTGACTTGTCATCACCGATATGGTAAGGGTGTAAGTGAGTATTACACACTCAGTACATCATGAAAAACAAACCAACCGTTTTTTTGTTTAGATTTCTGCAGCACATGCACGTACATATACATGTAGATAGGAAGACATTCTATCCGCAGAAGGTTGTGTCCTTGTTTGGTGTTGTGGTGTTAGGAGAGATCCTTAGCTCCCCAAATCCCATTATCCTCCCCGTGTTGGATTACCATCACTCTTTTGATCTTTCAATTTTAATCATGTTTTGATCTATCCACCCAACCTTGTAAGAAAGCCGCTATAAGCCCCTACATTACTTGTTTTTAAGAAAAGAAGAAAACAAAAGAGTGAAATTCTTGTTTTGGAATGGCAAATGTTTCGTTCCCAACCTTCATGGGTAAGGTGGGGGAAGATGCTTCGGATTTCTTAGATAACCTTGAAATAGCATGTGTAGTCTTTGGAAGGGATGATGATGCTTCGCATCTGCATATTTTTCCACTATTAATGAAAGTGGAAGCAAGATCATGGTGCAATGCCTTCGTGCAATCCACCAAGGAGAGGTGGGAATTGCTAAGAGCGACCTTTCTAAGGCGCTTTGGAGAAGATACCACAACAGAAAAATAGTAACAGTTGTTGATGGAGTTGAAGCAAGAAAGTATGACTGAATATGCAGCATACAAATCGAAGTTCATGGATCTATGGGGACGATGGGTTGCATTGCTGAGGGAGGGAGAAGGGCACCCGATTTCTTGAAGAAAGACCGGTTTGTGGCTGGTTTATGGCCAATTCTTAAAGAGAATGTGAAGGAAAGGTTTCCTGCTACTATGAGGTAGCAGTTGAAGTAGCCCGTCCTAAAGATAAGAAATTGCATCTACAAGCCAGGACTATCAAGGAAGAGGAGCCGAGTAGGGTCCGACCACACCTAGCCACACCTATGGTAGCAGTCCAAAGGAATCATCCACAAGAACCGACCGAAGACCAACAAGACCTACTCAATTGAATCATCAACCAGCTAGAGAATCTTTTAGTACATATGGTGCAGCAAGGGCATGCACCTGCCAAAAATCCAGAGCAAGGAAGAGGGCAGTGAAGACAGAATCAAGACTACCATTGTTACAATTGTGGAGAGGACGGCCATGGTAGGTACTATTGTCCTCATCCAAGAAGGACAAACTTCAATAGAGGAATCAGATTTCTCCACCAAGGGCGAGGCCACCACCGCCCAGGCAACCAGAGCCGATTCCACCAGTCCAAATCCTTTGACCGCCTGTACAACCACCACCACCACTGCAACCTCTCATTCCACCACCTGCTTGAAACCAAGCAGTGTGAGTGTCATCAGTATTGAAGCTAAAGGAGGAAAGGAGAAGGTAGAACGCGTGTCAAAGAGAATAACAAAGGAAAAGTAAAAGTAGAAGAAGTAGATGTCATGGGAGTGAAGCGTGCTAGGCATGAAGAGGCCTCTTAAAGGGAGGAAAAGATAAAAGAAAAAGGAGAGTCTAGCAAGCATGTGACTAAACCTCGGTGGAAGATCAACATCGTGGATTTCTTGCTAGGCCGGTATGTTGAACCATATGACCTAGTTCAAAGATTTTTTGATGCAGGGTCCGAAAATAACCTGGCCCCAATTACTCCATCTTGCACCAAGGATGAGGAGACAATGGACAAAGATGGTAAGTACTAGAAAGTCAAGACCAAAGATAGCAGGGGCTATCTCTGGGAGGAATCTAAACAACATCCTACCTATCATGGATGCCCACATTTAGGGGCAATGCATCTCAAAGATCTACATAGACGGTGGCGCACAAATATGCATCATGTGAGTGAGAAAATGATGCACCATCTAGGCCTAGAAGTAAGTAGGCCGGAACCCTACCGAGCTAAAATGGCAAATAACATCAAAGTGAAGTGCGTAGGCATTGTGAATGCAGCCAAGGTGAAGTCATTCAACACGGAAGTGGAGGTAGATATTTTTGCCATGCCACACTAAGGGGAGGGCTACCCTATCATTCTTGGAAGACCATGGCTCATGGCTATGGAGGCTACGCAGGACTGGACTATTGGAATGATCCAGATGTAGGATGCTAAGGGGAAGCCCATATTCTACGAAATAAATATTGGTACGCAACGCAACATGATCTTGGAGGCATTGGAATATGAATTCACCAGTGACTCTTCCATCAACTCGAGAAGAGATGACAACAAGTGAAGAGAGTGACAGTAGCATCAAAGTGATGGGAGTCATCCTCAAAGATCCAAAGAGATTGACACAGTCTGGAGCACTGTGCGCTCCTTGCCGCACTGTCGAAGCAAGGGACTTGCCAATACACCGTATGCGAGCCACAAACGGCTCCAAGCACACAACAAGCCTAAACTAGCAAGCTCAAGAAAACAAAGGGTGTGTCACTCACCGCTCTACGCTCGCCTTCGTGGTGGATTCCTCGCCGCGATGAAGAAGAAGCTGCAGTCGTGCCGCGCTCAACCGCTTCGCCGCCGTCGTGCCTTCGCAATGCTCGATCGCACACACACTCTCCCTCTCTCTCTCTCTCACACACACACACACACAAGGAGGTGAAGAAGAAGAAGAAGATGGAGATGGAGCAAGAGCACTCTTCAATTGCACAAATGAGAGAATGAGTAAAAATTAGGTTTAGTTGGCTTTTATAGGAGCTCACCCCATTCACACTTGGGCGCCCATGCTTAACCAACTAATCCCTTGAATATCCAAGTTAAAGTGCGTCTCTCATCGGCGATCACTCTACCTTTCCCTATTGGTCCGACAAGCCCTGTACCTGACTCTACCAAATACATAATACACGTCCGTCGTAGGTGATCAGGTGTCCGTGTGCCGTGAGGGTTAACAAGCACCACCAGAGAACCAAGAAGGACCATCACGTACACAACCCTTGGTGGATACAAGTAAGTTACATCGGATGCTCTCCATTGATTTAGCTAGTGAACAGAGAGAAGAGTACATCTCTATGTTGGGTAACTTCACCACAAGCTATGACAAGATCACACACATCATAGTGGTGCAACACCGCATAAGACTCAAAGAAGGAAGTAAGCCTGTAACAAAAGCTCAAAATACTTGGGGTAATTCAACAAGAAGCATTGCTCAAAGAGGTAAGGAATTTGCTACATGCAGGTAAATTTATTTACCCCATCAAAGACTCAGAGTGGGTCTCTCCAATGGTGGTCATGCCAAAGAAGAATGGTAAGTGGAGGGTTTGTGTAGGCTACAAACCTCTCAATGTAGCAACAAAGAGGGATCATTTTCCCCTCCCATTCCAAGACGAGATTCTCAATGAGGTAGCAGGTCATCAGCACTACACAGTATATGATGGCTACTCAGGCTACTTCCAAATAGCATTGCAAGAGAAGACAAAAAAAAAAGAAAACTTTTATAACACCATGAGGATGTTTTCTTACAGAGTGATGCCCTTTGGCCTCACCAACACCCCGGCCACATTCCAATGCTCTATAACTTTTGTCTTCCAGCCATATTTTGGTCAGTCAATACGGGTTTTCATAGATGAATTTTTGCATCTACAGCTCCCTCCATTTGAGGAAGGTCTTTGATGGTCTAGCTAGGCTGCAAACCTTGGGTGTCCAACTTTACGTAGATAAGTTTCACATTGGTGAAAGCAAGGTCACTCTTCCCGGCCTGTAATTTCAGCCAAAGGGATTGAGCCTAACCCAAGCAAGGTTCAAGCTTTAGTATCTTTTTCATCACCCACAACAGCTAAGCAATTGGTCTCTTTTTTTCAGAAGGTAAGGTATTTGAGGACGTTCATTCACTTGCTCTCTCAAGTGGTTATCCCTTTACAACAACTCACCCATAGAGATGTCTTCCTATGAAGGGAAGAAAATGAGCAATGGTTCAGCAAAGTGAAACAGAACCTAGCTTCACTTCCCACCATTGCACCCCCTAGATGGGATGAGCCGTTTTATGTTAACCCCAGTGTAGGAAGTGATACACTTGGGGCCGTACAAATGCAGAAGGACCCCCAAACCTCTTTCATGCATCCTATCTACTTCTCTAGTCATGTCACGACCCCATCAAAAAAAGGATTCACCACGGAGATCACATGGTGCTTGCATTGATGTTTTCCACTACAAAGTTCCTCTCTTATCTATTGCCTAAACCCTTTGTAATTCCACCAGAGCTAGTCTAATAGGTTTTCTTACTCATTTTTACTATGAGAAGAAGCTAAAGGTCAACACAGAAGGCAAAGGAGTGACATCAATGGTGGAAGTTTCGAAGCTAGAAAGAGCTCACTCTCGTTTCGTTGATGGAGCTTACAAAAGAACAGCGGATCAGGCTGTAGCTGGCATCGTCATTTTCAATGAGCGAAGGGAAAATTTCTTCTCTATTGGGCAGCTACTACACTCCCACTCCAACAACCAAGCAGAGTACATGGCCCTAATTCTTGGATTAGAACAATGTGTTTTGCAAGGGGTTCAGTGCCTAAATGTGTTTGGCAATGCCATGCTCTTAATAAAGCAAATAAATGGCACTTGAGTTTGTAATCAAGTTTCGCTTGGCCAATTATGCCAACTTAAAGATCTTTTAAGAAAGTTTGAAGTGATGCAGTTATTTCATGTCCTTAGGACAGAAAATCAAGAAGCAGATACTCTAGCCTGGCTTAACCTCTTCTTCTGTCTCAAGCTCAGGAATCTCCCCTAGCTTCATTGCTTCAATGTCATCTGCAAACCGCACTCTTTGACCTTTAGCACCACTTGATGAAGCTTGAACCGTCATACCTTGACTTGGTAGCATATCCTTTGCCTGATCGGGAACAACCTACATATCTTCCACCATTGAAGCCGCTCTAGTAGATGGCATCCTCGGCATAGGAACCACCCTATCTCTCTGCAACCATAGAACCCTTGGTTCCTCTCGCACATGCACTTCTATTTGCACAATCCTTGGCTCGGCTACCACCGCATCAACCTGTCTTGGCATCACAACGCCTTGCAAACCCTACCTAGCTTCGTGCTTCTTCAACATCTTTTTGGTCCGTCCTCTCACTAGACCTACACCCTCTTCGTATGACACCGGGCCATCAATCTCCACCTTGTCTCTTACTTCTTCATGCAGGCAATCCAAAAACTTGCTCAGTAGAGGGGGAATGGGGAACACACCCGACACACACGCAATGGCCCCTATATAGCTCAGGGTATTCACAGCACCCCTGTCCTCTTGAAAACACCTTCAAAAAAAGCAACTCACACTAGCAGGGCCTTGCCTGCACTCTGCCCAACGCACACACACTCTGCACAATCCTCAGACACCTACCACACCGATCTTGCCCGCTTCTCGCACTTCCACAATTCAACACCTCTCTCTCTTTCTCTCTCACACACACAGGGAGCCCGGGGGGCGCACATGCTCACACACACCGGCACCACACACCCTGGAGATGAGCAAAGAAGAAAGGGGGGAAGGGGGGAGAGAGGACGCCAAAAACCGGCAATGATAACTTCCCTTGCAATGAAAAAACACCATATACAACATCCATGTAGTTTGCTCTTGGCCGCACCATGGCCATCACCCATCCGTGCAGAGGGGGACACACATCCCCCGAAACTCGACTACATCGGCACACACTTCGACGAGAAAGTTCACCACTCGCTTTGCATCAGCAACAACTTCGCGTCTAGATAGCCCTTACTGGCCACCTTCTCCGCAAGGCGCTCGCTCTTTCAAGCCAATTCATAGACCACACTCTACGTGCCGGCTTCGATCGTCGAACACACGAAACCTTTCTTCTTCTTCCAATTCTCTTTTTCCTTTCCTCCTCCAAGCAACAGGAAAAAGACTCCCCTCGAAAAAAAAAAAAAAACGTTGCGCTCCTTTTTCTTCTTTCTTCCCTCTTTTTCCAAAGGCAAAGAAAAAACATTATTTATTTGGCAATGAAGCCCTGCGCCACTGCCCTCTCTTTCTAAGCCTTCCCTTTGTTTTTTTGCCCTCTTCCTTATGAGTTTATTTTCTTTGTCCTTTTTCCAAGTCCAGCCAAGCTTTTTCCTTTGCATTTATACCCAAGGGGGCTCTTAGCACCTGATTCGCATGTAGTCGGTGCACCACATGCTCGAGTTCGTGGAACACCCCTCTTGTCAAGCTACACCCCAGCCAGCTCCAAACCTCGAGACTTTGCCGCATTTCAATCACTTTAGATCTCCGTACATCAAGTTGCAAAAGTAGGAAAAAGATCCCATTTTTGTCCATCGCGAGATTGTCTGCCCACTTGAATTGGGCGTACCTCGATGCTCTTGACTTCGATCGGCGACCCGCAAGTTTTAGCTGACTCCCCATCTTGCATGCGATTTTCCAAAACCTTCGCGAGCTCAAAAAGATCCTTGTCAGCACGCTTATCAGCGCGTCTCGGTGAGCACATATCTGACCCCCTGCAAATATTCCTCAAGCCATAACTTGCCCGTCTGAGCTCCGAATGGCAAACCGAAAAGACCGACATGATCCACGGCTCGAGCTTTACACGCGTATCCACTGATCCCAGTTTTGGCCACCTGTCTGTAACTGCCCTGCCCATCGGAGATCTGCAAAGCATTCCATCTTTGAGCAATCATAACTTTCACACCCGGACTCCGTTTGAGGAGCCGTCTGGACCAACTTGCAAAGCATCTCGAAGACCATATTCTAGAGCATCACTTTAGCATCTCGGGCACATTTACCTATCACTCCAATTGGACCAGTCTGAGATGTTTTGGCCTAAAAACCCGGTTTAGACATACATTTTCGCCATGACCTGCTCGCCTAGGCCTTTATTCTTGCTTTAGCCCTTTGCCATGCGCCTGGTAGCACCCTTTACACTGCATAGCACACTTCTCAACGTAGAACAAGTTTGGTTGCACCAATGTGCACACGCGTGCAAGTGTACGAGGAAGGGAGAGAGACAAATACACGTAGTGTGTAGGTGGAGAATAGAGCAGTCAATCCCTATCCCTTTATTAACTGTGTATATAAGGAGTAGGTTAGTAAGTCAGTGGGTGGTCCGATAGTGACATCCGCCACACGGCAAAGGCACAGCCGCCTTTAATCCCAACAATCTCCCACTTAAAGGCGAATGTGCCTATAAGTGGGTCCTACTAGTCAGACTACTAGTGTACAAGAAAGATAGGTGAGAGACTCTCTTTGCCTACCACCACTAGGTCGCTCATATGATCTTCATGCAATCATATTGTCTCTAGTGATAGGCAACCGTGTGTATCTTCTATAGAACCTATATGAAAATCTCGCAGACAACTCTGTATGGTTTGCAAAATTCCATGAAGCTTCATGCTACTATAAGCCTGGAAACGATTGATAACTCCCACTGCAACTGCTAAGCCAGTCCTTGACTCTAACAAGTCATACATGAGATGCTCTAATGTTGATGACATCCACATAATCTTGGATGTCCTGGCCACCTCTGCACTATATGCATGCATTGCATCATCAAGACTACTCATCACGCATGGATGTGTCGCTGTCAACACTGGGATGGCTACGTCCCTATCATCCAAAGGTGGAACCTTGTTTCCTGGAAAATACTCATCAGCCTCTAGCATAAGCATATCAAAGGAGTCCACGTTTGTCATCTTTATATTTGCCTCTAGGGAGAAAACCCACTCTACCTCTGACTGTGGATGACACCTATTGTGTCTCACTGGAGGAAGCACACTCCATCTTTGCCTCTGCAGAGTCCACTCACATGTCCTACACAACTAAATTCTCTATCTCATGAGTGTATTGGAGCTCTTCCGCAAAGGAGACACGTCTCGTCTGTAGCTCCTCACATGTCAGTGTCGTCATCGAGTATCTACCATCTTACACCTAGAAACCTGCAGTGGGTAGACGATGTAGGACCTAGCTCCTTGCACATGGAAAGACTGCTCTTGAAGTAGTACCTAACATCCACTATCTCTCAAACATCTGACTGAGATCAAACTCTATCTTAGCTCAGGAACATACAACACATGTTGTAGCATATACAATGCACCACTGGGTAATGACAAACATGCATCTCCTGCACCCTCAATGTCATACACTAACCCACCCATTAGCAAGCTACACACAATCAAGACTCCCACTAGTAAAAGTGCTAAACCAATCACAACACGATGTGATGTGAAATGTAGTACTTATCTAGCAGCCATCTGGGACCTTCAAGATCTATGCCAGACATGAAAGCAAGAGGAACACTAGAGGTAAATGTGACAACACCGTCATTGGCATAAGAACCCTCCTCTATAGCCTATTTCAAAATCATCTCGGCATCATGCATATGTCTCCATCGTTGTCTCTTACATCTAAAACAACGACACTGAATGTGCCATGTGTGACCACAATGCCAACATACAACATCTCAGCATGTGTGAGACCTTTGTCTGTCTCACAAGCCATCTCCAACAACTCTCTGTCACACATACTGTCAATCACTACAAATGTGTCAATGTGGGAGCAGACCTCGACCACAACAAGATGTGATGGAAAGTGAACCAATATCTCTACCAAATATACGTAAACATATACATGTCCCTATAGAACTTGTATCCAATGACTACCTATAAATTGCAACAGGCTCATGATCGGAATATCCGTCAATCAAATATAATGCATACGATGGAAGCGTACTGCAAACCTCACTCCTGCACAAGAGTGGATACAATACAAAACTTGTGTCCAAGTGAGAGTAAACACTCAATCATTGTCAAACAATAGTATATGGCAGTGTGGGAGTAAGGCCTCCACCAAAAAAACTCTCCGAAAGACTCACACTACAATAGCAATCCACACTCAGAAACCACAAAGACCATACATCAAGACCATGTCACAATGCCTGCCAAGAATCTTTGAGCCATCAGAGAAAAGCACAAGTATGTCTATGCGCATAACTTGGAGTTACATGCCAAAATAGAAGTCTAGAAATGAGATCAACTGTCAAAATTGAGTAACAAAGTGAGAAATGCTCAACCTCCAAATTGCACGCAAGTGGGAGTCACACTCGACCACTAAACCATCAAACAAAAGGATTTTTTGCGAATATGTATTTTATGGGGAGAAATTTGGGAAAATTGGACAGTGTCTCCCTTTCAAAGTGAGCAAAATCACAACCAAATCTCAACTGTATCCGCATGACCATACATAGCATAAATCCACACAAAGCATGTGCTACAGTCCTCTCTGTGTATTCACATAGATCAATAGTCCGCAACCATACGTTGTGCAATGGCAAGCCTACGGGCTGCCCTCACATGCACCAACAAAACTGTACCTATTAGTGTGTGTATCCAAGCATCAAAGACGAGATAGACTATAGAAAAGAAGGCAAGAGCATTAGTTTTTTGACTCTAAGGCTCTCTTAGCAATAGCGTTATAGAGAATTAAATAGTTTGCCTTGATTGACTCACTTTGTAGATGGTAAGAAGTAAAATAGTGATAGTGGTGTGGATTTTACCGCATAGCATAGCTCGTGATGATGGCCCCATAGCATCTCTCCTCGAAGATTTCGCCAAAAGCTCTATGACCTCACATCACAAATGAGATTTTGCATGAAAAAATGTATGAATGTAAACAGTTCCACGTTATAATAAAACAATGAGATACATTTCGTGCATTTACAATGCTTGTGCCCATTAAAAAAATAAAAAAAACCATACATATGTATGGTGTGGAGTTGGCACCGTTCTCCACATTTATAATAATACCGTAGGGAATGTGCCTTTTCCCCGCCACTTTTATCCCCTTGAGTGTTGAAGGGGGACTTATGCTTCTTCCTCCAGTGTTGGAGGGACTTTCTTATTGTAAAAATACTACAACCGTGTTTTATGAAGGCATTACCGATGTTTTATGAAGACATGTATCATTCCACGTTGCCTTGCCGTGGCGTATTGTCTATGTGTTCCTTTATTGGGCATCACAAAAATTCTTCAGCCTTTGTCACCTTCATCTACAATCTTTTGAATAAAAATGATGTAAATTTATTGCTTTAATGTGTACATGGTTTAATCTAATTAGTTTTGAGATCACATAAAAGAAATGAAAATACGGAATATAAGTGTACCTTTTGTATTGGTCGTGCCGATCAACACACAATCTTGGATGGAGCCGCTTTTGAACGTTCCTTACATTGTTCCGCCACCTTCCCACCAGTATATGTTCTACTATCATCATCCATTTTGCGACATCTACGAACATGTCGATTGATGTTGAATTCGTCGTATTGTTCATCCGTAGGCCCACATGCACACATACACAAAGTCCTAGTCTTTGGGGCACCCCATTTGACATACATATTGATCAAAATACAGCCAAGCATGACATCTTTCTCCAAGATTCCTTGCTTCGCATCTGTTGAAAACAGCCTAGAGCTTTCTGGCGTTGCCCTTTCGGAGCAAATCTTGCAATCATGAGAGAGGCTGTCACTTCGAATCTGCTAAAAACAGACCAGAGCTATCACTTGATATATGTTGAAAATAGACTAGAGTTTTCTGGCCTACCCCATGTGGGGTAAATCCTGCAATTAGTGCGTTCCAAGAGTCCACACATTGGATAGGAATCTTTTCGAGAAGTTTTGGTGGTCTCTGAAGTGTACCAGATTTATCAAACATGTCAACCAAGGCATTGCCAAGCACGATATCTTTTTCAACAACCCCTTATCATCAATATCAGCGTGAATTTTTATGCCCATATTAGCATCTTGCATAGAGCCACATGCCTTCTCAGGAGAGAGGCCCTTGCTTGATGCAATCAAGATATGCACGCGTAGGTGATTTCCTATGGATAAAGGCCCTGACTCTGCATGTGTTGATATCTGTTTTCGTGTGCAGCAGTGACACAACATTTTGCCCAAACACCCTGCAAACCTCTTTTTTGATCGGCATGATTCACAAGATATGTTTAAACAAATTATGGTTTGTCCAATAACGAGCTCTGATCTTGCTCTCAAGGTCACACTATTTTAGAACAAGGCAATTACCGTAAGGTACCAGGGCCAGGTATTTACAATGTATGTGAAAAGGAGTGCAAGTATGAATAGAAAAGCTTCTTTTATGTAAAGAGAGGAGTAATAGCCTCAGTGACAAAGGCACAATATCTTCTCTGGAAGATTTTGAATATTACTCTTATTGCACAGGCACCAAGTAGTCGAGAGCAACTTGTGTTGTTTCAAGACCTTTTAAAACATTCACACCTTGCAACATAACCACAAAATTCTCATTCTAAATACTAGCACTCCATCACATTCAAGTATTAAGATAAAAATCAGGTATCCCAATGCAGAGCATCTTTGCAGAATAATCATAAAGAAGAATCCTCTTACCCCTACAACAATCCCATGTTCACCTAGAGCCAAAATAAAAAAATCAATTTCTGCTTCAGCATCTGCAATTGCTTGATGCAGGGGAGCCTGGAATGGCTTGCTTGGTCAACTTTCTTTTGATATACTTTGAGGCATTCCTAGTCAAGCTATAACAACACCTTGTCTCTCTCTCTATCACTTTCTCCAACTTCATCCCATATGTACTGTCAACGAGGCAATCAAAAACCTTAAATATTTTGACATGATAGCAAGTAGTAAGCAGAAGGGAGGAGGGCCTTGCTGGATTCGTAACAACATACTTGTTGCGTACGCATGCCTGTCAGATCACCTTTCACTAGCATTGGGCTAAAACAACATTCAACACGAGGAAACAAAAGAGCAAATGTATAGCTCATGTAGCCGAGAGCCACATGTGGTATCAATGGGAATCGCCACGAAGTTCATGGCATTCACTAAGTTATAACCAGATGAGCTGCTTTCAAAGTTTTCTAGGATTGTGGTAACACATGAAAGAATTCGTGGTGAAGACAAAGCCTTAGTGATTGAAGAACTGGTAATGTTTACCAAAGGAGGTAGCTAGCTATGAGAAGAAGAGTGATGGTATGTCCTTCTCTTACTGGTAATGTCACATGCCTTCAATACAAAAGTTAGTTGACTGAATGGTGAGAGATACTCTCACTTTGCATCTGCTAAAAACAGCCTAGAGCTTTCTGTCCCTGCTCCTGTTGCACATATCCCGTAATCAGTGCGTGCCAAGAGACGACATTCCGGACAAGAAGCTCATCAAGCATTTTTTATGCTTTCTGAATCATACCATATTTGACATACATATCGACCAAGGGAGTGCCAACCACAACCTCTATTTTCAGAGACAATAAGCTCCTCAAGCACTTTTTATGCTTCTGAAGCATACCATATTTGACATACATATCGACCCAGGGAGTGCCAACCACAACCTCTATTTTCAAAAGCCTCTGATGAAAAAAGAAATTGTGAATTTTTGTGCCCATATCAGCATCTTACATAGAGCCACATGCCTTCAAGATGCATGTGTTGGTGATTGGATCTAGACAAAGGGTCTCACTATGCATCTGCTGAAAATAGCCTAGAGTATTCTAGCCCTACTCCGGTTGTGGGTATCCTGCAATCAGTGCATTCAAAGAGATGTTGTTCCGAACAAAAAGCTCCTCGAGCACTATTTGTGCTTTCTCAAGTGCACCACATTTGGCATACACATCAACCAAGGGAGTGTCAACATGACATCTCTTTTCAATAGCATCTGAGTAACAATATCATCGTGAATTTTTGTGTCCATATAAGCATCTTGCAAAGAGCCACATGCCTTTAAGATATAAACGTAGGCGATTGCGTCTGGATATAGCTCTCACTTCACATCTACTGAAAACAGTCCACAGCTATCATCATGAATTTCTGTGTCCATATCAACATCTGCTGAAAACAGTCCACAACTTCCTAGCCCTGCTCCTCTTGTGCATATCCTGCAGTCAGAGCATTCGAAGAGATGCCACTCCGAACATTAAGCTCCTCAAGCACTTTCCTTTCTCTTTCCTTCCCTCAACGCTGTCGTGGTAGTGAAGGCCGTACTCTCTCTCTCAATTCTGTATGTGCGTGCATAGCGAAAGCACTCTATAGGCAAGGTGTCTTGGAAGCAGAGTGGGGAAGAAATTGTGCACCAAGAGGAGAGGAGGGTAAGGGAGGTAGGGGAGGAGGGAGAAAGCGGAGGAAGAAGGGAGGCGGGCTCAGATCGAGCAAAGGAGGGGGGCGGGGCGAGGGGGAGGTAAAACGTGGAATATACCTATCTATTGAATTCTTTAAAAGACGAGCAAATAATAGTAGCTATGTATTAGGAATTTCCACAAACTAAAGGGGTATTTTGGTAATTATCCCAAAAATGAACTGTCTGTATCCATCCACGCCGGCATGGATGGCTAGAGGTAGTTTCACATTAGTGTTTTTTCTTGTCTAATTCCATGCTACAGTGCAAAGATGAAAGGCTGCTTCTCTCTCTCTCTCTCTCTCTCTCTCTCTCTCTCTCTCTCTCTCTCTCTCTCTCTCTCTCTCTCCCTCTCTCTCTCTCTCTCTCTCTCCTCTCTCTCTCTCTCTCTCTCTCTCTCTCTCTCTCTCTCTCTCTCTCTCTCTCTCTCTCTCTCTCTCTCTCTCTCTCTCTCTCTCTCTCTCTCTCTCTCTCTCTCTCTCTCTCTCTCTCTCAAAGCTCGTGCCCTAGTTTTCCCCTTCTCTCTCGCATTTTCCACAGTCCCCCCGTGGGCGAGGGGTAGCCCTATGGGGGGGGGCGGAGGGTTAGCCAAGCTTCGCCCTACCCCTCCTATCGATTCACAGCCGGTGAGTTAAGACTCGTTTTACTAGTTCGACCTGCTGCAACAACCAAGCCGACCCAGCGATTTTCAGTTTTCTCCTGCCCCTCAAGAAACGCTCTATGAGTGCTCTGCCGACCACAAGAAGGAAGCCAAGCAGAACCTGGTTTCCTGCCACCGAGTTCTGGTTTGCGACCTCACACACGACAGTAAGCAGCTTGATTTTGTGAGCAATAGCCTTTGTTCTCACATTGATTGCAAACAACAGCAGTAAGCAAATGGTTCTGGTTTGTCGACCTCACAAACAACAGTAAGAAGGTTGATTCTGTGCAATATTGAGCAATATTAAGCAAGCAAATAGATCCCCGATTCGCGCATTGATTGCTCTGTTTTGCGACAGTGAGCATTTTTGCTCTGGTTTGCGACAGTAAGTAAACTAATGTTCTCACCAAAGCCCCCTCCAGTGAGTGAAAAGATGGCGACTAACTTCCCAAAAACACCGGGGAGATCACAGGCCAGCTTTGCCGCGGTCCGAGCAACTCCGAGCAAAACCGATCGTATCCTTTTAGGTTTGGATGATGACAATGAGGACACAAGAATGGAGAAGCTGGAGCTGGGGTGTTTCTTCCAAGTTATGGGATTCTTGAGGAAACTGCCAAACTCATTCATCACTTGCCTAGCCAATATTTTGCAAGATGTTTTACGGCTCTCTGTGTGCATCCCGATGAGGAGGAATCCCTTGGGCTTGGGGGAGGTGTAGCCTACTTACAAGGCTGAGTAGGATGGTAAGGAGAAGGAGCAAGAGGTGCATGCGAAGTCTGAGGAGGATGGTGCAACCTGCGTGAGGAATCTGACATCTTTAAAGTATTAGCGGTATTTATTTAAAGAGAGAGCCAGTAGGTGAGCGAGATCTTATGCAACTTGCCTACAGGCTTGCAACCTGCAGCGGGGATCCTCTCCTTGCTCATTGAGAAGATACTATAGTCGGTATATTTTCTCTCTCTCTCTCTCTCTCTCTCTCTCTCTCTCTCTCTCTCTCTCTCTCTCTCTCTCTCTCTCACACACACACACACACACACACACACACACACACACACACACACACAGGGAGAGAGGGAGAAGAAGAAGAAGAAGAAGAAGAAGAAGGAGAGAATTTTAACTTTGAAGAAAACTATCCCAAGAGACTTTAAAGATCTATCCGGCAAGGAGAGTTGAACTCAAGACCTCTTCTTCAAGAGGGAAATGGCATAACCAATCTACCACACTTCGGTGATAAAAAGATTATACCATTTTCCTCTTTATTAGCACACCCACACACACAAGAATTTTAACGTCGTAGGAAACTATCCCGAGTGACCTTTAAGATCTATCCAACGAGGAGAGTTGAACTCAAGACCTGTTATTCAAGAGGGAAATGGCATAACGAATCTACCACACTTGTGTGATAGAGAGGTTATACCATTCTAGTGGTCCCCATTGTCAAGCTGCATTCCACGTACTCTCTATCGATAGAATTAGGGCCAGGGCCTAAGTATGTGTCCATTTAGAGAGAGAGAGAGAGAGAGAGAGAGAGAGAGAGAGAGAGAGAGAGAGACGGGCGAATAGTGAGTGTCACCTCGCGTGAAGTCCATGGTTTCTCTCAAGCTGCAGAAGTGCCTGTAGCCAGCATTCTCAAATGTGTAATGGCCCAATCCCAATGAGGTCAAATCCTTGGCCAATTCACTTTCAATATGGCAGGACATCACCAAGATCATCAAAGATGGTTTTGTAATTTGGAATCTAGCCAATATTTACTATAAGCCAAGGATGAAGTGTGGTTCCATCCAAGGTCTTGTGTCTGAGATACATGCGTGTTCTATGTTGACTTCTTTGTGGAGAGTATCCACACGTCAAAGGTTAAAATGGCACGCAAGAATACATTTTTAAATCAATTTGAATATCAACAAGCCCAAGGAAAGGCTATTTGTTAGAGGAAGGGTGCAAGAAGGGAAGAGCTATTGGTGTTGAAGCTATTCTAGTTATAGTCGCGTTTAGCAAGACCACAAAGATATCCAAGAACTAAGCGATATTTTTTAAGACTTGAATTTTTTTAAGACTTTACATTCATACTCGCATGTGTCTATCATCAATGCAAATGACATTTGAGTCTTTGACTAGGGGGGAGAGAGAGAGAGAGAGAGAGAGAGAGAGAGAGAGATGGATATTAATCAATTGACACACCAAAAGAGTTATCTAGTTTTTGGACAGTTGACTCTTCAAAACCATTACGTGACTTTTGGTTTTTGGAAAGTTGACCATAGATGGCCTATGGAAGACCATGTATATTTCCATCCATTGACATTTTTGAAGCACAAGTGATGTTTGGAGGCCGTAACATAGATGATGGAGAAGATGCATATGTAAAGTTAAAAATTATAAAAATGTACTTTTGAATATGCTTTCTTGCTTGATCATGAGTTGCATCAATTTTACAACATGGATATGTTCAAGGTGCTTTGCTAGATGTCGCTCGATTTTGTATTAGCTCGAAAACACTTGCTCGGAGTTTGGGATTCCTCGGGGAAAAGCATTTGTATATTTCTTCTAATATCTCAGCTATATCCTACCATATATAAATTATTTCTTCTTTTCACATTTATCTAATAATATAACCCTTTAGTAATGCATATCTTCTTGGATACATACAAGAGGGAAGGGCCTACTAGAAGACTTTATGAAAAGGAAGATCCAAAGCTTCTTGGACCATTCCAATTTGAAAATTCCGACCTAATGGCGTGGAGAAAAGGCCAAAACCAAGTCAAGCTCTTTTAGTAGGCCAATTTTGCCTTTTGAAGCATGTCAATCCGAGTTACAGGTCAAAAGTTACAGGGAAACCAATGAAAAACCCTCTCACAACTACACTGCAAGAAGAGATGGTAAACAGGTGAATCAAGTGAAAAGAGGTAATATTTGTCTTTTTCCATAAAATAAGATATTTGGAGGATAAAATACATAAGCATGTGAATGTGACACCTCAAAGATACCTTGAAGGACAAGACACACAAGTTGGGACCCCCTGCTGGAGCCACACAGAAGATGCCTAGGTGGACCCACATATATCATGCACCCACATGGAGCCTCAACGACCAAAAATGCTGAATTTCATGATATTTTGAGTCCTAATATTGCCCATTTTAAGAAATATCCAAAGAACATTTGATTTGGGCTAACTCTTTAGCCTAATTAAGTGATTATGTAAAACATGGCTCCCTCACCTATTAAAAAGGAAACCTTCTCTTCATTGGGAAAGTTATGAGTGAGTGAGAATAGCTCAATTCCATAGTGACACACTCATCTTAGTGCCACACTTTCTCTTGAAGAAAGGCTGAAGTCTTGCCTCATCTTCTCTCTCCATTAAGTTGGTGGCGATTGCTCTCATGTAAGATATATGTTGCTAGTTTTACTTTCATTTGCATATCTAGCCCAACACTTGTCTCTAACTCTATCTTTATCTCTCATTATCTATCTTTAATACCACCACCACAATTAGATCTAACTCTAATTCTCTCTTACTCCTCCTTTGATCTCTTTTGTTGTGTCCTAATTGTTTCATTGGAAGGTATTCAAGCAGCAACCTTGTCAATGTAATGGATACAACCTTCTTGCGGGAAACAATTATGAGCACAAGGTTAGTAACCATATCTTCATCTTCCACAACCATCTCTCTCTCTCTCTCTCTCTCTCTCTCTCTTAAGGTTCTCATTCTCTTCCACAAACTCTAGAATCTCCTTGCTACAGGTACTTCTCTCCCCGCAGTATTCTTATTACCTAAGGACAACAATAGGGCTTGGGAGAGAAACTCTCTTCTTCTTCTCCTTTCACTTCTTTTACACCTTTATCTTTGAACATACTAAGTATATCATTGATGAATAACCATAATCCACATAGAGGTAATTTCTTTCAATTCCATTCAGTGCAATCTATTAGGGTCAACATTTGGATTAGTCGAAAGATTCACTTTCAACAACGCATAGTGATTCTATTTGGTCCTGAAAGGCTCAACGAAATACTTCTCTCACCAGATCCCATCATACTACCTATTATTGACTATGATTTCTCTGTTGATGTGAATGTGGTTATTTTATTATGAATCAAGAGGATTTGTACTCACAACTAATCCCAATTGCTAGACAAAACATATACATTATAGTAAGCACAAAGCTACAGTTCCAAAGAGCAATCCGCAGTTTATTTGGACAACAAAGATTAAATATCATTAACTCATCCATTAACCCTTTTATCCTACCCATGATACGATATGATCGTAATCTCGATGTTTTCATTTTTGTTTTGTTCTAACTATCTTTCATGAGTTCTCTCCATCACGTGTGTGTTTGTAAGAAAAAGTGAGCGGCTTCTTTGGCTACATTTCTTCTTTAGCTCTAGAAGCTATGTTATCTACATCTTAGCTCTTTCTCATAACCCTTGAGATTCCTCACAAACTCTCACAGCAAGAGGCCCGGTGCCTTCCTGGCAAGACCGCCTACTTCTTGACACCGCTCCAAACAGTAAGCTCCTCAAGCACTTTTATGTGCTTTCTCAAGTGCACCACATTTGGTATACATGCCAAGACAATGCCAAGTACCTCGTTTTTCGAGAACCTCTCGCTAACAATATCATGGAATTCTTTTGCCCATATCAGCATCTGCATAATGCCACATGCCTAGAAGATACAAGCATAGGTGATTGCATTTGGGAGAGTTGCGCTCTCTTTGCATCTGCTGAAAAAAGCCCCTCGCTTCTTGGCCCTCGCTTCCTGGCCCTGCCTTTGTTGGGCATATCCCGTGATCAGAGCATTCCAAGAGAGAGCATTCCCGACAGGAAGCTCATCAAGCACTATTTGGGCTTTATGAAGAACACCACATTTGAGTGATTTCGGCCTCCCAATACTGCATTTGAGTGATTGCAGTTGGGAAGCCGCATTTTGTGCAACACAACTGAAGTGTTTGAGTGATTTTGTGCAACACAACTGAAGTGTTTGAGTGATTTTTAAGGAGATCACTTCACTACTAGTAAGGGGGGTGACATCCTCACGTCAATGGCAGCGGGCATATTTGGAATTTCAAGTAGTAGCATAATCCAACATTGGTACGCCGAAGTGGGGATCATCGACCTCCCAGCTGTGTTTATTGGGCAAGGAAAGCGCAAGTTTCCTCAACTGATCTCTCTGTACTTTTGCAGTTTTTCTTTACCTCACCTGGTACAAACTCTCCCAACCTCCTCTTCTTGTCTTCTAAGTGGTGCTTCTCCTCCCTACTCGCGGCATGTGAGTCCTAGTCATCCAAATTTTTTGCATGACACAGTGGAAGACATCACAGGTGTGAGGGGACCTTGGAGTGGTAATTATCCCATCCACACTAGGCTGCTCTCTTAGCAAAAAGTAGTACTGCAAGATGGCGAACACCTGTTGTGCAGAAAAGCTAGATGACTAGGATTCTGCAATTCATTGATGGTGTCAGCTTCAAATAGCTTCGAAAAAGTGTGCTTGGTGTTGCCTAGGTCCAAACATATCTGTTTTCTCTCACAACACGGCCAAGCAAGCAGCAATAAAGTCTATAGAAGAAAAAATGGACAGCAAGAGAACGAGTCTCTCTTTTGTGAGCTGACTTGAAGATTGTGATAAGCAGAATGTTAAGACCTCACTTTGCATCCGCTGAAAACAGCCTAGAGCTGCCCTCTCTTTGCATATACTGAAAACAGTCCAGAGGTTCCTGGCCCTACCCCTGTTGGGCATATCCAACATGCCTTCCAGAAACAAGCATAGGTGATTGCATTTGGCCAGCTGCCCTCTCTTTGCATCTACTGAAAACATACTAGTGCTTCCTGGCCCTGCCTCCGTTGGGCATATCCCACGATCAGAGTATTCACAGAGATGGCATTCTGGACAGGAAGATCGGCGAGCACTTTCTGTGCTTTATGAAGTACACCGCATTTGGCATACATGTCGAGCAAGGCATACTTGAGGCCATCTCTTTTCATATGCTGAAATTAGTCCAGAGGTTCCTGGCCCTACCTCTCTCTCTATCTATCTCTCTCTCTCTCTCTCTCCCCGGGCAGCAGTGAAACAATAGCATAGGTGATTGCATTTGGAGAGCTGCCCTCTCTTTGCATATGCTGAAAACAGTCCAGTGGTTCTTGGCCCTACCCCTGTTAAGCATATCCCACATGCCTCGAGATACAAGCATAGGTGATTGCATTTGGAGAGCTGCCCTCTCTTTGCATCTGCTGAAAACAGACTAGCACTTCCTGGCCCTGCCTCTCTTGGGCATATCCCACGATCAGAGCATTCAAAGAGACGGCATTCTGGACACGAAGATCGTCGAGCACTTTCTGTGCTTTAGGAAGTAAACTGCATTTGGCATACATGTCGAGCAAGGCATACTAGAGGCCCTCCCTTCGCATATGCTGAAAACAGTCCAGAGGTTCCTGGCCTCTCTCTCTCTCTCTCTCTCTCTCTCTCTCTCTCTCTCTCTCTCTCTCTCCGGCCTGCAGTGAATCAAAAGTGCACAATTCAGTGCAAAGCGCAAAGTTCAGCGCACAGTTGGGCATATCCCACATGCCTCCAAATAGAAGCATAGGTGATTGCATTTGGAGAGCTGTCCACTCTTTGCATCTGCTGAAAACAAACTAGCGCTTCCTGGCCCTGCATCTGTTGGGCATATCCTACGATCAGAGCCTTCAAAGAGACGGCATTCTGGACAGGAAGATCGTAGAGCGCTTTTTGTGCTTGAGGAAGTACACCGCATTTGGCATACATGTCGAGCAAGGCATACTTGAGGCCCTCCCGTCGCATATGCTGAAAACAGGAAGATCATCGAGCACTTTTTGGGCTTTATGAAGTACACCGCATTTGAGTGATTCTGGCCACCCAATACCGCATTTAAGTAATTTCAGCTTGGAGGCCGCATTTTGTGCAGCACGACTGAGGTGTTTAAGTGATTTTTAAGGAGATCACTTCACCGCTAGTAAGGGGGGTGACATCCTCACGTTAGTGGCAGTGGGCATATTTGGAATTTCGAGCACTAGCATAATACAACATTGGTACGCCAAAGTGGGGATCATCGACTTCCCAGTTGTGTTTATTGGGCAAGGCAAGCGCAAGTTTCCTCAACTGATCTCTCTGTGCTTCTGCGTTTTTTCTTCGCCTCACTTGGTACAAACTCTCCCAACCTCCTCTTCTTGTCTTCTAAGTGGTGCTTCTCCTTCTCCTCCCTACTCACGGCATCTGAATCCTAGTCATCCAAATTTTTTGCATGACACAACAGTGGAAGACATCACAAGTGTGAGGGGACCTTGGAGTGGTAATTATCCCATCCAAACTAGGCTGCTCTCTTAGCAAAAAGTAGTATTGCAAGATAGCAAACACCTGTTGTGCAGAAAAGTTGGATGACTAGAATTCTGCAATTCATTGATGGTGTCAGCTTCAAATAGCTTCAAAGAAGTGTTCTTGGTGTTGCCTTGGTCCACACATATCCATTTTCTCTCCCAACACGGCCAAGCAAGCAACAATAAAGGCTATAGAAGAAAACATGGAGAGCAACAGAATGAGTCTCTCTTTTGTGAGCTCACTTGAAGATTGTGATAAGAAGAAGGTTAAGCCTTCACTTTGCATCCGCTGAAAACAGCCTAGAGCTGCCCTCTCTTTGCATATGCTGAAAACAGTCCAGTGGTTCCTGGCCCTACCCCTGTTGGGCATATCCCACATGCCTTCGAGATACAAGCGTAGGTGATTGCATTTGGAGAGCTGCCCTCTCTTTGCAGCTACTGAGAATAGACTAGTGCTTCCTGGCCCTGCCTCTATTGGGCTTATCCCATGATCAGAGCATTCAAAGAGATGGCATTCTGGAAAAGAAGATCGTCAAGCACTTTTTGTGCTTTATGAACTACACCGCATTTGGCATACATGTCGAGCAAGGCCCTCTCTTTGCATATGCTGAAAACAGTCCAGAGGTTCCTGACCCTCTCTCTCTCTCTCTCTCTCTCTCTCTCTCTCTCTCTCTCTCTCTCTCTCTCTCTCTCTCTCTCTTCGGCCTGCAGTGAAACAAAAGCGTAGGTGATTGCATTTGTAGAGCTGCCCTCTCTTTGCATATGCTGAAAACAGTCCAATGGTTCCTGTTAAGCATATAACACATGCCTCTAGATACAAGCGTAGGTGATTGCATTTGGAGAGTTGCCCTCTCTTTGCATCTACTGAAAACAGACTAGCGCTTCCTGGCCCTGCCTCTCTTGGGCATATCCCACAATTAGAACATTTAAAGAGACGGCATTCTTGACAGGAACATCGTCGAGCACTTTTTGTGCTTTAGGAAGTACACTGCATTTGGCATACATGTCGAGCAAGGCATACTTGAGGCCCTCACTTCGCATATGTTGAAAACAGTCCAGAGGTTCCTGGACCTCTCTCTCTCTCTCTCTCTCTCTCTCTCTCTCTCTCTCTCTCTCTCTCTCTGGCCTGCAGTGAAACAAAAGCGCACAATTTAGCGCAAAGCGCACAGTTCAGCGCATAGTTGGGCATATCCCACATGCCTCCAGATAGAAGCATAGGTGATTTCATTTGGAGAGCTGCCCTCTCTTTGCATCTGCTGAAAACCAACTAGCGCTTCTTGGCCCTGCCTCTGTTGGGCAAATCCCACGATCAGAGCATTCATAGAGACAGCATTCTGGACAGGAAGATCGTTGAGCACTTTTTGTGCTTTAGGAAGTACAGCGCATTTGGCATACATGTCGAGCAAGGCATACTTGAGGCCCTCCTTTCGCATATGCTGAAAAAAAGAAGATCATCGAGCACTTTTTGGGCTTTTTGAAGAACACCGCATTTGAGTGATTTCAACCACCCAATACCGCATTTAAGAAATTTTAGCTGGGAGGCTGCATTTTGTGCAGCACGACTGAGGTGTTTGAGTGATTTTTAAGGAGATCACTTCACTCCTAGTAACGGGGGTGACATCCTCACGTCAGTGGCAGCGGGCATATTTGGAATTTTGAGCAGTAGCATAATCCAACATTGGTACACCGAAGTGGGGATCATCGACCTTCCAGCTGTGTTTATTGGGCAACGCAAGCGCAAGTTTTCTCAACTGATCTCTCTGTACTTCTGCGGTTTTTCTTTGCCTCACCTGGTACAAACTCTCCCAACTTCCTCTTCTTGTCTTCTAAGTGGTGCCTCTCCTCCCTACTCGCGGCATGTGAATCCTAGTCATCCAAATTTTCTTCATGACACAACAATGGAAGACATCATAGGTGTGAGGGGACCTTGGAGTGGTAATTATCCCATACAAACTAGGTTGTTCTCTTAGCAAAAAGTAGTACTGCAAGATGGCAAACACCTATTGTGCAAAAAAGTTGGATGACTAGGATTCTGCAATTTATTGATGGTTCTGCCTCAAATAGCTTCAAAAAAGTGTGCTTGGTGTTGCCTTGGTCCACACGTAACACGGCCAAGCAAGCAGCAATAAAGGCTATAGAAGAAAACATGGAGAGCAAGAGAAGGAGTCTCTCTTTTGTGAGCTCACTTGAAGATTGTGATAAGCAGAAGGTTAAGCCCTCACTTTGCATCTGCTGAAAACAGCCTAGAGCTGCCCTCTCTTTGCATATGTTGAAATCAGTCTAGTGGTTCCTGGCCCTACCCCTATTGGGCATATCCCACATGCCTTCCAGATACAAGCATAGGTGATTGCCTTTGGAGAGCTGCCCTCTCTTTGCATCTACTGAAAACAGACTAGTGCTTCCTGGCCCTGCCTCTGTTGGGCATATCCCATGATCAGAGCATTCAAAGAGACGGCATTCTGGACAAGAAGATGTCGAGCACTTTTTGTGCCTTATGAAGTACACCGCATTTGGCATACATGTCAAGCAAGGCATACTTGAGGCCCTCTCTTTGCATATGATGAAAACAGTCCAGAGGTTCTTGGCCCTACCCCTCTCTCTCTCTCTCTCTCTCTCTCTCTCTCTCTCTCTCTCTCTCTCTCCCGGTCTGCAGTGTAACAAAAGCATAGGTGATTGCATTTGGAGAGCTGCCCTCTCTTTGCATATGTTGAAAACAGTCCAGTGGTTCTTGGCCCTAGTCCTGTTAAGCATATCCCACATACCTCTCGATACAAGCGTAGGTGATTGCATTTGGAGAGCTGCCCTCTCTTTGCAGCTGCTGAAATTCAGACTAGCGCTTCTTGGCCCTGCCTTTGTTCAGCATATCCCACAATCAGAGCATTCAAAGACACGGCATTATGGACAGGAAGATTGTCGAGCACTTTTTGTGCTTTAAGAAGTACACGGCATTTGGCATACATGTCGAGCAAGGCATACTTGAGGCCATCCCTTTGCATATGCTGAAAACAGTCTAGAAGTTCCTGGCCCTCTCTCTCTCTCTCTCTCTCTCTCTCTCTCTCTCTCGCCTGCAGTGAAACAAAAGCGCACAATTCAGCGCACAGTTGGGCATATCCCACATGCCTCCAGATACAAGCGTAGGTGATTGCATTTGGAGAGTTGACCTCTCTTTGCATCTGCTGAAAACAAACTAGCACTTCTTGGCCCTACCTATGTTGGGCATATCCCACGATCAGAGCATTCATAGAGGTGGCATTCTGGACAAGAAGATCGTCGAGCACTTTTTGTGCTTTAGGAAGTACATCGCATTTAGCATAAATGTCGAGCAAGGCATACTTGAGGCCCTCCCTTTGCATATGCTGAAAACAGGAAGATCATCCAGCACTTTTTGGGCTTTATGAAGAACACCGCATTTGAGTGATTTCGGTCACCCAATACCGCATTTAAGTGATTTTAGCTGGGAGGCCGCATTTTGTGCAGCACGACTGAGGTGTTTGAGTGATTTTTAAGAAGACCACTTCACTCCTAGTAAGGGGGGTGACATCCTCACGTCAGTGGCAACAGGCATATTTGGAATTTCGAGAAGTAGCATAATCCAACATTGGTACGCCGAAGTGGGGATCATCGACCTCCCAACTGTGTTTATTCGGAAAGGCAAGCGCAACTTTCCTCAACTGATCTCTCTGTACTTCGGCGGATTTTCTTCACCTCACCTGGTACAAACTCTCCCAACCTCCTCTTCTTGTCTTCTAAGTGGTGCTTCTCCTCCCTACTCGCGGCATGTGAATCCTAGTCATCCAAATTTTCTGCATGACACAACAGTGAAAGACATCCCACGTGTGAGGGGACCTTGGAGTGGTAATTATCCCATCCAGACTAGGCTGCTCTCTTAGCAAAAAGTAGTACTGCAAGATGGCGAACACCTGTTGTGCAAAAAAGTTGGATGACTAGGATTCTGCAATTCATTGATGGTGTCAGCTTCAAATAGCTTTGAAAAAGTGTGCTTGGTGTTGCCTTGGTCCACACATATCCGTTTTCTCTCGTAGCACGGCCAAGCAAGCAGCAATAAAGGCTATAGAAGAAAACATGGAGAGCAAGAGAAGGAGTCTCTCTTTTGTGAGCTCACTTGAAGATTGGTGATAAGCAGAAGGTTAAGCCCTCACTTTGCAACCATTGAAAACAGCCTAGAGCTGCCCTCTCTTTGCATATGCTGAAAACAGTCCAGGGGTTCCTAGCCCTACCCCTGTTGGGTATATCCCACATGCCTTCCAGATACAAGCGTAGGTGATTGCATTTGGAGAGCTGCCCTCTCTTTGCATCTACTGAAAACAGACTAATGCTTCGTGGCCCTGCCTCTGTTGGGCATATTCCATGATGAGAGCATTCAAAGAGAGGGCATTCTGGACAAGAAGATTGTCAAGCACTTTTTGTGCTTTATGAAGTACACCACATTTGGTATACATGTCGAGCATGGCATACTTGAGGCCCTCTCTTTGCATATGTTGAAAACATTTCAGAGGTTTCTGGCTCTCTCTCTCTCTCTCTCTCTCTCTCTCTCTCTCTCTCTCTCTCTCTCTCTCTCTCTCTCTCTCTCTCTCTCTCTCTCTCTCTCTCTCTCTCTCTCTCTCTATGTGAAGAAGCCTTGGTGAGACTTTCGGACGGCTCGGCAATGCCTGGTCAACCTCATGGCCCTGGCTTTTACTGGCATGGCCTCGTCACATGCCCCCCCCCCTCGATTGGCGGGCCTTATCACCCTCATGCCCTCGCTCGTCCATGTAGTAGCCTAACAAGCTGCCCTCGGTTTCACTCTCCCTTCTCTCTCTCTCTCCCTGTAGTTTTATTCCCCTGGCGGGCCATCGTAATTCCACTATCTCTCTCTCTCTCTCCATCTCTTTCCCCCCATCTATCCAGCTCTCTTCCCCTCTCTTGGAGAAAAGGCCCCGCAGGCATGGAATGAAATATCCCACTCTCTCTCGCTCTCTTATTTTTTCTACACACCTCCCTTTTCCCCTATCTCCATTCTCGGTGCACACTCTCTCTCCCTCATTCACTCCTTCTCTCTCTGACAACTCACTCTCTTTCTAGCTCGTCTTGCTGGCCCACAAGGCGCAGACCCCCGCCATCTCATCTCTCTCTCTCTCTCTCTCTCTCTCTCTCTCTCTCTCTCTCTCTCTCTCTCTCTCTCTCTCTCTCTCTCTCTCTCTCTCTCTCTCTCTCTCTCTCTCTTGTTAGGCACACATTGCCATAACAAACAACCAATGCAGTTAACATACAGTACATATCAAACAGGAAGCAGGAAACTGCATACTTCAAACACCATACTGCAAAGTAGATAAGCAAAAAACACCATAAGGAAGAGGAAAAGAGACTGCCATCAGGTTATCTTCATCATCATCACCTAATTACAGAGTAAAAACAGCAGTACGAGATCAGGAGAGAGAAAACTGCATCGACAGGAATGCCCATAACTGCTTCTCGTCCTGAGAATTCACGAGGCACACACTAACTTCCCCAAAAATATAAAATACCCATGTTCACTTATCCCTAAGGTTCAAAGATAAAGGTTTTAATTACAATTCAAAAAGTAATAGCTTGACTGCCCTGAAAGCCCTGATAAATCAAGCACTAACACCTGGCACACCTGGTGGGCAAGGTTTCTCAAACCTTGTGAGAACCCATCCCTTGATCAGCAATTTCATCCTCCAGGTTGTCTTTAGCTTCAATTCCCTGTAAAACTGTTGCTGCAGTCACAGCTTCTTTGTCAGGCCCTTCACAATTTTCCTCCACTTGAACTGTAACTGCTTCCTTAATACTCTCTGTCTCCTGAGAAAGAATCTCAGCCACAATGTTCTGAACTGAAGCTTTTAAGCTATGCTCTTCTCCTGCAATCTCCAGATCCTTCACTTCAACAACTTTATCTTTCCTTGCAATTACTGCTCCCCCTGAATCTTCAGGAACAAGCTCCTGAATGGTAGCTGCATCCTTAATCCCTGCACACATGTCAGAATCTTTAGTAATAATCACCTGGTCAGGTTGATTTGCTCCTTTCTACTACAACTTTTCCTTCAAAGTCTCCAACTGCTGTGTCAGGTCAGTACATTGTTGTTTAAGCTCAGAATTTTGCTTCTCCATTAACACATTCTCCTGCTTCATTTCCTCTTCTGCAAACACTTGGTAGGGCTTGCTCACAACATCATACATTTTTACTTTCATATGCTCCCAGATTCCCTTCATGTAATCTCTCATTTCTACCTGCATTTGGTTGACATCCACTGATGCCAAATACCAACCATCTACATCCAACTCTTCATCAGACATCTCCCTAATTCTTTCCTCCACTCTTTTACAGGCTGTGACTCTGTTCATTAAAACCCTGTTCCTACTTTCCAAGGTAGCATTCAATGTATTCGTCTCTGTCATTTGATCTTGCAAGACTGAGAACCATTCTTCTTTCCATTCAGCCAATCTAACTGAAGTCTTCTCCCTTGATTCCACAATCTGCTTGTAGACTTTCAACTCCTTTTGTAATACTTCCTGAGCTTCAGTTAACTGTTGTACCTGCTCCAGCAGTAACTCTTCCTAAGTAGTACTTTTCTTACTCTCCTCCACTTCATTCTTTAACTGCTCTAATTCTGAATGCAATCTATTGTTTTCCCTCTTGACCAATGTGCTATCCATTATCTGCTGCTCCACATACTCCTTCATTACTCCAATTGCATTCTGGACTTCATCCAAAGATACATTAGCAAAACTAACTTTGCTAACTTTTGGTTCTGGAATAGCACAATCTGGAACTTGTATGGCAGACACCCCTGCCACTCCCTTAGCCTTGACTTTCTTCAATTTAAAGCTTGTTTTTACTGACATAGGGGTTACAGTTTTAGTACCTGTCTCCAAAGCAGTTTCAATGAATAAATCACCAAATTCCCTATCCAAATTGACCTTAACTGTCTCCAAAGATTCCTTACTGGTATATCCTGCAGCCATCAAACCTTGAACATCTTTGGTAAAGTGTAAAGAGCTTTGATCTTCATTCAGCTTTTGCCTTTTCTCCTTTCTCTGAGTCGACCCTGAATCTACAGATAATTGTCCCTGCTCTGGCAAAATCTTCCCCTGAAGTATACTTTTGTTGGTAACATGCTGGAAAACTGCTGCAAGATATGGGCCTACCTTTGTTGTTTTGTCTTTCCTTTTCTGCTTGGTATACAACTCAAACTTCATTCTATCAAACAGAATGTTTGCCCATCCCACTTGTCTTCCATTTTTTGCAGCCATTAGTATGCCATAGTTCTCCTTGCTCATATATTCTGATTTAACTAAAAGAAACACCCTCTCAATCAACCATCTGACCTGCTGCAATCTGACTTGATTCTTCATCCCAGACAATTGATAGTAGTGCCTATTTCCCTGTGATTGTCCAAAAGCCTTAGTCATCTCTTTATCTGTAGCTTTGACAAAGTCAGTATCCTCCTGTGTAGGTATGTCAAATACCTCTGCCACCAACTCTTCAGTCAGATAGTTTTCAGCAAAGATTTGCCCATCATTAGCCTGTAACTGAGACAAGTACACCTTGGCCATATTGTTTTGCCTCCAGGACATCCAAGGAAGCCTTGCAAAGTTCAAGAGACCAATATTTCTCAACCAAGAAATATTCTGTTCATTGAGAACAATTTCATACCTCAAGTCTACAAAGGTGTAGTCTGATGAAGCTTCTTCCTTGGAGATGGATGAGGTCTGAACAGGGTTATACTCTTCTACGTCATTGTCATCCTCACTGGACATCTCCGCTACCATTTTCTGCAAACGTGTTTTACGTACCGGTCGCTGTGATAGGTAAACCTCCTCCTCCTCACCATGAAAATCATACTTGGAGGCTATGGATGCTCTGCTTGGAGTAGACATGGCTGCACGCGCAAGAAAGAAACGCAAAGGCTGCAAACGTTGGTCGCGTATCAACTCAAATGTTTGAAAAATGATGGCTCCACTCTCTTTTCCACATGTGCGAGGAACCGCGATCAAATTCACTTCATGAGTTTTATTCTCTTTTTGGTCCTCCAGGTTTTGTCCAAAGAAAGGTTTAAGTCGAAAACCATTTATTGGTTTGACTATGACTTTGTCTACTTCACCAGTTAAAATAAAAGTGTTTGGACCAACTGCCTTGAGAATTTTAAATGGCCCCACATACCTGAGCTTCAATTTACCAGGTCTGTGCCCCAGTTTACTGTTATAAACCATTACCCAATCACCTGGAGAGAAAATTTTAAACTTAATGTTCCTATTTATCCATGCTTGTCTTCTCTGTTGAATTATTTCTGCAGTGTACATGCTTTGAATCCTATCCTCCTCCAGCTTGAGCAGTTCTTCTTTTCTGTAATTTACTGACTCCTCAGGGGACAACTTCTGATGCACTGCCACCCTGAGACTGGGCACCAAAAACTCCATGGGTACCACTGCTTCCAGTCCATAAACCAACTTAAAAGGTGTCATTCCTGTTGTGACTTTGAATGCAGTCCTAAAAGCCCAAAGTGCAAAGTCTAACTTCTCATCCCAGTCTGTCCTGTTTTCATTTACCAACTTCCTGATTATCCTGACCAAAATCTTATTGGTACTCTCTGCCTGTCCATTTGCCTGAGGGTAATACACAGTTGATTTCTTGTGCAAAATCATATGCAGTTCAGTCAGTTTACTGATCACTTTGTTAATGAAATGACCTCCCTGATCAGAAACTAGCTCAAGTGGACATCCAAACCTGGTCATGATATTCTTGTAAAGAAACTTTGCCACACTCCTTGCTGCATTATCTCTCAAAGCTATTGCTTCAACCCATTTTGTACAATAATCAGTTGCAACCAGAATATACCTGTTCTGTGTAAATCTTGTAGGTGGTTTGATAGGACCAACAAAATCCAAGCCCCACTTCTGAAATGGTTCTAAAGGTAGCACAGGTTGTAATGGCATCCTATCTACATTCAATGGTCTACCCTCTCTTTGACATAACAAACAGTTTTTACTGAATTCCTGAGCATCCTTGATCACAGTAGGCCACCAAAGTCCTGCTTGAAATATCTTTTTTGCTGTAACATCTCCTGAAAAGTGGCCTCCTGCATTGCCTGCATGAGCCTCTGCAAGAACTGCTCTTTGTTCATATTCAGGAACACATCTCCTGATCACTTGGTCAATTCCTCTCTTATACAACACCCCTGCAATCACTGTAAATGGTTTACTTCTTAGGGCCAACCTCTTTCTATGATCCTTGTTCATTGTTTCAGGTAAAACTCCTTTAGTTAAAAATTGCAACATGTCCTCATACCAGTCCCCTGACTGGTCAGTCACCTGAATAAGAAAAAGTTCTACATCAGGTAATTGATCAGGTACACCTTCAGGATCATATTCCCCTGACTTTAATCTACTCAAATAATCAGCCAAGACATGAAGTCTTCCAGGAGTATGTATAACCACATAGTCAAACTCCTGCAACAACAATATCCACCTGGCTAACCTTCCTGACAAATGTGGTTTATTGACCAGGTAAATCAATGCTTGGTGATCAACATGAAAAATTACCCTGTTTGCCAACAAGTAATGCCTAAACTTTTGTAAAGCATATACCATTCCCAAGCACTCCCTTTCTGTCACTGTGTAGTTTTTCTCTGTAGGTGTTAATACCCTACTTGCATAATAAATGGGTCTGAACCATCCTCTTCTTTGCTTCTGCATCAATGCTGCTCCAACTGCTACATGGGATGCATCTACAAAGATATGGAATGGTAATTTCCAATCAGGAACAATCAGTACAGGTGCTACTGTTAGCATATTCTTCAGAATCTGAAATGCTTTGATTTGCTCTTCCTTCCATTCAAATACACTGTCTTTCTTTGTAAGTTTTGTCAATGGTATACACACATGAGCCAAATACCTCAAAAATCTGTTATGCCATTTTACCTGTCCCAAAAACCTACCCAACTGTTTAACTGTTTTGGGCTCTGGTGCTTTCCTGATGGCTTCCACTTTGTTAGGATCAATAGAAACTCCTTCTTCAGAAATGATATGCCCTAAGAGGACTCCCCTCTTAACTGCAAAAGCACATTTTGCTGGATTTAGTGACAACCTGAACTCCCTGCATTTCTGAAAACACAGTCTCAGGTGTCCAATATTCTCCTGTTTCTTTCCAAAGACACTGAAATCATCCAAGAAAACTCTCATGAAGGTTGTCAAAAACTCTGAAAATATATGTTGCACTGCTTTTTGAAATGTTGGAGGAGCATTTTTCAAACCAAATGTCATCACATTACTTGCATACACCCCCCATTCAGTCACAAAAGCAGTTTTATTCATGTCTTCAAATGCCATTGCAATTTGGTTATACCCACTAAATCCATCCAAGAAGCTATAAATCTCATGTCCAGCTACTGCATCAAGTAGAGTGTCACAAAAAGGCAAAGGAAAAGGATCAGTTTTGGTAGCTGCATTAAGCTTCATGTAGTCAACACACACCCTAATCTTCCCATTCTTCTTTGGAACTACAACAATTGGTGATAACCAAGTAACTTCTTCTACGGGATAGATAAAACCAACAGCCAAAAGCTTATCTATCTCTTCTTTTACCTGCTTAGCATAATTAGGATTCATCCTGTACCTTTGTTGTACCACAGGAACTGCATCAGCCTTCAGGTTAATTTTATGCTGACAAAAACTAGCATCAACTCCCTTCATATCTGTGTACTTCCATGCAAAAATGTCTTTAAATTCCAACAATAACTCCTTAAGTTTCAGTTTAAATTCCTCATCAATATCTGTTGAGACTTTCACTTAGAGAGTTTATCCGTGCATCTGGTGCAACAAGGACATGCACCTGTCAAAAATCCAGAACAAGGAAGAGGACAACGAAGGCAAAACCAAGAGTACCACTGCTACAATTGCGGGGAAGACGACCATGGTATTTACTACTGCCCACATCCAAGGAGGCAGAATTTCAATAGAGGAGGGAGACAGAATCAGATCTCTCCGCCAAGGGCAAGACCACTGCCGCCCAAGCAACCAATCTCACCTGTTCAAATCCCACCACCAGCCGTGCAAACACAGCTAGCCCCACCAGTTCAATTCCGACAGCCACCAATGCAACCACCGCCACAATCACCACTTACACTCATCCTACACCCATCACCAATTGATACCAGCACACCAAGTATCATTGGTCTTGCAGAAGAGGTCAAGATGAAGGTAACAGAAGAAGGATCAAGCGAGAAGTTTGTTCAAAGGACTGAAGCAGTGGAACAAGAGGTTAAAGAATCAAAAGATGCTACCCCAATGGGGGAGGTAAGTCAAGAAAATTGTGCTACAAATGTGAGTACATCTTTAACCCTAGATGAAATAGGCACCAAAGTGATCAATCGACAACATTGGTTAGTAAGGGTAAGAAGGTGTAAAGTGTTGGTCAGGCCTCGTCAGAGTAAGAGGAATGCAAAGAGCATGGATTATACAAGAGAAGATGAAAACCAGCCTGCTAGCAAGGCTTTGCAAAAGATGGACAACATATCAAGCAAAGGGGAGGGCTTTGAAAATAGAAGCCTGTGCACCAACATGGACCAAGGACAATGTAGCAAGCTAAAGAAATCTTGCATCAAGGAAGTTTCACTAGAGGACCATAACAAGGAGATAAGCAAGACTGAAGGTTTGGAGTTGGATATTGCTCCAGAGGCTTGGTAGCTGAGCAAGACTTTATTGTGTAGTGTCATAGAATTAGAGATGGGTAATGCCTCTAGTCTACTGAAAGGTGTTATAAACTTGGAGATGGGTAATGCCTCCAGTTTATGTAAGGGTGTTGAGAGTAAGTTTGTTGATCAATATGCTGCCAACCTTTTTAGGATGTTCTAGACTCCTCCACAACGCAGCATTGTGTTTGCATGGGATGCATCAGACCTATGGCTATGGCTAGCCACTATAACATATAGAGGTAGGATCAGCATGGAGATAAGAGTTAAGGAGCCATGGATAGACAAAAGGCTGATAGAATGCAAGAATGAAGGCCTCATTGCCAATTTGGTGTAATTTTTTACAAACGGTGTATCCTCTCTATGGAGAGAGATAAGTGGGTTACTATTGTATTCAAGCCGCAAGGTAGATGGTTTACTATCAGCATCAGAAAAGATAGCTGACATGTTTAAGCACACCCAAAAGAAGCATGATATGCTTGCAGGTTTTTCCAATCGCGGCAGTAAGCAAGATTCTGAAGACAAATGGAGCTCACCACACCAACAAGGTGGCCATATATGGTGGATTCTTGGCACACTCTTGGGAATCATAATTTTCAGTTATGTCTTTGCAGGAGCCAAGATGCTCATTTCACCTCTCGCTAATGGTGGTTACAAATTTGGTCCTATTTGGCATGCAAATTTATTGTTCGGACACTGCAGACAATGATCCTATCCTTCACTTGGGATCCAGGAGGACACTAGCACAAAGTTCTGGAAGCCATGGGCTTCCTATTTAATCAATTGACACTATTCCAAGGAACATGCTATCACCGGGACACTTTGCAGATTCATGAACATCCCAAAAATCTCACCAATGGCCAAATGGAATGGCTAGTTCAGAAGGAAATTCGATATCGGCTCCTACAGATCAGCTGAAGAAGAATCAGAGTTAGGGCTAGAGACATGAATGCCTCTAGCCAAAAGGGGAGGTCTAATGATAGCCAATTTTTGGAAATCAAAGAAAAAAAGAGAAAAAATGTTATTTTTTCCTCTGACAAAGCCTTGGCGACACCGTCAGACGGCTCAGCAATGCCTAGTCAACCCCACGGCCCTGGCTTTTACTAGCATGGCCTCGTCACATGCCCCCCCCCCCCCCCCTCGATTGGCCGGCCTTATCACCCTCATGCCCCCGCTTATCCATGCCCCAGCCTAGCAGGCCGCCCTCGGTTTCACTCTCCCTTCTGTCTCTCCCTGTAGTTTTATTCCCCTGGCGGGCCATCGTAATTCCACTATCTCTCTCTCTCCATCTCTTTCCCCCCATCGATCCACCTCTCTTCCCCTCTCTCCGAGAAAAGGCCCCGCGGGCATCAAATGAAATATCCCACTCTCTCTCTTCCTCTCAATTTTTCTACACACCTCCCTTTTCCCCTGTCTCCATTCTTGGCGCACACTCTCTCTCCCTCATTCACTCCTTCTCTCTCTGACAATTCGCTCTCTTTCTAGCTCATGTTGTTAGAAGTTGGACACACCCCACAGCATCTAACTACTCGGCGGACTATTATTTTCTGTAATTATTCATTCGTTAAAGAAAACCCGATTTTCCACCTTGTAAATATTAGAACTTACAGAAGTTCCCAGCTTGTATCCCAGTTTTGATAGTTAGATGGAGTAGATGGTTGTATGTGGAACTTTAGGGCTTGAGAAGTTGTAAGGTATATATACCACTTTTTGACCTTAATGAAAAACTTCTTGTCATTTTAAATAAGTTTTAAGTCTGTGAGTGAATGTGTTGTGTACGTGAGAGAGAGTGTGAGCTTCGTCTTGACGCTACATGTGCTACAGTGGTCGGAATCGAGTGCAGAGAAGTGCAGCGTGTTTCCCCCGACTAGAGCTACAAGCCGATACCAACATTGCGCGCGTAGGGTCCGGCTTTGGGAGCTCCTTCTACGAGCTTCATCGGTTGTTTGGGTGAGCATATGTTATCTGATTTCGCATTGCAACATATCCACGCGTTCACATTGAGTAGAGCTACACATTAGACACTTCAGATTTTGGAAACGAAGACCTGCAGATTTCGGCCAGACATCCTACGTGTTTCTGCACCGGGTGTTTTGGGTCGTGATTTTGGTTCATAGACCTTAGGGAGAGCAGCCTATAGGTATTAGTAGGGTCTCCTTCAAGTTCTATGGTGTTTCGAAAGTGTTTGATGGGTGTTCGGCTCTATCAAGCGTTGTAGGAAGAATCCTCTTTTGCACTTTTGAAGACTGTGACTTAGACAAGTGGTAGGGACCTCTGTAGTAATTAGTTAGGAGTCGGTCGAGTGTAGGTGGACACCTTATGCTTGCTTCCACGCGCCTACGGGTCGAGCTTCGTCCTTAGCTGACATTACTTGTTAGGTGAGTTCTCGCTGTGCTGACGTCCATCGCGGCGTACCTGTCCAACATTGGCACCGCTGCCGGGGGCGAAAACCTTAGGTAGGTGACCGAGACTAATCCTTGAGGGTTGGTATTTTTGGCTTGCCAAGAGTCTCGCTTTACATTTAGATAGGATCAGACGGTGGAGGACTCTCTAGGTCTTAGAGGGAGTCTAGGAAGCGTGTGTCTGGCCTAGATCCTTCGACTTAGGTAGAGGAGGTAGACTTAGGTAGTTTTAGGTAGTAGTCGAGTTCTAGAGTAGGAGTGGGAGTGGTAGAAGCGGTGAGAGGAGAGCTTGAGAGTCCGGAGAGGCCAAAAAGCAACCAAAAATACCATTATCACCATTTCTTCATGATAGGTAGGAGTAGAGTAAGTAGAACATCATGATTCAGATCTAGAGCATTTCATGCATGTACACTTGCTTGGTAGAATCATTACAAGTTTGTAAAAGATGCAAAAAGACGCAAAAGTGTGGTTGAAAGCCTAATTGAAGTCCAAAAGTTACTGTGAGTGTTTCTGATAGGTCTACAGAGCATCAGGAGCATTCCTGTCAGAAAAAATTTTATTTTTAAGCCAGGAGACATCCTACGCGTAGGATGTCTACAGGCCAATCTAGGAGGAATTTTGGGATTTTTAGTTGACTGGTGTGTTTTGAAGGTAGGGTTTACCCTAATTTCAACTGGAAAGTGGAAATTTGGCCATCTCTTGACAGGATAAGGCCAGAAAGACTGAAATTGCTAGACATCCTACCCAATTAGTGCCAAAACATTAACTTGAAACCAAAACCATAAGAGGGATGCATGAGTGTGTCTTGCATGATATATTGAGTGACTGAAAGGGGTTTCACCTCATTCAGGTAAGAAAATTGGGTTCAAAGTGGACTTTCGTACCTTAACAGTTGAAGTTTGGGACCTTTGACATCCAAATCAAAATCTAAGCATACCACTGGGATACTGACATCAAAGGGAAGCTGTGGAACCAATCTGGGGTCAAACAAGCCAAAAACACATCCTACGCGTAGGATGTCTTCTGAGTGATTTGGGACTCCAAACTGAAATCTGACTATACCAAGGTGATCAGCAGCTCAAGGAGAGCTTAAGTCTTGAGTTTAAAGCCATTCTGATGAAAAACACATCCTACGCGTAGGATGTCTAATGCAAGAAAATAAAGCCAGAATTTGACTTTGAGCAGTGTAAGGTGTTATATAGCCTAAGGCAAACCTGCTAGACAAATTTGGTCCAATTTGGAGTTGATTAGACTGATCAATACCATCAACAGGCAGTCGGAACAGATTTTTGACTCATTGACCAGTTTATAGAAGTCCAAATCAAAAAGTAAAAGTAGCTGTAAGCTCAACACAACAAGGGGAAAAAACAGTGCAAAAAATCGAGGCAAAATACAGTAGGAGACATCCTACACATAGGATGTCTATTGGGCCATACTGCAGAGAAAATTTGACCTGGCCTAGACAGTGAGGTTCAATTTGGCTTAAGGGTTCCAGAACTTCTTCCAGAAGTGAATTTGAACCTTGGTTGCCCATTTGACAAAGCAAAGACTGAATTCAGACTTTTTTCGCGTAAAATACAGTAGTGGTTGAGATTAACTCTCCAGTTATACCAATCATTACTAAGATAACCTCTAGCAGATAAATGCTTTGATTCGATTGTCGAAATTAAAACTCTTGTGTACAGGTATATTCAGCAACAAAGCAAGAAGTTGTGCAGAAACTGACCCATTGCTAGGTGAGTGGTTGGAATTGTGCTAAATTTCATTGATAAGTTTGATTAATTTAAGATCAAGAAGATACATTGTTAGAGACCAGAAGGTGGCAGGTGACCAGGGTAGCTTAGTGTCCACCGAAGAGAGTGTAACTCAGGCAAGGTTAGATCCGCTAGCACCAATTATTGAGGAAGGTAGTGATACTGACACTTAATCAGACAAATCTTTCTTCATGATGGATAGTCAATAGCCATGAGGTTTCACCTATGATGGACCTATGTGAGGAGGAAGCACCTCCCAAAATCCTTTGAATGATTCCAGGCTTACAGTGATCTTCTTAGAGGGAACAAACTCAAGAGGAGCCCTAGTCTATTCTGACTATCGAGGCCGCAAGTGCATTTGTATCGAAGAGAAGCCAGCACAAAGATTGGAGATAATCAGCGTGTATGATGATGGAGATAGATTCCGAGATGAAAAGGGGAACCACTATTTAATAGTTAGCAACCCTGAAGATTACAACAGATATGGAGATAACGTGGCTAAAGGGAAAATGGTTTCAAAAACTCAAGAGCCGCCACCAAACATTGATCGACACAGAGCTATTTTTATGTACGATAAGAGAACAATCAAGATTCCAACTTATAACGAGAATGTGGGAATCTACAAACATGAGAGCGAGGGTATTGTCTCTTACTTTCGTAGCAAAGAACCATACGTAAAAGAACTAAGCAAAGACAAGGTTCTTTACTTATTCTCTTATGAAACTGCTACGGGGAAGGGCATAGTTTTTGTTGATAGATACGGGAGAGAATACCAACGTATTCTCCCAGAGGAAGTAGAAAGAGCAACAGGTTCAGGAGCATCAGCATATGCCCCTGAGGAAATGCCTTAGAGCCATCCACACCCCAAGCAAGTCAACGAATCCATTTTCAGATGAGTATGACACTACATCACATTCCACCAGATAGCAAGTATTCAACAACCAAGACCAACCAGCAAATCAGCCATCATTGCAGGCATGGCTTCGACAGAGGGCAACAATGGAACCAGACCGAAACTGAGATGGTTATCAAGCCGCACGAGGGCTCAGGGATTTTCAAGAACCACCACACTATTCAAGGTATCAAGCAGAGAGTAATCCAAAGACACAAGGGTCGACCGAGCTTGGAGGACCACCCATGGAACGAGTTCGAAGAGAAAAACCACCTCCAGCGAGAACCGTTAGGAATTATGGCTTGGGAGCACCGCTAGGCGAGGAACCAGCCTATTACAGAAGGCCTGAGGAGGTGTATAGACTTGGACGGGACGATCCAATGATGAGGTTTGTAGACCATCGCAGAATTAGACCTTCTCAAGTACAAAAATGGGTAAACAAGAAATACACAGGAAACAGAGACCCAAGAGATCATGTAGCAGCCTTTGTGCGTGTAATAAGAGCCAAAGAGGTGTTAGACTTTCCTACCCAATTTGCAAGGTTTGGACTAACCCTAGAGGATGATGCTGCAACTTGGTTTGACTCTGTGGAGCGTAGAGACTGCGAGTCAATGGAGGAAGTGTTTGACGAGTTTATTGAGGAATTCTCTCAAAGGGGAATAGCTCATAATACTTTCTCACAAATCCATAAATTCAAACAAAAAGATGGAGAATCTTTACGAAAGACAACCCTAAGATTAAAAAGATATGTTAAGTTCTGTCCTGTCGAAGAACTACCAACTCAGTCCAGACTTATGCTGATATTCATCCAACGACTAAGGAATGCAGATCTCCAGAAAGACTTACATATGAAGAGGAGCACGACGTTGAATGAGTTGACCAAGGAGTCTCTGTACCTTGTGGACAATTGTGCGGTCTACAAAGAAGGGGAGTTCAAGGACCTTGACGATTCATCTTCACAGCAAACTGGGAGCAAGTCTTCCAAGACAACACTGAAAAGAGAAATAGCGGTAAACCAGGAGCAGCTCGTAGATGAATTATTAAAAAAGATCAACTTGTACGCCAAACCCCAGGCTAAACAGCCCAAGTGGTGTGCTAATGAACAAAAATGGACAAACCATGGGACCGAGGAATGTTACTATAACAAGGGATATGTGAGGGAGAGACCTTACGCTCCCCAAGCTCCTGTAGATTCCCCTCAAGTTCCACCGATGCCTAGATATCAAGCAGGCAACTTACCAGGACCTGTAGGTGTAGAAAGACCACAACCGGTGTTGGGGCAACAACCACCCCTACCAGGTTTACGACCAGTTGGTATAAGATACACATCAATGGTAACTGAATCAGAAGAAAAGTCTTTGGTGCCTATGCATGCATATTATGAAGATCTCAATAGATATGCGGAAAACCCTGTCTATTATCCACCGGAAGAACCCGCGACACCAGAACCATGGAGCATAATAGGGAATCAAGGACCTCCAACTGCTGCACAAGCATCATGAGAAGGAAGATATAGCTTAGATGAACGAACATTGTTGTTCATAGCCGATGGAGGCATGGGCGGACAGAGACAGGCTTACCAGCAATGAGGGGCTCAAGGAGCACCTCAACAACCCAAGGGCCCCTGTTACAAGTGTGGCGGAGACCATTGGCTGAGAGACTGTCCTCATGATGAAATCATTAGAGTCAATGTGTATTGCCCAGAATGTGGAATTACTCATTTGATTCCCGACTGCCCTAAAAACCCGAGCAAAGGAGCAAAAACCACCTTGAACCTGTTGGAAACAGTACCTTCCAGTGGAGTATTGGAAAATGAAACAATCATACCTGTTCAGGCGGTAACACGGGTCCAAGCCCAAAGAAGGACGAAAGAACCCATAATAGAAGAACCAAAAACAGATGCCCAAAGTTCAGAAACAAAAAATCAGAGAAGCACTTGGAAAGCGAGAAAGGCGCGTAGGAAAGCCAGGAAAGAACGAGAGCAAACATCCCTATCTGATGAGTTGAAACATACAAAGAACAGATTGGAGCGGTTAGAAGATCTAGCTAGCTTAAGCTCACACACCACAGCAGCCATAGCACCTAAGGAAATAGCAAAGCCCAAAAGTGCAGGATCAAGAGGATCCGTACTGGCAGACAAGGTAAATGAGCAGCTGGATGTGCTTCTAAAATCTTATGAAGCTCGGCTTAAAAAAAAACAAACCCAGGAGCAAAGGTGGATGACTTATCCATATGCGAAAATAGAAAAACAAAGGTTGGATCTGTGTAAAAAGATGATTGAGACGGCTCAATCATTGATGGAAGACCCGTTGGGTAAACCGGCAAATTGCCATGATGCACCAGCTCCAACCCCTATTCAACCAACATTAGAGAAACATGAAAAAACAAAGGAAAGACTCACTAATGATTATGAGTCCAGAGGAGAGCCTATCATAGTGCCAAATACCACCGATGAGGCAAGTGACGAGGTCCATCCTAAAATATTGGCAGAAATGGGAAAGGATGGTAACGGTCTAGATGATCTGTGGAAGAAAATCGGAGAGGCCAACGAGGCTAATAGGATGAATGACCACATGAATAGCACGAGAAAAGTAAAGAACGTGATCTTACCTCCTATTGAAGAATTTGAGGAAAAATCACAAATGAACTTTGAGATACATTCACAAGGGGGAGACCAAGGATCTATTAGTTCGAGGCACAGCCAACCAGACTCTTTGAGAACTTTACCCTCTTACCTAGGAGAATATGAAGCTAAGTCAGAAGTGAGAGCACTCCCATCTCAAAGACTTTCTTCTAGCAAGGTGATGGATTCGCAAGGATTGATTGAGCTGTTATCCACCCCGGTGGCATGCACAATCACGTTAGCAGAACTCCTAAGGTTAAGGCCAAACATGTGGACCACAGTAGGAAAATGCCTAGAAAAATTTGGAGTGAAAGACCCCACCTTGAAACTACAAGAAGGAATCAGGGAGTTGGACAAGCCTAACCTAAACACTAGGCCGGTACCATTGAATAAGGTTGGAGAATATTGTGAGGGAGAAGACGGAAATACAACGCTACCGGTAGAATTCCAAGGAGTAGTTTCCAAAGCTATTCTTGACAGTGGAGCGGGAGTTGCTATCGCCACCAAGGAAATCTGGAAAAAATAGGGAAAACCAGCTCTGAAGGCTACCAGGATGAAGCTGCAGTTGGCAGATGGGTTCATGGAGAAGCCTCTCGGACTCTTGGAAAAAGTAATTGTCACTTCGTGCGAGATCGAGTATGAGCATACATTTGCAATAGTCAATTTCGACAAAAAGAACAATTATGAGATAATCTTGGGACTACCATTCATGAGACAATTGAAGATGGTCCAAGATTGGGGCTATGACCACATATACCTCAGACATAGTGAGACAACAACTAAAATACACCTAAAAGATCATAGTTACAAAGATGTAAACCAAACACCTGTGGAAGAATTTGATTCGGCTACAATAGCAGGATCAGAACTACCAGCATGGTTAGGGCAACCAAAAGAGATATGGATGTGTGGAGCTTCACATTGTGGAAGCTTAAGAAAAGAGGAATGCGTCTTAGAAAGAGCAATTGAGGACAAAGAGTATATTCTGGAACCTTTCCCTGAAGATGTCTTGGAGCCTCTAGAATGGGAACACATACTGGCAACATTAGATGTCTGTACCATTACCGACAGTTCAACAACAAAATTTTGCGATAAGGATGGCTACGATTTGCTACCGTATTACATGGTAAGCGTTGTGCCAGAGAAAGAGACGGTAGAACCTCCAGAACAAGAAGAGTTGTACAACTCCTCTGAACAATTGGAAGTAAATGATGAGGCAGATAATGAGTGTTCAGACACCTCAAGTGAGCATGGGAATGAAGCCGAGAATATCAAGTTTTATGATTTTGCTAATCAACACCCTAGACGCCAAGAACGCTATAGGAGGAAAAGAGCCGGAAGGCAAGCGAGAGAGAACCTGATGCCCAGGATAAAAGGTAAAACTCACTATTTGATGCTTGTAAAAGCAGAGGATTGTATGAAAGATCAAATATCAGGGAAATTCTCAGAAAATTGAAAATAACGAACACGAGAAGAAATAAAACAAGAAAGAAAATCTAGAACCGAAACAAAATCACAAAAATCAGAAAAATCAGAAAAAGAACCAACAAAAGACCACGAGTGGACCAAACTGGAGCGTAAACAGAAATACCAAGAACTGAAAAGGTCTTTGAGAGAGATATGGACTACTGAAGAAGATAGTGATGGTAAAGGAGAGTCAGAATAGGGCAACATGAACGTACCACCACACTATAGGAAATTTACTATCCAAGATAGAAAAATCATCATGACACCACCAATCAGGGAGAGAACCAACCAAGAATCTTACGATGGGTCTGAAAATGCAAAATGAATAGACCTCGTAGAACCAGGTGAAAAGCCTCAGCTAGTCTATATAGCTAACGATTTACAGCCTGAGGAGGAAGTGCAGCTAACACAACTTCTCACGAAGTATAAGGATGTGTTCGCCTAGTCCTATAAAGACCTCAAAGGAGTTGATCCATTGATATGCCAACATAAAATTCCTTTAAAATCGGATGCAAAACCTAGCAAACAACGTCCTTATACATATAATGATACATTTACCAAACGAATCAAGGAAGAGATTGATAAACTGATGGAAGCAGAGTTTATCTATGAAATAGAACATACAGATTGGGTTTCACCCATTGTGGTAGTTCCCAAGAAGAACGGAAAACTGCGGGTGTGTGTAAACCTCAAGAAGGTGAATGCAACAACCATAAGAGATAATTATCCCTTGCCAATTACAGAACATGTCCTTGAGCGAGTGGCCGGGAAACGGGCTTATTCCTTTTTGGATGGGTTTTTAGAATACAACCAACTGGCAATAGCAAGGGAGGATCAACACAAAAAAACGTTTGCAATAGAATAGGGGATTTATGCATATCGAGTTATGCCATTTGGATTAACAAATGCACCAGCCACTTTCCAGAGGTTAATGACTCACACTTTCAAGGAATACCTAAGGATATTTTTAGAAATTTACATGGATGAACTGTGTGTACACTCTCTTCTGTGAGAGGAACATATTGACCATCTGCAAAAGGTCTTTGAAAAGTGCAAAACATATCGAATCTGTCTAAACCCGGAAAAGTGTGTATTTATGGTTAAGCAAGGACGAATCTTAGGACACATTGTCTCAAGAAACGGCATAACCACAGACCTAGACAAAGTCAAAGTCATAGTAGTTCTGCCCAAGCCTACTAATGCGAAACAAGTGCAATCCTTCATGGGGTACGATTTTCCAGTCTGCTATGCAAGCCGACAGCTAAACAATGCAGAAAAGAACTACACAACCACTGAGAGGGAAGGGTTAGGAATGATTTATGCTGTAAAGAAATTTCGGCATTATTTGCTTGCAAACAAATTTGTGTCCTTCACGGATCATCAAGCTCTTTTATACCTAGTAAATAAACCTTGCAATACAGGGAGAATCGTATGCTGGTTTATTATATTGCTAGAATTTGACATCACAGTGGTGGTCAAAAAGGGTAAAACCCATCTGCGAGCGGATCATCTTTCATCACAGTGGTGGTCAAAAAGGGTAAAACCCATCTGCGAGCGGATCATCTTTCAAGAATACACAATGGGGAAGCTCCTCAAGGGGTAGATGATGACATACCAGATGCTTATCTTTTCAACATTGAAATGGTACCCAAATGGTCTCAGGAAATAGTTAGCATTCTCTCCTTTGGAAGTGAGTTTGATAATACAGTATGTAAATCTAAACAGCAAACAATTCGACAAACAAAAAACTTTCAGTTGATAGCAGGACGGGTGTATCATCTTGAATCTGACTCAATCCTCCGATTATGTATAAATCCAGAAGAATTCGAGTGCTACCTTGAAGAGACACACGTCCAGAGATGTGCATTTCATTGTTCAACAGTGAAAACACACCAAAGACTGAAACAATTAGGGGTTTATTGGCCAATTGTGTATGCAGATACACATTCTTATGTTACCAATTGTACAATATGTAGTGCCAAACGACCAGTGGATCACGCAACTTTGTTTCGGGCGAACATAGCAACTGCATGGAGTCAATATATCATTGACTTCCTAACCACTAGAACGTTCCCTAAGAAAATTACAAGAGCACGGGAGAAAGCTATAGAGCTGGAAGCTCGTGATTTTCAGTTAATTGGAAATCAACTTTATAAGCGGGGAAAAGACAATCAACTTAGAATCTGTGCAAGTGAAAGTGAATTCCTGCTGATTCTCGAACATGCACATAGCGGAGTAAGTGGAGGCCACTTTTCGGACGATAAGACGGCAAAAATTGTCTTGACCGCAGGAATTTGGTGGCCTACATTGCACATGGATGCCGATGAGTTTGTAAAGCGTTGTGATGCATGTCAACACACCAAGATACCAATCAAAAGAGATGAGATGCCATTAAGGTCAACGATGGGGGCAAGGGCATTTGCAAAATGGGGCATTGATTTTGTGGGACCTATATCACCCCCTGCATATCGCGCCCATACCCAATATATCATTGTGGCTACGGACTATCTCACAAAATTGGTCGAGGCCAAAGCAACACAAAATTTTGATGCACGCACCATAGCTCAATTTTTGTATGAGAATGTTTTTGTACGTTACGGGTTACCAATAGAAATTGTCAGTGACCGTGGAACACATTTCCTCAATGAAGTCGTTGAATATCTACTAGAGGAATTCATGGTCATACATAGGAAATCAGCACCATACCATCCACAGGCCAATAGGCAAGCGGAGGCCACGAATAAAACACTATGCATGGTTCTCACTAAAATAGTGTCAGAATCAAGAACCGATTGGGATCAGTAGCTACACTCAACACTATGGGCATACAGGGTAGCTTACAAAACCTCAATAGGAACAACACCATATAACATGGTGTTTGGGCTAAATGCTATACTACCCATAGAGTTTTTAATCCCAACTCTACGAGTAGCAACAAGCTTGGAATGGACAGGGCATGAACTCTCTTCAAGAATTAATGATCTTGAAAGGCTAGATGAACTCCGCTTACGAGATGTCGCTTCGATCTATGCTAAAAAGAGAAGACAAAAGGAATTTTTTGACAAACATGTGCGTACCAAAGAGTTCAAAACAGGTGATTACGTACTTGTTTATAACTTGAAGCAACATGCCAAGAAACTAAAAAAGCAAGGGATGGGACCATTTGTGATTCATGATCTATCACAAAGTGGAGCTGTCAAGCTTGCTACATTAGCAGGTGAAGAAATGCCAAACTGGATTAGTGGGTGTCGACTGAGGAGATATCATCTACCACTCACATAGGAAATGCTCCAACAAATTCACCAAGGGAAGCAAAGAATGAAGGAAAAACAGAGAGTACGAGAGGAAGCTCAAGCCGAAGCACAAGAACGCATTGCAAAAAGACGGCTTCTGCGACAACAACAACAGAGTAAACCACCATTGAGAATCAATTCCATTCGACTGATGAACTTGGAGAAGGAAACAATAGAGCCAATAGTTACAGTCAAGGTGGGCAACAATCAAGTTGAATCAACAGCCTTGCTCGATTCAGGTGCTCAAGAAAATTTGATCTCTTACGGATTATACCAACAGCTCCAAGTCACAGATCAACTTCATCCTACTCAACAAGTGCTGGAAAGTAGCACATCACACGCATTGAAAACATTAGGATGGACTATATTGCATGTACAGCTACATCAATATATTTACCCACACAAATTCTATGTGGTGACAGATGAAAGCACACAACAACCAATGATGCTAGGGTAACCTTGGCAAAAAGCATACAATGTCCAGATAGACTGGAAAGCAGAGGCGATCAAAATTCAGCACCAACATGAACAACAAATAATAGCTTTTGCTCAGAAGTACCATCATGATCAACTGCAAGCCATGCAAACACTCGCAACAAAGACAAAAGAACAAATACCATCAAAGAACAACATGGAACCTGAGACCAACAACCAGGTAAAGGCCAACCATGCTAATCACAGACAACTGAAGTCACCGGCTACACTGCAAAAATCTAGGCTACTAAAACAAGGTAAACAAGTATGGTTGCGGAAGGATAGAAAGGCCATGGTGAGAAGGAAACAATGTAACAACCGGATTCCAACAAAGCAGACGGTGCAACCCAAAACCAAGGTAACCAAGCAGATATGGATCCCAAAGAAAATGCTTAGCCATAACCCAAATGTCACTCACATTTGGATACCAAAGCAAAAGCCAAAGGAAATACTTACGGTACAAGCAACAATAGAAAGCAGACATCTGCAGATCAACAAGGAGAACCGATATATGTGGATGCCGATGACAGACAAACCAGTGGCAAACAAGAAAGTGCCAAACCATCTACAAAAGTTGGCAGCACCAAACTACCAATGGAAAGCCAAGGCCATAAGGCCCATAGCTATCACATCCAGGCCATCTCTATCCTCAGATACAGATACGACTCCAACAACAGTGTTGGCAAAGCACTTGCCTCTTGCCAAAAAGACAATTAAACAGAGAGCAGTAGAATTATAGCTGCTACTTACAAAGAAAGCAGGAAGCCTCGACGGCGAATGCCAATAAGCATCTTGCTTATTCCCTTCTCTTGCACAGCATTAATTTTTCCATGCATTGACCGAGTATGCATAAAATAGGGCCACATTAATTGGCCAGGCATTAGCACGACTTTTTCAACCTATGCACGGCACATACTGCGAGGCAAAACTTTGTTGTCCGGGAGGACTCCGACTAGGAGGAGGGGAGGCATTCTCAATGCGGAACCAATAACACAAACATAAAAAAAAAGGGGGCATGATTTTCGACTATTTTAAGGGTTAACGTTTGATTGCAAAATTTTTTGGAGTAACCCAAGTATATATGCCCTTATACAGCATGAAGCTACAGGTATATGGGGCCAAACGCCAAATCAAGCCCCTAGGTGTGTGTATATAAGTAGAAATAGCCATTTTTTCAGGCAAAATATTGGTAAAACGGAGAAATCCGGCCATAAAAATTGCATGTGAGTGTATATAATGTGTTGCGGTGATGTTTGTGATCTATTATGAATTTTGGGGATTTTCTGGGTTTGATTTGCTATTTTCCTTTTAATTTTGCTAATTTTCGGCAGAAAAACTTTAAAAATACAAAAAACAGGTGAAAAACAGTCGTAATGAAAAACAAAAAATATGGGGACGACCAGTGACTAAAGAACAACCTATGGTACAGTAGGGGTGCAATTATGAGACTGGAGCGGAAAGCGTGTTTTAGCCAGGTTTTGACCGAAATGACAAATTTCTGGTAAACAGAGCAAATGGAGTCCAAATCAAGAAATTTTTGAGCCTAAATTGCATCTTGCAGAAAGATAGGAATACATGTCAAATTTCATGAAAAATGGTTCGGGGACTTCCATTATAAGAATTTTTCACCCCATTTTTAGCTCATTCTCACTATTGACTTTGTGGAGAGAGCTTCTTCCACCTAGAGCGGATCGACCTTCCAGCAGCTTCTACAACGCGCACGTCTACCCGACCAGCTCCAAACATGAGACATAGGCTCACCACCTTGAGCTTTACGCACATGTTTGTCATTCTGTCGCAAAAACTAGCATAGAGGTCACATACAAAGCGAGCGGTAGAGACCTGCAAGTAGAAACGGCGGCCTAACGGCTAACCCGAAAGCAACAAGACTTCATCGGTAGCTTACCCTAGTCTAGGAGACCAGTCATGGATAGCCAAAGGTAGTGGGAAACCATCGGGAAAAACCCTAATTCCCAGAAACCCGCAAGACGCCACCAAATGGGAAATCAGCGAAACGACGACCAAATGCTACCAAAATTTATGGATAGGAGCATCTCAACATGCTCGACGAGTCCATATGACCCGCACGACCAAAAAGTGACCCGAAGCGGCACTAAACCTCAGAAACGGCATCAGACACACAAAGCGTCAAAATGCACTTGTGGCCAAACCGCAAGTCCGTTTGCCACCAAACTTCACAAGCGGCTTTCCTAGACCATCAACAACCAAGTCCTATGGTGGTAGACCACCACAAATCATCAAAGGTATGTAAACGCCACCATGGGTGCTTCTAGAGCGACAAATTGCCAAATGGAGCTCCGGTGAAGCCAAAGTCAACAAAAACCATACGGTAAGGATCCCCAAGGGATTGGGAAGCTATGGGGACCAACATCGAGGAATTTCATCGCCAAAAAGCACTCCAAAAGTCAGAAAACAGCTCATAGGCTCTTAAGTCCACACAGGGAGTTATACTCTATCCATTTGACTTTTTTATTGAAATTAGGCTAAAAAGGGACTAAGGGGGGCAAAGGGCAAGCACTGGGAGCACTAACACTGGAAAAATCATCAGGAGAAATCCTACGTGTAGGATGTCTCAAGGGCATTTTTTGGCACAAAACCCAACAATTCTTGTCATGCACATGTTCTGAATGACAGTTACAAGCCGTACACCAAGTTTTATCACATTTGGATCAGATTTGACCTCATATGCATGGAAAAACGCAAAGTTAGGCATAAAGGCACTAATGGGCCATTGACCTACCAAATCTCATGAAACCTGCACAACACATTCACATACACATCAGCTAACTTTCTGTGTGGTAAGGGAGTAAAAATGAGGAATAAGACATCCTACGCGTAGGATGTCTAATGGACCTTTTTGGCAGGGAAGAAAAGTTTTGTCATTCCAGATTTGATTACCTCATCAGCAAGAGCCCATATGTCAAGTTTGAAGCCATTCTAATCAGTTTTGACCCCCAACACCTTCAAGAAACACTTTTTGAGCCTAAAAACACCTCACAGAGCCCTACAGGCATCAAATCTTATCCAAATGCAAATCCAAGAACATGGCCATGTTCCATAGGCCAAGGACAACCCACAGAACAAGTTTCATGCAATTCTGATGAAATAGACATCCTACGCATAGAATGTCTTAAGCTTGAATTTAGCCTTCTGTGCAAGAAATGACATCATAGGAGCCAATACCATGATGCATTGAGCACATACACCAAGTTTCAACCCATTTGGACATCAATTGCTACCCATGATAGACAATCTACCCAAACTGTGACCTATAGCCTAATCAGCCCAAAAATCCACTTTTTGACATTCAAATTCAAATCCAAGCTTATAACCATGTTCCATGAGCCTTACACTACCTACATGTCAAGTATGAACCAATTCTGAAGAAAAAGACATCCTACGCGTAGGATGTCTAGATGGATTTTTTTGGCCAGATTTGCACTGTGAGCACATGCACAGCTTCACAAGTTCCTTTTAAGCTATAATTTCAATTTTCAAGTCATTTGGATAAGTAAAACTCAGTTTAGCAGCTGATATGGAAAAAACGCTAACTTTGGATTGCTGAGTGCAACAGGATCTATGGCAGCCTCGAAGTCACCGGCAAAGAAGAAGAGAATGACAATCAAAGATTATCTGGACGAGGTGGAACCTTTTGTCATTCCAGAGGGAACACTAAAGCCCACCAACACATGGATACAGGAAGATCTGTTAGAGTCAAACGACCTAAAGATCGTATGTATATTTAGATGAGTGAGTAGGATGGAAAGCTTAATCTTATATTGCTCTTTGTAATGTAGATGTCAGACGACAGACCAACTGGTGAGGAGCAACCAACTGGCTCTTCTTTTGGTTGGTTCACATCTTAGGTGGGCTTCCATCTGGGGTGGACATCGCCTCTAGTGGACCCGAGTCTTGAGTCGGTGAGAACAAGCAAAGAAATAAATAATGTTTCTACGTAGTTAACCATAAACCATGAGTGTCATAGTTTTTTTTTTAAAATTTGCACGCATGGCCATCCTACACCTACCCTTCTCAGATTCCTGTACCGGTCGTAGATCCTGACTTACAGCGGGCTATCTCTTTACAAGAGCAGTACCTCCATTCAACGGAGGATTTGTTTGGCTGCTACACTCCACAACACCTTGCAACCTACGGGATTTCTCCGCAAACTACACCATGGGGGAGTCAGGGAGGGATTCCTTACCTACAGAGCCTCGCATCGATGGCACCTCCCTCTACTCTCCCTTCCTATCGTCCTACTCCTATTCCATTGCGGGGTCCTACTCCCCTTGCATCACAGGGTCCTACTCCCCTTGCATCGCAGTGTCCTACTCCCAAGGCATCACAGGGTCCTACGCCACTCCATTCCACTCCGGCTTTGCCAGAACTTTGTGGACGGACTTCCTTTGGTAGCGTGCGTTGACGCTTGTCTCAGGGTAGCGAGCGCTATTAGAGACGAAGCATCAGCGAATCTTGTGGTTTCGCATGTTTTGGTAGTGGCAGGGGAACGGAGTCCCCACTTTCAGAGCGTGCCGCCCCTGACACAGAGGACGAGAATATTGACGCACCCCTGGCAGACACGCATGGGTGCTACTACATGGTTAAATATGGTGGGGAGGTTGATTTCGGTATAGCACAGGGCAAGGAATTTTGACGCCATCTACAAATTCTTAGGAAAATGTCACTCTCTCTCAACCAACCAGAGAGATGGTCACTGGTATCGGGAGAAACATACAGACTTTGATACTTGGCGATGGTTTTTTGAAAACAAGCACATCTCTCGTGAGCAATTCGACGCGACGGTTGGACCACTACAAACGGTAAGTTTAAACAAGTAATTTTGTATCAATTGTTTGATTTGGTTTGGGTTTAAGTAGAGTCAAAGTGATCCAACATATGTGCCTCTGGACGACGACAAGGATTAGATAAAAAATGTATTGTCAAAACTTTCGTAAAGTTCCAATGTGGCACAATGTATATACAACTATTTACTTTTTATTGTAACTTTTTAAATAGTTGATCTTCTACATTTTTAATTGTCAAGGTAAAGTAAATCCAATTTCAATTCTTTGGTATTTTTTATATTCTTCCAAAAAACAATTGATGTCTTATTGTTTTATGCAGGTCAAAAATAAAGCTACTCATTTGGGCCACCCAAATTTGGGTGGGCCCAAATGAGCACCTTTATTTTTGAATTGGCATTTAGTGGTAATATACGCGGTAATAACAACGGCAAAGGTCGCGGTGATAGCAGCGGGTATATTGTTGCAGCTATTACCGCGCTTATTGTTGATAAACCACTACCGCGTTCATAGCCGCGGTTATTGCCGCCCACACAAATTTTTCTCTCTTCTTTTCCCTTTGTTTTTTCGCGGCAATGTTAGTGGTTATGGACAACTCCTCTAATTATAGTGCTTGCAGCACCCCCTCGAGTCCAGAGCCACATCTATATTGCTTACATCACATTCTTTGATTGGCACATCATCAAGGAAAGGCATTTTAGTTTGCAGTATGAAGTCACGTAGGACTTTGTTCATACCATTCATCATATGTGCAACTGAATTAGTTGCCCCCCGAGATAAGGTGCACATCCTTACTAAACCCAAGGGTGTCCTCATGGTAGTCAGGTCTCTGCTTTATATTGCTAGTTGGGGATGATCATACCCTGAGTACAAATCTCCCATAGAATATATTTCCCTTCCTACAAATTCCTCTGCAAACTCATCGACAACTAGCTCTATACCCACATTTATGATTGTCACCTTATTTACAGGTTGCATATCCTGAATAAAGCGCAAAGAACCATTTTTCTTTGGAACTGTGAACCACCTGTTTGAATATGGAGCACAAGAAGGCTCCAAAATACCCATCTTGATCTTTTCATTAAGCAACTCAATGAGTTTTGGCAAATGAGCCTTTAGAACAGGAATAGGCCTCAAGTTCCAAGGTACATGAGGGATACTGAAGATCACCATAGGAGCAACAATTGGATGGATCAAAACACCCTATCTCATAAGTCTCAATTGCAAAAGCTTTTCCGTGTTTGGCAAGCATGTCTTCAAAGCATATCTTTTCAGGTTTTGTCAAACTGTCCTCGTAACCAACCTTTAACTCCTTCAAAGAATCATGTGTGAACTTGTGTCCAATCTTGCTTGGGTCACGAAGGTTAAGTTGCAAAGCATCTTGTTCCATATTATTTGTGCAATCTTTTGGTAGAGGTAACGCCACTGGTTTCACTTTCTTTGCAACGGACTTATACGTAGTCTCCACTCATACATCAATACCTTGAGCATTTATGAAATCCTCAATGACCTTGTACATTTCTATTGAGCATACTTTCATAACCTCACTTCCCATACGCAAATTGCAATCCACTAAAGACTCCACAAACAAACACTCATCAAACACACCTGCAATGCATTCATCATCTTCTAACAAACCATTCATCTTCAAACCTCTTTGTACACTATTTACATGTTGTTGTTCACCCTGCTTTAAGTCCTCTCACTCTGTAAAAGCAATAGATCCATAGTCTGATAATCCTATAAAACCTGTAGAACATGTTTCCTTTGCATATACATCATGCGAGAACCTTTCTCTTCTTGTACCACTGCAATATTGCTCTACAATGGTACATGGCCAAAACCCCTCATATCCTTGTAGTCCTTGAATTATTTGTTTGTCTATGGCAAGGGTTGCTCTCTAAGACTTTCTCCGTTCCTTGCATGGTCCACACAAACAGTAAGGAATTGTACTGCCCGCTTCCCATCCTTGCTCCTTATTCTTGCATAAGCTGACCCATCATCCATCACGTTGGTTTCCATGCAAGTAGTAGTTATGTATGGCTGTCCAAGGATAAGAGGGTATGTAGACATCTCTTGCAGAAAGAAATTTTGGTCATCTTTCACATCCCCTATAGTCACCTTTACATTTGGACAAGCTCCGTACAACTCCCCTGATGAGTTGTTTGCTGCACGAATCGTCCATTCATGATTTATATCAATTGGCCATTTTCCGTTTTGATAAAGACTCTTAATTTCTGACCCATGATCTATCAATGCAATGTATGGATCTTCTAAGTCTCCCACTTTTACCAGGGTATCTATAAAGCATGGGTGACTAGACCCTAGAATCCACCTCCCAACCTCCCACTATATAGGCAAGCTCCTAGCCCTTTTCCCTAGCCGGCGGATTCCCTTGTCCACACTGCCTAGTCTGGCCCCTGGCCCAGTCCATGACTCCCTGGCCTTGCCCTTGTCCTGACATTACTCCCCCCTTAAGGAAGAGTTTTTGTCCTCAAAAACAAAAGTGAAAAACTTCTTCTTAAGAGCACTAATGTTTTCCCAAGTGGCACCTTCCTTAGGTCGACCTTTCTACTTGATTAAAGCTTGTCGACGTACATGATGATGCATACGTAAATCATCATAGTCAAGAATTTGTTCAGGTTCATGCGGTAAGGTAGGCGGTTCAATGAAATCGACCAGAATCTGTTGGTCAATGACATTGTCATCCCCATGTAACCACTTACATAAACGGTTTACATGAAACACCGGATGAATACAAGAATGTGTAGGTAGCGATAGTTTGTAGGCACGATCACCCACTCGCTTGAGTATTTTGAAAGGCCCACAATAATGTGGAGATAATTTAGGTGTTGGCCCAGTTTTCAGACTTTTTGAATGCTCTGGCACATGTAAAAATACTTCCTCCCCTTCCTCAAAGAAAACTTGCCGACGTTTCTCATCAACGTACTTCTTATACCAATCTTTCGCTTGTCGGACATTTTGACGAGCGCATTTCAGCATATCCATGTGCCCTTGGAGAAAATCCTTAACCTGTTGGAGTTTTTTGGTTGCCAAACCCACCGTAACAGGTGACCTAGGTTGAAAACCATACATGAGCATGAAAGGACGAAATCCAGTCGTGACATGCTTAGCACTGTTGTGAGAAAACTCAAGAAGAGGTAGATATTCTTCCCAGTCTGTTTGTTTCTTGCTAATGTATGCACGTAGCATATCCTCTAGTACTTGGTTAACTCGTTCAGTTTGACTATCCGTTTCTAGATGATCGACTGTACTGACGTTTAGTTGTGTACCCAATTGTTTAAACACAGCCCTCCAAAAATGACTGTTAAACTTGGGATCACGATCACTGACAATATTACTTGGCAAGCCATACAACTTGTATAGGTTGTCCACAAATAACTTGGCTAATTCTGGAGTCTTAATTGATGATTTGGTTGGAATAAACTTACATAATTTAGTCAACCGATCTACAACCACCCATACTGAGTCATGACCTCGTACAGTGGTTGGTAAACCCACAATAAAATCCATAGAGATACTTTCCTATTTACCATTGGGAATCTCCAAAGGATGTAAGAGTCCTCCTACTTTCAGGCACTTTACTTTGTTAACGTGAGATTTTTGGTAATGCAAGACATAATCTTGAACAAAGCTATGTAAACTTGGCCAATAAAACTGTCATCGTACGAGAGCATAAGTCTTTCCAATACCCGGGTGCCTTGCACTTGGACTGTCATGACATTCATAAAGAATTTGGCGCCAAATGTCTGTGTCCGTCGGTACACAAACTCTCCCCTTATGGAGTAGGTACCCATTGTCAAGTAAAATTCTTCCATCACTGTAGTTCATCACTCGATAGAGGAGAACTGCGTGTGGAGGTTAACGATACACTACCATCATTGGAGTGAGAAGGATCCCTCATTTGTACATGGTCCACACTTTGTAATATATATCATTTTGTTCATTTTTGCCCAATTCACCACAAAGTTCCATGAACAAGAGAGAATTGATCTTCGGCATATGACTAAGAGCATCATCCACCACATTGTATCATCCTTTACAATACCAAAGCTTTGCGTCATATTCCTGAAGAATCTCAGCCCACCTGGCCTTTCAACCCCTTGAATCGATTTGTTGTGTAAACCATTTAATGCTTTCATGGTCAAATACAATCTCAAACTGAGTGCCATACAAATAATGTCTCCATGTTTTCAAGGCAGACACTATTGCATAGATTTGCATTCATAAGCAGAATAATTTTGCTGTGCTGAATCAAGCTTCTTGCTTTCAAATGCAATTGGCCACCCTTCTTGTAGCAGGACTGCTCCAATAGCACAGTCATTGGCATCCATTTCTAAAATGAATGGTTTCAAAGGATCTACAATAGTTAGAATTGAAGCTGTAGCTAATGAATCCTTGAGTGTATCAAAACTATCCTATTGAGTGGGTCCCCACTGAAAAGCTTTGCCTTTGCCTTTCAGTTGGTCCGTCATGGGGACAACAATATTAGCATAATTTTAACGAACCTTCGAAAAAACCAGCAAATCCTAAAAAAATCTGTAACTCTTCCAAATTTTTAGGAGAAGGCCACTGCCAAATAATATCTACTTTGGATTGATCCATGTGTAGCCCAGTAGCCAAAATAACATACCCAAGATAGGGAATTTCCTCCTTCAAAAAATCACACTTAGATTTCTTGGCATATAATTGATTTGTTCGTAACAATTCGAACACCCGCTTCAGATGTTGTAAGTGTTCTTCCTCAGAAGCACTGTATACTAGAATGTCATCAAGAAAAAAGATAACAAATTTTCCCAAGTACGGATTTAAGACACTATCCATAAGTGTCATGAATGTTGCGAGCGCATTGGTTAACCCAAAAGGCATAACCAAAAACTCGTAGTGTCCAAACCTTGTTCAAAAAGCAGTTTTGGGTATGTCAGCAAGTCAAATACGTACTTGGTGATAACCCAATCGCAAGTCTATTTTTGTAAAAATACGAGTATGAGTGATCTTGTCAAACAACTCATCCACGCATGGCAATGGGTACTTGTTCTTAACAATAACCGCATATAAGCCACGGTAGTCTACACACATGCGCATACTACCATCTTTTTTCTTCACTAATAGGATAGGAGAAGCCCATGATGGAGAAATGGGTTGGATTAACCCTTTGCTAAGATAGTTAGCAAGTTGACATTCCACCTCAGCAGCTTCATAGTAGCTCATGTGGTAGGGTGGTTTACTGATTGGTTTACTTCCTGCAACCACATCGATGCTATGTTGAACCAATCGTGTCGGCGGTAATCCTGATGGAAAATCATTATGAAAAACATTGTGAAATTTCTTTAATAAAATTTTTAAATCACTAGCAACCTTTTCTTGTTGAGAAGTAGCCGTTGGTGGAAGAGCTGAAAGAGAAGCATGCGGCGTTGAGGAATGTTCAACATATTCAATGTTAGAGAGAAAATGAGACAATGAGTAACACAAGAAAACTTGATCTATTTCATTATCAGAAATGAGCTGCATAAGCTCAACTGTACATATCAGTGGTAAAAAAGGCACATTCTTCTCTCCTAACAACAACACATATGTGCCATGGGATTCAAACATCAACCTGCTGTGCTCATAGCTACGCTTCAGTGATGGTCCTAGGCTATGCAACCATTCCCTACCAAGGACCACGTCTACCCTCTCCATGTTCATAACCTGAAAATCCAAGGATGTGGAGTAGCCTTGTACTTCCAATGGTACGGCTCGGACTTGAGTATCCCAAATTTTGGCATCATATCTATTCATCATTGCTACTTGTAGCGGTGGGAACTCGAAAATTGAGGGAATTTGAGTTTTTTCACCAATTTATAATTAATAAAATTGTGAGTAGCATCGTCATCTACCAAGATGCACACCTTGTGGCCTTGCAGAGATTCGTGCATACGTACTAACTCATGTGGTTCGAAGGTCTATTGCCACATAGAAGCTGTGAGACAACATTCATGCATCACCTCGATGTGTGTTACTTCCACTGTAGAGAATCGTGAGGAAGACTCAAGAGGTAGCAGTTGCACCATGTGAAATAATTTCTTCTTGCCATGAGCAACAGATTTCTCCTTGGGACAATCCTTTTTGACATGATTGCTTCCCAAGCATTGAAAACATAACTTCTCTTTTTTAGCCTTATCAAAGTCCTCAAGAGAGAGAGAGGACCACAGGACCCCTTGGATTTTTTAGCTGCTTCAGAATTGGCTACTATAAATTTTCTTTTATTGTGCCCATATTGTGTGTGTGTATTACCATGTGTATTAGCAGGCACGTGACTATTATGTATTTATTTTCATCTGGATCATCATGAATGTGTGCTTTCACTATGGCCTCCTCAAGTGTTTTAGGGTCCTGAGTCTTGACGTGCTTCTTAAGCTATGGCGTCAAACCATGGATAAACCCACATACTTGATGAAAGGTGTCTAGTTCTTCCAACTTGAGGATACCATCTCGATAGTGAGATATATATTCAAGTAATGATGGGTGTTGGCGCATGGAACACGTGTCCCAAGCCGTCCAATTCCGATCTGCCTCATTTGTAGGCAAGAATTCTTTGCAAAACATAGGCTCAAAGGCTGCCCAACTCTATGGTATGATATTCTTCTCCTTGAGAGACATCCACCACTTGTAGGCCTTGCCTTCCAGAGTTAAACTTGTTTGCAGTTCTCTGACTGCATCTGGAGTACGCCGTAAGGCCTGAATTCCATCCCACTTGCTGAGAAAGATATTCACTGCATCCTTATTGCGATCTCCGTCTTCCCCCTTAAAAGTTGGTGGTTTGGTGTTTTTCAACAACTCATCCACCTTCTTTGCAGTGAGAGTGTGCAAAGAATTTGGAGATGGACCTTTTCCATGATCAGAAGGGCCTTGCCCCTGAGTAGCAGCGTGCTCATGCATGTGTGTGTCAACAGGGCCCTTGAACTACTATTGCATAAATTGTATCACTAACATAGATAATTTAGTGACGTTTTCATTTAAAGATGAAAATTTCTTTCCATTATTGATATGCGTGTCTGAAGTGCACGAAATTCTTGAATATCAAGAAGTTCATAAGCGTCGTCACCTACCGTAGCGTCGTGGGCACTCTCCTTGAGAGCATCTGGCCGTGAGGCATCACGAGCAAGATAAGGTGTATGATGCTTGAAATCAAAAGTCATATTGATATCTGAATCCATGGTGAGACTGTGCAGTGGGAGGAATAGAAAGAAAAATACTTGGAGTTGAAAAAGAATCCCGTAGCCATAGAATGCACCGCTAGGTAAGTAGCCGTGCTAATGACGTTAATGGTCCAAGCTTTAAGAAGATGGTAAATTTGTTTGTAGTCCAAGCTTTAATTAACCAGTAAATTCACCCGTTCAAGAGTACTGCGTAGATTTGTTGCAGTCGGCTTAAGGTTCCAAAGCAACTATTGATGATGGACACTGGGGGGACAATCGAAATGATTTTTTGCACTTGAAGAATATTTACAGCAGATAGACTGCTTGTCCATGAATTTTGCGGCTTGTCGGATGAGATGTAAGCTTGCTTGTACTGTCAAGTGAGGTCGACTACGTGTCGGGTGGGCATGCCCCCTTGTCGGCTTGAATTTTTTTATAAAAGGGATTGTCCCAAGGACAACGGCCTTAGGGCTGCTTAATAGTGAGAAAAGAAACTCGCACGCTGCCGGCGATGGTGTCACTGTTGCCGCACAAGGCTATTTACTTGCTGGGGGCATACCCGATGCCTTCCATAGGCCGCTCCCATGACGGGTATTGCTAGGCTGGCGTGCGTCCACCCTCCGAGTGAAACAGCGCGAGGTTCGGGTGAGGTCGACTGCGTGTCCCTCCCCGCCTCAAGAGGCTCTGCACATGCCGCATCGATTCTTTCGCTTAGCAAGCGGCCATGCCTGCCTCCAATCTCCTCCCCCTCTAGGTTTGCATGTGCATGCTAAAAAGTGAAGGTCCACGACCCAACCCACTTTGCCTAGAATAGAACTTTCAGTTGATACCAGTGTGAAGCATGGGTGACTAGACCCTGGAATCCACCTCCCAACCTCCCACTATATAGGCAAGCTCCTAGCCCTTTGACCTAACTGGATTCCCTTGTCCACACTGCCTAGTCTGGCCCCTGGCCCAGTCCATGACTCCCTCGCCTTGCCCTTGTCTTGACAGTCTTAATAGTTGCTCTTGCCTAGTGAATCTTCAAGTAGTAACTCTTGTGAGTGATCTCAGCTTCATCTTCATCATCCAAGAAGCAAACATGTTCTACTCCTCCACTAGACTTGTAGCATCCAACAATGTTTTGATCACCTTGCTCACCATAGACCTGCACATTGAAAGTCTCTTCTTCACCCTGTACATGGATAGATTTAATAAGACACTGCCGCTTCCTCTTTATGATATCAATTATTTCTTCATGTAATTCCCACTTTGCTATACCAAGGACCTCACTCAAGGTAAATTCCACCTTACTGTTTAGAATCCTCTCTTCCAAAACCTTTTTGAGATCCATTGCTGCCTCTATATCGGATTGGAGTTTGTAGGCCGGACCCTTTGCTTTGGATTTTGTTGCATCCTTCTTCTTTTCTTTAGAGGCTTCTTGCATAGGCACTTCGGGGACAGGCATCTGTTGTGGGGAAGGTGATCTAGGAGGCAATGTGTCATTTCTACCTCCACTCCTTGTGGCCTGCTTTGAAGGCCCTTCATCCCCATTATTGCACCTACATTTGTCTTTAACAAAGGACTCATTTGCTTGACATTTGGCAATGTATGCATGCACTCACAAAGAGTCCAAAGGGTCATTTCAACCTGTTTCAAGCCGAACGCAATCTCCAGCTTCATGTAAAACCTCTATAGTCATTTTCCCCTTCATAGCAGACTCTATAGCGCATGGCCATAGCTCTCCAATACCATTAGATTCCTCTTCTCCAACTTTGACTAATCGTTTTTTCTTAATAGGATCCACCTTAAACCAATAGGAGGCTGCCTCAACCATTGAGATGGCATGGCTAGTAGCCATGTCCTCAACTAGCTTCTTCATCCGCCTTTTCCAAAGTTCATCCCCAAGAGCTTACATGTTTCACTTAAGTGAATTTTTCCATCTTTAAAGAAAACAAGCTCCTTTGTCAAAGCGTCTTTAAAACTTTCACAATCCCTCCTTCCATGGTCAGTACTATCACACCATATGCATCTATTTACAAAGCCTTCTCTGTTTTGAGGTCTTTGCCCTGTAGATTGTCTTGATGGTTTCTTCTAGCCTTGTAAGCTTTAACTTGAGCTCTTGCATTCCCTTGACAATATCATCTAGAGTTTTGGGACCACAATAACAGGATTTATGGAACTCTCAGGAACACTTGGGACTTGAGTAGGGTTGACTATCATCTTGTCTCTTCGTCTATGAGGTCCCTGCCCCTTTTTGAGAGGAGCGGAGTACCTTTGATAGGTCTCCAATCCTGAAAAAGAAAAACCAATGGACATTGCCTTAGCTACTACATAGCCACGGGCATGAACCGCTAGTGAAGGATTGGTCCTATCTCGCTATGGCGGAGCGTGACCACCATAACCCTATCTAAAAACTATCTATAATCAATCATACCTAAAAGTATAAATCTTAGAGTGACCAACTTGTGCGCTTTTTTCCCCATGTTTCAAAAGCACAGCCGCCAAGGTTTGTCTCTTTTAAGATTTATGACTTAAAAAAAACAATTTCTAGCATTAGAAAGCTACCCGACTCATCGGGTCCACCCGTCCATAGAATGATACCGTCGGGGTATCATTCTCCCACTTTCCACACCACACTCACCCTTCTTTTGTTATCTAATTACTACCACACTGTTTAAACATACATACTGATTCGTTAAAACAACCCTTCAAACAGTATTACAAACAATAGTCAAACAAGAAGTTGTCCAATTTTAAACCAACAACCCTTGGATTAGGTTCACTCAAGAATCTCTACTGACGCTATTATGTCCGATTGGTATATACATTATTTATAAAAACCCTTGTCCTCATGAGCGTCCCATACCGCTCGACAAGTATTCGTTGTGCTAATCAGGACGTACTCCCGTCACAGCAACAACGGTGCCAATTTGGGCGTCATCCTCACGCCACGGTAAAACAAAACCGCAGTATCCAACTGGGCTAATCTGGGTGTACTCCCACCACAGCATCAGCGGTGCCATCCTGGGTGTCATCTCATGCCTCGGCAACTGCCACATAATACCAACGCTAATAAGTAGAGAGACTTGAGAGAAACCATACCGAAGGTTTTGGACAAACATTCTTTCCTATAGCAACCAGTTTAACCAGACAATCTTTCCTACTTGTCAAACATATGACGAGTTTCTTGGGGTTAAGCCCCATGGTTTCGGTCCGTGTTTTCTTTTCATAAGGTAAATAATATATTCCTATGGTCTCGCATATGCAATGATGCATAACTTGAAACTGCAATACTAACCTGTACCATAGCTCCGATTGGTCCGATTGGTGGAGACATAGTATGTTCTGCAGGGGTTCCACCGTTACTTATACCAGCTTCATGATCATTAGCGCCTTGGATTCGAGCACGCTTTGGAGCCATTTTTTTGTACTACACTTATGTTATACACTTAGAACTTTAAATTGGTCAATTTCCCTAGTAATCTCTTGTTTCCAAAGAGAGTCTGTAATTTGACCCTCGCCAACTCGGATTCACACTTAGTGTTGTTGTTTTACATCTAATTTCTATACATCAAATATTTACTAATCGTAATTAATCAAAAATTAAATGTGTAAACTATGAGTGAAAGTTTAGGAATACAGTACTTTTATGCTTCACATTTCTAATCCAATTCTAACTTCAATTTCTATACTTCAACTAAATCAATTTTTAGTATTATTCAAAATTCTACTTAATCTAATTGACAATAAAATTGGTGAATAAGAATTTCATCATATATAATAAGAATATGATAAGTTCTCTTATGTATTAACTTTCAATTAACTATGCATAAGTTAATAGTGAAGATGCACTAACTAGAGAGAGTAGGTATACTTAGAGAGATTAGAGTAAGAGAAAACATATACACACATCTTTTCTAAAGTTAATTGAATCTTACTAATCCATTAGAAAATTAGAGTAAAAGAGAACACACACACATCCTTTTCTAAGAGAAAACATACACACACATCTTTTCTAAAGTTAATTGAATCATAGTAATCCATTAGAAAGATTAGAGTAAAAAAGAACACACACACATCCTTTTCTAAGAGAAAACATACACACACATCTTTTCTAAAGTTAATTGAATCATACTAATCCATTAGAAATATTAGAGTAAAAGAGAACACACACACATCCTTTTCTAAAGCTAATTGAATCTCACCAATCTATTAGAGAGATTGAAGTAAGAGATAGCACACATACACACATATCCTTCGTAAAACTAATTGAATCTTACTAATCTAGTAGAGAGATTAAAGTAATTAGAGATAAACACACACACACATAGCTAATTGAATCTTACTAATCTATTAGAGAGATTAGAGTAAGAGATAGCACACACACACATGCTAATTGATTCTTACTAATCTATTAGAGAGATTAGGGTAAGAGATAGCACACACACACACACATAGCTAATTGAATCTTACTAATCTATTAGAGAGATTAGAGTAAGAGATAGCGCACACACACACACACACACATAACCTTCTTAAAGCTAATTGAATCTTACCAGGGATTTTAATTACGCGATGACACATTTTGTTAAATGTTAATTATTGTTGTTATTATCACTATTTTTTTCATGTTAATAACATATCTAATGTCATGACTTACAAAAACCGGTAGAAAACGTAGAATCGGCGGGGCAACCACAGACCCCGACAGGCCCGGCGGGCAAAGCAAGAATCCCGCCGGCCCCATCATGTACCCCCTCCATATTTGGCGGCTCTATATAACCCTGTAGTAGACATCACATCACATCACCGCTTCCTCTAAATTTGTTCATCCTTTAAAATTTAGAAGAAAAACTAAAGGTAAAAGAATGAATAGTCTTTAAAAAAAATTAAAACTTAATGAAACTCTGATCATGGATCATTAGTTCTTTTTTGCACTGAACTGATTCTTGAAAGGAGGTAGAAAGGTGAATCTTTGGGTCGGTATCTCTACATTTGGGATGGACTAATCTCATGTTTGGTTCACCGTTATATTTGCTAAATTGATTGCTATATTGATCAGAACTTCTATCATGGGTCATTAGTTCTTTTTTGGACTGAACTGATTCTTGAAAAGAGATAGAAAGGTGAATCTTTGGGTCGATATCTCTACTTTTGGGATGGACTGATCACATGTTTGATTCACCGTTGTATTTGCTTGCTATTCCGATTAGAGCTCCAATCATGGATCATTAGTTCTTTTTTGGACTGGACTGATTCATGAAAGGAGGTAGGAAGGTGAATCTTTGGGTTGATATCTCTACTTTTGGGATGGACTGATCACATGTTTGATTCACTGATGTATTTGCTTGCTATTTCGATTAGAGCTCCAATCATGGGTCATTAGTTCTTTTTTGGACTGGACTGATTCATGAAAGGGGTAGGAAGGTGAATCTTTGGGTCGATATCTCTACTTTTGGGATGGACTGATCACATATTTGATTCACCGTTGTATTTGCTTGCTCATGTTTGAGTAGATTGAGGTTATTCCCTTCAGGCTTCACTACTACACTTGTGTGTGATATTGATTATAACACTAATGTTTGGTTTGAATAATACTTGAAAGAAGAGATAGCATACTGAGCTATGTTTATTGGTATTACAGGCATCCAATAAGTATGTCTTCCACCGGGAATGTCAGCGGTGGTGTTGGTGTCCCAAGCCTAGCTTCCTTGAGGAGACCTCCTACCTCGATGCCAGGTCCTGCTTCGCAGGGCAAGTGAAAGGCAGGTGGAAAAAGTCCAGGACCCGAGTGGAATTTTGCCACAAATTTAAATAAGTATCAAGATTGGAAATGCAACTTTTGTGGCGAAGAGAAATCTGGAGGAGCACCAAGAATAAGGGATCATTTGCTAGGTGGCAATACCAGAATTCAAGGAGGAAAGTGCAAGGGCTTAGGTGCAGAAGAAGCAGCTATGCGCTTAAAAGCTTTAATTGGTAAGCTAATTTCCATGAGCAAAAGATCAAAACTCTCTACTTTCGACCATCACACCCCTGTATCGATAAGATCAAACCAGTATGAGGGATCATTGGGTGTAACGCCCACCAATGGAAGCACTCAAAGTAGGGAACCAACTTCTCATATTGATGGAAGTACTCCTCCAAACCATGGATCTCTTGACTTTCAGGTAGGTTCGTCAAAAAGTAGACAGGTTAGCTTACAGACGAGCTTCAAAACACTTGCCTTAGAAGAAGCACAACTTGCACGAGCTAAAGCCATCTATTTCAATGGGGGATCATTGGCCATTGTCACCCGTGATGCATGGAAGTCAGCTTGGAAACACATTGGGGAGTATGGTGCTGGATTTACCCCTCCAACATATCACCATATGAGAAACCAACTGTTGGATAAATGTTACACAAGCACACAACAAGATATTCAAAGGGTAATATTAAATGCAACAGAACAATCTGGATACACCATAGTTAGTGATGGTTGGTCCAACGTTCAAAGGCGGCCATTGATCAACATCATGCTTGTATGTCCTCGTAGTGAATGTTTTATCAAAGCTGTGGATAGCTCTGGTCAAATAAAGTCTAGCAGTTTTATAGCTGACATCATTGGCGACGCAGTTGAGGAACTTGGAAAAGAAAATGTTGTCCAAGTAATCATGGACAATGCCAAAAATTGCAGGGCTGCAGGTAGAATACTTGAAAGTCGCTTCTCTCACCTATATAGTGCTGGTTGCAGTACACACTCTTGAACTTGATATTGCAAGATTGGTACAAGAGGGAGGACACAGAGTGGTTCAAATGGATAGTAGACAATGCTCGCTTAATAGTCAAGTTTGTTGAGATATAACAAAGTGTTTTTATTACTCATACATCATCCATTGCGCATAAAACCCAATTTTTAAAAGTGCTTTTATAAGTCACAAGTCTCAGAAAACCCTGCTTAATAAAGTACATCATATATCCATAAAAAAAAGGCTACACTCATTTCAGAGGGAGGACGTAAGCATCGTTCTGGCTGGGCTTCAAATCTTTCTAATTCTTCGTCCAAAAGTGCCAAGGTCTTTCTGTCTGTGGATTTCTTCCTCACCCAACCTTCCACAACAATCCTAGATATGGCTTGTACCTCCACTGAAACCTTATGTTTCAACCAATCTGTGCTGTAGTAGTCAGAGAACTCTCCACAAAACTTACAAAATTGCCATATCACCCATCCTATGGCGTACACATTGACGGGAGCAAAGCGAACCCCGAACCCCGACGGCCTCTAAAACACCAGGGACCGAATGGCGTGCCTCGAGCTTGTCATGGTAAAGCAAACAGGGGGCAGCACCTAGCTTCAGCGGCTAGGACGCAAACAACACACCACCATAACAAAGTTTTCATCCAAGAGAGATGGATGCTTGGGAGTAATGATGAAAAGGAAAGGGAATGAGATCAAGTGAGAGAGAGAGAGAGAGAGAGAGAGAGAGAGAGAGAGAGAGAGAGAGAGAGAGAGAGAGTGAGGGAGGGGGTATAGCGGCTTAGTACTTAGGCATCACAAAAGGATGGCGAATCCGCACACCCTTCACACATACACAAGCTCACTCCAAAACACAAAACTAGGTGGCGATTCCGCACACCTCACATGGGCAAAACATTGCAAGAAAACATACTCACAAAACCTCAAGATTTATTTAGAGAATTAGGCGATGAAATGGGAGCATAGGGTAGGGGAATGAGAAGGGAGAGAGTGGTAGAGCACATGGAGGATAGGTGGGAGTTGATGGCGAAGACTCTCACGAGGATTATGGCCATCATCCTCCATTTAGTTGCCCTTCATCTTCCATAGCCAAGGGTGTAGAGGTCATGCTCAAGACAAGCATGGTGATTGCGGTGATGGTGATGGTGTGGGTGTGTGTGTGTGTGTGCACTAGGCACACACAGTGCATAGTGTGTTCTTTGGTGATGTTGTGTGTATTTAGTGTGATGGTGACCCCTCTTTATATAGGGGAGGAGGGGGGAGAAATTCTAGAATTTAGAAATGAAGAAATCGTTATCTACATAGGCCATGTGACTGTGGGCCCCACTTGTCTGACTGTGTGTATATGTGCCAAAACAGCAGTCTCATGAGAGAGAGACTAAGAGAGAGAGATGGGTTGATGAAAAAAAGTGAGAGGTGACATGGAGAATAAAGTAATTACAAGAGGGGAGAGAGGGGAGTGTGTTCAGAGGTGAATCTGTGTGCAGAGTGTGTGAACACAAGAAAAATCAGGTAACCACTGGGTGGGGATGGGTCTGTGGGCACCTTTTTCAGTGAAACTGAGTGTGTGTGAGTGTGGGGGAGGTTATTTAGCTACAAAACAAGAGACATGGCGCCCTTTAGAGAGAGAGGGGGGTATTTGGGTCATGGGATATGATAGGAGAGAGAAAGGGGGGGTGGGGTATACTATTTTGGAAGATAGGGTAAGTTGCATGTGAGTTAGGGTGCATTATTGGTGAGTTAGAATGCATTATTGGTGAGAGGTGGGGTAGCTTGAGGGGAGAGAGAAAGGAGAAAGGACAAGGGGAAGAGAGAGGGGGTTGACCTTTTGAGTGGAGGAGAGGAAAAGGGACACCCGGCGGGGCAACAGTGAAGAAAAAGGAGGCAAGGTGGGGATGGGCTGCCCCGTAGGCATGAGGTGGCCAATTTTACCTTTCTCATATATTTACATAGTCATACTTTATTTTTTTTCTTACTTTTTTCCAATGCTTTTTATCACTCCCTCCCTAAGAGGGGGTTTTCATGGGGTGGGGACGAGAGAAGAGGGGTATGGGAGCTTGGCTTGTGAAAAGCCCCCATCATTAGCCCTCCCCTTTTGGCTAGAGGCATTCATGCCTCTAGCTCATCTGTTTCTTCTTCCGCTTAGCTGTAGGATCCGATATCAAGTTGCCTTCTGAACTATCCATTCCATTTGGCCATTGGTGAAATTTCTAGGATATTCGTTGATTTGTAACAGGTCCGGGTGATAGCTTGTTTCTTGGAATAGTGTCGGTTGATTAAAGGGGAAGCCCATGGCTTCCAGAACTTTGTGCCAGTGTCCTCCTGGATCCCAAGTGAAAAATAGGATCATTGTCTGCAGTGTCCGAACAATAAAATTTGCATGCCAAATTGGACCAAATTTGTAACCACCAGTAGCGAGAGGGGAAATGAGCATCTTGGCTCCTGCAAAGACAGAACCGAAAATTATGATTCCCAAGAGTATACCAAGAATCCACCATATATGGCCGCCTTGTTGGTGTGGTGAGCTCAAGTTGTCTTCAGAGTCCTGCTTACTGCCATGACTAGAAAAAACTGCAAGCATATCATGCTTCTTTTGGGTGTGCTCAAACATGTCAGCTTCCTTTACTGATGCTAATAGAAAGCCACCTACCTTGCGGCTTAAATTCAAGCGTAATCCACTTACCTTTCTCCAAAGAGAGGATGCACTATTTGTAAAAAATGTACCAAATTGCGAATGAGGTCTTCCTTCTTGCATTCTATTAGGCTTTTGTCTATCCATGGCTCCTTTGCTCTTATCTCCATACTGATCTTCTCTCTATATGTTAGAGCAGCTAGCCATAGCCATATGTCTGATGCATCCCATGCAAACACAATGCTGTGTTGTGGAGGAGTTTGGAACATCCTTAAAAGGTTGGCAACATATTGATCATCAAACTTACTCTGAACACCCTCACATAAACTGGAGGCATTACCCATCTCCAAGTTTATAACACCCTTCAGTAGACTAGAGGCATTACCCATCTCAAAGTCTATAACACTACACAATAAAGTTTTACTCGGCTGCCAAGCCTCTGGAGCAATATCCAACTCCAAACCTTCAGTCATACTTACCTCTTCGTTATGGTCCTTAAGTGAAACTGCCTTGATTCAAGATTCCTTTAGCTTGCTACATTGTCCTTGGTCCATGATGGTGCACAGGCTTCCGTTTTCAAAGCCCTCCCCTTTGCTTGATATGTTGTCCACCTTCTGCAAAGCCTTGCTAGCAGGCTGGTCTTCCTCTTCTCTTGTATCTTTCATGACCTTTGCATTCCTCTTACTCTGACGAGGCCTAATCAACACTTTACACCTTCTTACCCTTACTGCCCAATGTTGTCGATTCATCGCTTTGGTGCCTATTTCATTCAAGGTTAAAGATGTACTCACATTTGTAACACAATTTTCTTGACTTACCTCCCCCACCTGGGTAGCATCTTTTGATTCTTTAACCTCTTGTTCCACTGCTTCAATTCTTTGAATAGTCTTCTTACTTGATCCTTCTTCTGTTACACTCATCTTGACCTCTTCTGCAAGACCAATGATACTTGGTGTGCGGGTACCAATTGGTGGTGGGCGTAGGATGATTGTAAGTGGTGATTGTGGTGGTGGTTGCATTGGTGACTAGCGTCGAATTGGTGTGGCCAGCTGTGGTTGCACCGCTGGTGGTGTGATTTGAACAGGTGGGATTGGTTGCCTGAGTGGCGGTGGTCTTGCTCTTGGTGGAGAGATCTGATTCTGTCTCCCACCTCTATTGAAATTCTGCCTCCTCGAGTGTGGGCAGTAGTACATTTCATGACCATCTTCCCCGTAGTTGTCACAGTGGTACTCTGGGTTCTGCCTTCGTTGTCCTCTTCCTTGTTCTGGGTTCCTGCCAGGTGCATGTCCTTGCTGCACCAGATGCACAGATAAACTCTCTAGTTAGGTGGTGATACGACTCAGCAGGTCTTGCTCTTCTGATGCCTCTTGCGGTTGGACTCTATGATTGGCTGTTGATTCCAAGCTCAATATATCATTGTAGCTACGGACTATTTGACCAAGTAGGACGAGGCTAAAGCAACTCAAAAGAATGATGCTAGAACCACTGCCGCATTCTTATATGAGTATGTGTTCACAAGATATGGACTGTCAATAGAAATAGTCAGTGATAGGGGAACTCATTTCCTCAATGAGGTAATCAAGTATCTGCTTAATGAATTTATGGTCATCCATAACAAATCAGCTCTTTATCACCCGCAAGCAAATAGACAAGCTAAGCATACAAATAAAATTCTTATCTCGGTATTGACTAAAGTGGTTAGTTCAGGAAGGACGGACTGCGAAATGAATCTCAATGCATCTCTATGGGCTTATTGAGTTTCATTTAAAATAGTTTTAAATGCTACACCCTTTAACCTCGTTTATGGTCTTAATGCCATACTGCCAATAGAATTTCTATTGACGAAACTAAGGGTAGCTAAGGATCTTGAGTGGAACCGACATGAATTTTCAGAGAGACTTGAAGATTTAGAAAAGTTAGATGAGCAAAGACTAACCGCTATAGCTCACATCTATGCACAAAAGCAGAAATAAAAATAGTTTTTTGGTTCCTATCTAATTACAAAAATCTTCAAAAAAGGGGACTTAGTTTTAATCTATTCCCTTAAACAACACATTCCCAAGTTTAAGAAAAAAGGAAACAGACCTTTTATCATTGAAGATATATATCCAAGTGGAGTAGTTAAGTTGTCCACCCTAGATGGTGAAGCAATGGCTAATTGGATTAGTGGATGTCGTTTAAAGAAGTACAATTTGGCACTAACCAATGAATTGCTAGAAAGAATGCATGCAACTAAACAAAGAAAGATAAAACGACACCAGGTTATTGATGAAGCTCAAGAGGAAGCTCAGCTTTGAGTACTCAAAAGGAAAGCTACTCTCAAGAATCAGCAAATACCTATTCTCATCAACACTCTAAAACCAGATGATTTGGGGCCGTGTCTTTGCCTGTCGAATTTCACTCCAATCTGAGCTGGTGACTCTAGCCTCCTGCAGTGCTGCCCCGAGCCTCGATCTGAGCTCTGATACCAGTTGAAGGAGTACGAGCGGAAGTGCGACGCGAGAGAAAGTGCGAGAAGAAGAGCACGACGATATGGTGAACTCGCTCTACTGTAATGTGTATAGAGCATAGTGAGTTCTTATTAGGTTTTTACAAAAGAATATGTGTATATACCTGGCGGCCCGCCCACTTACCTGGGCGACCACATTGGGCTTTATACCCCAGAAGGAACATCGGGTGCTATTGCTTCTGCCAGTCACCTGGAGAGCAGTATATACAATTCTGAATGTAGTATGACTTTGGGCATTCCAAATAAGTCCATTAAGAAGATCAAGAAACTTGGGTCAGGGGCTTATGGCACAGGGTGGCAAGTTCAAATCAAAGGGATCAGTTTCCTTCCTGCAACGAATACTTATTGTGCCAAGGAGTTCAAAGGACAGGCCAAGCATCAGTGGAAAAGCTTTGCATCAGAAAGTGGAGTAGATCTCAACCATAGAGGGATTGTGAGGAGTATTGCCCACTCTGTAACGTTGCCATGGTTTCTGATATTCCCCTACTTCAATGGGGGGACTTTAGGTGATCTTATGGAGACAGTGCCCCTTCCACATGGCTCTTTCACGACGCTTGTAGCGCATCAAGAGGGGAAAGTAAAGATCCCTGAAGACTTTAAATGGGAGCAGCCCTCTGAAGACAAGAAAAAACGTATCAAGAGCCTGTGCAATCATGCTCCCTCATTGATCCATGCCTTGGTGAAGGCATTGCGATTCGCACATGATGAGGGAGTGATCCACAATGATCTCCATCCATGGAACATCATGTTGGACTTTACCAAGGATCTCACTCCCCGTATTGGAATAATTGATTGGGGATTGGCTCTGCGTGTTGGCTTAGAGACACAAAAGGCCAACAATACCGATGAAAACTGGCAAAAGCTTCATCCTTGGCAAGCTCCTGAGTTACTAGATGGCAAGAATTTATGCCCATGGACCAAGGCCACAGATGTTGATGGGGGCTTTTCACAAGCCAAGCTCCCATACCCCTCTTCTCTCGTCCCCACCCCATGAAAACCCCCTCTTAGGGAGGGAGTGATAAAAAGCATTGGAAAAAAGTAACAAAAAAATAAAGTATGACTATGTAAATATATGAGAAAGGTAAAATTGGCCACCTCATGCCTGCGGGGCAGCCCATCCCCACCTTGCCTCCTTTTTCTTCACTGTTGCCCCGTCGGGTGTCCCTTTTCCTCTCCTCCACTCAAAAGGTCAACCCCCTCTCTCTTCCCCTTGTCCTTTCTCCTTTCTCTCTCCCCTCAAGCTACCCCACCTCTCACCAATAATGCATTCTAACTCACCAATAATGCACCCTAACTCACATGCAACTTACCCTATCTTCCAAAATAGTATACCCCACCCCCCCTTTCTCTCTCCCATCATATCCCATGACCCAAATACCCCCCGCTCTCTCTAAAGGACGCCATGTCTATTTTCTTGTAGCTAAATAACCTCCCCCACACTCACACACACTCAGTTTCACTGAAAAAGGTGCCCACAGACCCATCCCCACCCAGTGGTTACCTGATTTTTCTTGTGTTCACACACTCTGCACACAGATTCACCTCTGAACACACTCCCCTCTCTCCCCTCTTGTAATTACTTTATTCTCCATGTCACCTCTCACTTTTTTTCATCAACCCATCTCTCTCTCTTAGTCTCTCTCTCATGAGACTGCTGTTTTGGCACATATACACACAGTCAGACAAGTGGGGCCCACAGTCACATGGCCTATGTAGATAATGATTTCTTCATTTCTGAATTCTAGAATTTCTCCCCCCTCCTCCCCTATATAAAGAGGGGTCACCATCACACTAAATACACACAACATCACCAAAGAACACACTATGCACTGTGTGTGCCTAGTGCACACACACACACACACACCATCACCATCACCGCAATCACCATGCTTGTCTTGAACATGACCTCTACACCCTTGGCTATGGAAGATGGAGGGCAACTAAATGGAGGATGATGGCCATAATCCTCGTGCGAGTCTTCGCCATCAACTCCCACCTATCCGCCATGTGCTCTACCACTCTCTCCCTTCTCATTCCCCTAACCTATGCTCCCATTTCATCGCCTAATTCTCTAAATAAATCTTGAGGTTTTGTGAGTATGTTTTCTTGCAATGTTTTGCCCATGTGAGGTGTGCGGAATCGCCACCTAGTCTTGTGTTTTGGAGTGAGCTTGTGTATGTGTGAAGGGTGTGCGGATTCGCCATCCTTTTGTGATGCCTAAGTACTAAGCCGCTATACCCCCTCCCTCACTCTCTCTCTCTCTCTCTCTCTCTCTCTCTCACTTGATCTCATTCCCTTTCCTTTTCATCATTACTCCCAAGCATCCATCTCTCTTGGATGAAAACTTTGTTATGATGGTGTGTTGTTTGCGTCCTAGCCGCTGAAGCTAGGTGGTGCCTCCTGTCTGCTTTACCATGACAGGCTCGAGGCGCGCCATTCGGTCCCTGGTGTTTTAGAGGCCGTCGGGGTTCGGGGTTCGCTTTGCTCCCGTCATTTGGTGCCCCCACGGAGGAGGGCTTTCTAAGACCCTTCAGTTTACAATGCTGAAAGTGACGCCCACTATCAATCATGGACGAATGGCTGAAGGAATTTTTTAACTGGAGGACGGAAGAAGAAGAGACGAAGGAGGCACTAGCCGCCTTCATTGAGGTGCTACTGCCAGGCTGCAGTGACGTCAGCATTCAAGAGGTAAATTTACCATCTCGTGTCACTCGTTCTAACTATAAATTGAGAGCATCAGGTGGGAGGTCGGTGAAGTGCCATCATTGTTGTCAACCAAGGCACATTGTCAATGAGTGCCAGCAATGAAGGCAGCGAAAGGGCTGAAGTCATCTACATCGACATTCATCGCAAAGAAGTCATTCACATCAAGGAAGGGAAGAAAACGGTGAGACCTCTTTTCCGTAAAGAAACTACAGTCAAAGTTATAACTCCAAAGTGGCCTAAAGGGGCTGCTCGAGCCAAAGGCAAGGAGAAGATAAGCCAGTCTGGAAACACATGACCCCGAAGGGAGAAGCATCTGGCCAAGCAAGTGCTTCAAGCTTAGAAAGCCGGGTTGTACCCAGTTTTCCAAAGAGAAAGTCATCCAAAGCTAAGCGGTGAAAGGTCGCCTACCGATTTGCACGACGCATGCGAGTGCTACCAATCCACTTAGACAATCCGGAAGAAGAAGTGGTAAGAAGATTCCCATGTCCTAGAGAAGAGTGGTTCGGCTACTGCTCTCGCTGTTTTGGAAAGAGAGTGGAGGATCTTCCTCCTCTCCCTATACAACTTATCCTGAAGAAGCTCTCTACCATGGGAGAAACCCAGTGGGCTGGGGACGAGTTGCAACTGAATGGTGAGAATTCATGAAACACGCCGACTACGGAAATTACCTGCAATTGTTGCTAGCCAAGAGGCTGGGAGTGGTCAGACGCGTCGCCATCACCCCGTACGTGCTGAGCAACGAAGGAAAGGTAGAGCCCATGAAAGGCGACGACCTCTTGTGGATGTGCCGACTCATCAACACGGGCACGGTAAGAGTATAAGTAAGTATTTTATCCTCTCTGCATGATGGAAAACGGGCCAACGGCATTCCCGTTCAGATTCTTGCAGCATATGCATGTGAATATCTATGTAGATAGGAAAGTCTTCTACCAACAGAAGATCGTACACCTATTCGGTGCGGCGGTACTAGGAGAAATCCTCAATTCCCCAAACCCTATCATTCTCCCCATATTAGATCACCATCATTCCTTTAATGTTTCTATCTTTATCTTGTTTTAACCTATCCACCCACCCCTGTAAAAAGCTGCTATGAGCCGCTACTGTTAATGTAATGTTAAAAAAAAAAAGAAAAAAAGAAAAAGAGGTTTGTAATTTCCTGAGTCGCTACCATGGCAAGTGTTTCTTTCCCCACGTTCAGTGGAAAGAAGGGAGAGGATCTCACCACCGACTTTTTGGATGATTTTGACATTGCTTGTATCGTCTCCAACAAAGATGACGACGCTTCACGACTTAGAATTTTTCCTCTACTGATGAAAGTAGAGGCCAAGTCATGGTATAATGCATTGCCCCAGGCCACTAAGAATGCATGGGATGTGTTAATGGCTGCTTTTGTAAAGAGGTTTGGTGGAGGCACATGGTGGAGGCACAACCTCGGAGAGGCTATGGCAGTTACTGACAGAATTAAAGCAGGGAGGCCTGCTGGAGTATGCCACCTACGAGTCTAAATTTGTGGACTTATGGGAGAGATGGGTTGCCTTGCTGGAGGAAGGTGAAGGAGCGCCTAGTTTCCTAAAGAAGGACCGTTTCATTGCTGGTCTATGGTCGCCTCTTAGAGAGAAGGTGAAGGGAAGGTTTCCTGCAACATATGAGTTGGCAGTCGAAGTAGCCCGCCTTAAAGACAAGAAGCTACGCATGCCAGCAAGAGTAAACGAGTTAGAGGAAACAAGCTCGGCCCAACCAACCCCAGTGACTCGAAGAATGATGAACCATCTCACTATTCTCCCTGTGTTGCATGGCTTTTGACCAAGAACAATAAAGCTTGGTGGTCCATAAAGAACACAAATTTGTTAGCTAATAGGTAATGTTTATACGATTTCACAGCATAGATCATTCTTAGTGATTGGAAGAGGAAAGTTGTCTCTAATGGTAGCTGCATTCACTTTCTTGAGATTGACATACACTCGTAATTTTCAATTCTTCTTGTGTACTACCATAATTAGAGACACCCAATCCGTGTGTTCTATTTCATAAATGAATTCAGATTCCTTTAGCTTTTCAATCTCTTCTTTAATCTTTCTTGCAAATGTTTCATTATATGTGTAAGGCCTTTGTCTACTTGGTTTAGCATAATCTCTCATGGGTATGGTATGTTGACAGATTTTTGGATCAACCCCCTTGAGATCCTTATAAGCCAAGCAAAGATATCTTGGTATTCCTTCAATAAGCTTAATAAAATCTCTTCTTCTTCTTCTCCCAAAAGGTCATTTGCAATGTAGGATGGTCTAGGCTCTTCTCCTGCTTCGGCTAGATCTATCTTTTTTGCGTTTTCAGGCCCCTCGTAGGACTTGCCCTGCTTTTGTAGTTCTCTGACAGGTTGTTCGACTATAATTTTTTGATCTTGGAGAGTATATTTCTTGTAATGGGATGGAACACTCATTACATCTTTATTATCTTCTTCAGTGGTTTCCATTTCCGTTGTATATATCTCCTTTAGAGCTTTTTTAAACTCTTGATATTTCTTTCTTCGTTCAACTCGTGTCATGGTTGAACCCTTGTCCTAGTTTTTAGGTTTTCCTTGAGTTTCCTTTCTCGTTTTTCTCAATGTTTTTGACATTTTTGGATTTTTGTTTGAAGGATATCTACAAGTTATTTTGTCCTTAACACAATCATGTGCATCTATCTGCATCAGGAATTGTATTCTACTGGAGACTGATGACATAGGTCTACCTTTCAAATTTCTCGTGTCTCTTTTTTGTCTATACCATATCTGTCTTCTTGATTTTTGGTTAGGAAAGTCAATTTTTTTTTCCTCCCCTCCTTTCATGAGTAGCTTGGCTCTCACATGTTCTTTTTCTAACCCCGAATCATCTGAGGTAGCTGAGTGTTCTTCTAAGTCATCTGTTGTGTCAAAGTAGAGGTATGAAAAGACTTGTTGAGCTTTCATCAAATCCTTGGGTTCCAAAATTTTGAGGGTTGAGATCATGTGGATGGGAATTATGTCATAGCCGTTCTCATTGAAAAATTGAGTAGGCATAGACATGTTTACACATACATCCATTGTCGCTAAAATTTGATTCCACTCAAATGGCTCAAACAAATGCTCCAGAAAGGGTTCAGTTACATAAGCTTCATCCGTGCAATCCCTTTCTAAGATACATTCTTCTCATTTTAAGCTGCCATTTTTTGAAGCTCCGCACATCCAAATAGGAGTGTCTTTGTTGAACCAAGATGGAAGCTTAGTTTCAGCCAAAGAGACTAAATCAAATTCTTGTATGGGTGTTTTCATGACATCTCTATACGTGTGATCTTTTAGATTAACCCTTGTTATTGATCCCACTTGCTTCAAGTACAGATAATTGTTTCTTCAATCTTGGATGAGTTGTACTTGTCGCATGAAAGGTCTTTCCAATATGATTTTGTAATTGCGTTTCTTTCCAAAGTCTACTATGGCAAAACTGTGTTGATATTCAATCCCACAGGAATTAACTATCACTTTTTCAAGCAGTCTTAAGGGTCTTTCAATGTGTCCATCAGCCAATTGCAATTTCATTCGAGTTTGTCTAATGATTAGTTGTCCCCAGGATTCCCATACTGCTTTCGTGGCTATGGCTATGCCTGCCCCACTATCCAGTATTGCCATGGTTTCTATGTCATTATCTTTCACTAGAAGGGTTGTGTTTCCTTCTTCCCCTTCGTAGTATTCTTCGACTTTGTTCATTGGAAAAGATCAAATCTCTTTGCTATCCATTTCATGTTTCAATTTTTTCAAATTTTTTGCAATTAACCCTGTTATTCCCACCTTCTCTAGAGTTTTCTGTAGATCATTCCATAGATATGGTTTGATTTTTAATAGTTTCCCTAAAGTAAGAATGCATTGAATGGGTGTAGACATGATTGAATGAATGTTGTCTACTTCTAGGGTGTGTTCCACTCTTTTTACTTGAGTGGTTTTACACACTATGGATTCATCTTTGTTATCTCCCAAGTAAGAGGGTAGTGTTTTCAAGGTCAATGATTTAGACATTTTTGACGCTTCAAATCCGCAATTTCCATACAAGGATTGTACATCCATGTCCATATCAAGAGGTAGGTTGTCTAACCAAACTTCCTCTATAGGAGCTAACTTTAGAGTTAGGCTCCAATCGTTAGTCTCTCTCACTTTTTCCCATAAGTGTCCTGGCCAGTCTTCTTCCACGAATGGAATTCTATCCAAGGCATCTTAGATGTCCGCTACTATAAGTTTTGGCTCTTTTTTCAAGGTGGGGTTCTACCACCACTTAGGATTTTTCTTTATTGGCTCTTACCACAAGCTCCTCAGATTTTGCCATACTCTCGAGCTTGGGTCTTTGTTTTTCGAGCATCTCTTGCTTGATTCTGACCAAATTTTGATAAGCTTCAAGCTTAGATGCTTCCATGTATGGAGAAGGATAGTTTTTCCATTTGTTTTCGATGTTTTGGCCTACTTTAAGTCCCCCTTGGTAAGCTTCCAAGGCTGCATTAATTGGCTAAAAAATTTTGTCAACCAAAATTGATCCTCCAGATTTCACGATAGTTTCCTTGATTTCGCTTCTAGTTTCTTCCACCTTTTCTTGGAACAACTTCTTTGCTTTCTCCTCAATTTAAGCCCTTTGTTTCTATTTTCTCATCTTATACCTTTTGTTTCTGCTTCTCTTGGTCTTTTGAGAGAAAATTTTAGTATTTTCCGAATCATCAGAGGAGTTATGGTTCTTTTTCTTCGCATGGGCTCTGGTGATTACCTTGATTGGAAAAATGGTTCACTCTCAGAAGAGCTACTAGGTATAGCTTGAACTACATTCACTACTGTTTTACCTTTGTTTAAAGTATTTTTTGGACAATCTTCCAGGAAGTGTCCTCCCTTTTTGCAACATTGTATGCAATAAGCTTAGACTGGTTTGAGGCTCTTGTCAGGCTCTGGGCATTCATTTTTCCAATGATCATCTGTACCACAGTTATGACAGTTTTCAGTTCTTGGCTTCATCATGGGTCTTACCATTGGAGTTATAACACCTTGATTAGCTACTTAAAACATCTTGCACTGGTGTAGTATAAGTCATAGGTTCTTCCATTGGTGATGGATGTGAATTATACCAATCTCCTTCTACCATTATTGTAGATAGACTAGGATCAGCATAGGGTGTAACAGGCACTAGTGCTTGTTCATCTGCGACTCCCTCTGGATGCATGTACTTTACAGGCACTGCATTATGTCTTGTATATGGAGGTTGTTGACCCAACACGAGTCGAGGTATTTCCATACCCATCGGTGGTCTTTGAGCTAGGGCCATATTAGGCTGATATCTGTGCATGGGTTGTCCTTGTGGCCTTATAGGCTTGTATTGAACATTCCTATCATACTTTGGACGGTAATAGCACTCATTGATCTCATGTTTGGTCCATTTACCCTCGATTGCACACCATTTATGCGGCCTAATTGGTTGTCCCTGTTCAGGTATCCCTTGCCCTGGTCCCCTCATAGATGTTTTTTGCATGTTATTCATCATGTCATTCATCCTTTTGAGCATGTCTTCTATGGCTGAAAGCAGTGCTACAACAGCCGTTCCCACTTGTGCTGGTTTGGTGGATGTTGTTTTCTTACTTTGGTTATCCTTAGGGACATCTTCTTCATTGAAAATATCACAATTGTCTCCTAAGTCAATAGCATCTGACACACACTCTTCTAGGGTTGTGTGCTTCTTGCTATACACTATAGTATGAAGTTCTTTGCTAGGAGTCCCTCTAGAAACAATGATACTAGTTGTTCTTCTGCAGGTATCTCTAGCTTTGGGCATCTTGCAATGTATTGCTTCATTCGAGGTGCACAATCCCTAATAGACTCACCTTGTTTTTGTTTAAAGCTATAGATTTGAGCTACCGTATTGTGTTTGACCTCCGTTTTGAAACAAGTAGCTACAAATACTTGAGCTAATGTATTTAAGTCCATAATTGACCTTGGGGGAATGTTTTGGAACCATGTCAATGCTTTTCCTTCTAATTTCATTGCAAACCCCTCAAATTGAGTATGGAAATTGAATATGCGTTCAGCTCTTAGCACTTGCTTAAAGCTTGCTAAGTGATCGTATGGATCCCCCAATCCATTGTATTTTCTGAACCATTTCTAAAAATCAACTGGTTTGACACATCTATTTGGTTTATCTCTTGGTCTCCTGGCAGTTGGTCCTGTCTCGAGTCCTTCAAACCAGTCTATTGGAAATAGTGACTCATGTAGCCCTGGACTGACTTTAGTGTCACTCGGTTTTCTTTGAGATGAGGTGGTTTTTGGTTTCTTAACATTACTCTCAAAATTTCTCTCATGGAGGTCATCTCTTGGAATAGTTTCTGGTCCTTGGCCCAATATCCAATCCCTTATGGAGTACCCTTGGTATTTGGTTTGTTCCACCTCCTCAGGAGTCATCATAACAAAGTTGTTGTTATAACAATCCCTAAACAGGTAGATTGGTAGATATGCTGAACCCTTATCTTTGATCTTGAAGATATAGATGATCTTCATGAGTGTTAGTTGTCCTGGTTTGGCATGAAAAGTCCGTAGGAGATCTTTTACATTTCTATCCTCCCAAAAATAGACTCCGATCCTAGTATTATGTGTACTAAGCAATTTCGAAGGCTTCAAATCCACTTGATCGTATCCCTTGAATTCTTAAGTAGGTGGTCCTTCTTTTGTTGCCATACCTAGAATTATGATATTTGCCTCTAGCTCCCATTTATCTATCACGTCGGGGTTTTCAACTTATAAGTACAGAGTTTTGTTTCTATCCATGTACATTTTTGCTTTTTTGTTTGCCTTCATTTCCTCTTCGAACTCAATACCATGGTCATCAATGCAAATAGCATACTATTTGTTAGGATCCAGGTAAACATGAGCTCCATGGTAATTAGTTTTATAAAAAGAGAGTATATGCTTATAGCGCACTGTCGTTCCGATTTCTGAGTGAGTCGAATAGGAAGACATTTCAGATGTTGATTCTGAAAAAGTGTCTGAGACTTCTTCAAGGATAGTGCCCAAGTGCTCTCCTTGATTAACACTCTCTTTGGTGGATACTCTCTTGGAGGTTTCTCCAAATATTCCTTGGTTTCCTAGTATACGACCAGATCTAAGGTTCATAAAGACTTGTGAAGCCCTGGATGGAGTACTTACCGTCGGATTGACTTGTTGTCAATTTCTTCCACTTTACTTGGTTGCAAATTCTGTCAAGCTGTGAATTCCTTGTCTATAACCTGATTCCTTTATCAATTTTGATCAAGTTAGCTATTCTTTCACAAAGACTGTATAGTTTTTGCTAACTATTGTGATTGGTCTATGTGTATCACCTTAAATCGAGCTATGTGAGTCAGCAGTTGAGACTTTCAGATTCTACTTTTGCAAAAAGTCAAAGGACTAATTTGCAACCTAAAAACTGAGTGAACATGTACCAATTTGGATCCGGATTAACCCAAAATTTCTCGATAGCCTTCTATTATGTGGGTCTAACACTGTACAAGTTCAAAAGTAAAAATGGTGTTTCTGTGTAGCAGTAGTAAATAATCGCGATTATTTACTTTTCTCAAATTTTGGCACTTTTTGGTTTGATTTGCCAAGTATACACCCTGTTAAGGTCCTTGGACAAGTTTCACTAAGTTTGGACAAAATTTGCTCAAGTTTATCAACTGTTTCGTGTCCGCAGACTCGGTTCTCAAGATTCTGGCTTAAGTCTCACTTTTGTGATCCAAATTCACCAAAATTGATTTGTGTGGTCTACTTGATGTGCTTGACCTTGTGGTCTACTTAAATGTGCAAGATTATCAATTTTTGTTAGCGGATGTAAATAATCAAAATTATTTACTCCAACTATTTTTTTGCAAGTTTTTATCTCAATATTGACACAAATCTGTTAAGTATCTCAACTTAAGCTCCCTAGCCAAGTTTTATTATGTTTGGAAAATTTTTGGTTCAAATGGTCATTAGCTCTGTATCTGTAGACTGACTTTGCAAATTTGGCCACAATTTCTAATCGAATGATCCAAATCCTACCAAATTTGATTTGTGGGCTTATTACAACATGTAAAGCCAGTGGTAGGGGTAGATGTAAATAATTGTGATTATTTACTTCTGGCAAATGTTTGCATCTTTTTGGTCAATTGAGCATGTGAACAAAATTTTCCCTAATTTACACTCAAGTTCCCGAAAGTCAGTACAGACTTTAGTTTTTCCCAGTTTTTGGTCAATTTGGTGATCCAAATTCTATGGTCCTTTACAAAAGTTGTACACATGCATAGAATCTTTGGTATCAACCTTGGTCAATTTTTGAGCAGAAAGTAAATAATCGTAATTATTTACTTTAGGCCTAAAATGAACACTTTGTTGAACTTTTTCATTGGGCAGTCTTTTCATGAGCTATTTTAAGGCTTTGAGTCAAGTCAAAACTTAATTTGGCCTAAAATGTCAAGAAAAAGTAAATAATTTGAGTTTTTGCAAACTCTTGAAATTTTTACCTCAATGTGTCTTTGAGCTTATCCACTGGTTCATACAACTTTTAAGCATAATCTCCAGTCAGATTGAGTGGTTGGTAGTCTTTTTGTGCTATCTCTAGCCGTAGACTTGAAATTCTGCAACTTCACATAACAACTCACAATTGGTTCTTCGGACAGAGAAATGTTCTGAAATCCACCTCGGATTCTACTTACCCTACTCCTAGGTTCTACTGCAGTGGGATTGTGAAAAGTGTCCATAAACACTCGTATTCTTGTTTTTTATGGTTTTTTGAGCCTTGATCTTAAGACTTGTCTCATCTATCAATCATTCTCAAAACCCTATCTAATTCTACAATCCTACAATCCTAAAAACACTCAGCAAGTACGATTACATCCAAGCTACCTCTACACAACAAAAGACGACAATCTTAAGCTTTGCGGTTTTAAAAAGAAATTTTCTACTCTAGGAGATCCTAGAGGAAGTTAAAGGATAACTTCACAAGACGCTCGTGTTTTTTCCTAGTTTATGTCTCTTCGATTCCCGACAACGGTGCCAAATGTGGGACGGGTGTTTAATCTCACTCCTATCTTATTGCAGACATAGCGAGAACCACGATTAAATTTTCAATCCATGGGACGAAGCTGACTCGACTAGTGCATAGAGACTACAAGAGGTTGTCAATCTCTTGGAAAACAATAAACAACTCGCATCTAACTCAGGCTACACTCAAGTGATTGAAATCACTAAAAGCCAATCGCTCATCAGCAAACAAATCACATCCGTTACAGCATCAAATGACATCTAAGTGTAATGGAACTTCTAGGACATGCTTATAAGACCTAAGCACACATGCTTATGGTCTCAAATCCCACTTTAGGTCGAGTGCAAAATTCACGATTATTAACAGTAGTGGATTTTTGACCTAACCATTTTTGACCCAGAATGCATCTAAATGCTTAGCAATGATGCCCCAATACCCCGTCAATTCTTAGTTTTTGATTTTGAAGTGTAAATTCCTACTTATGATGAAATTAGGCCCCGGGTCAGCGACACCAAAAGCTATGAAATACTATGAAATGCCTATGTCAATGCGTAGAGCTCTTACCTGTGGTTGCAAAAGCAACAGGCGCGTGATAATTGGGGAGGGAGTAGGAAGCGCGAGAAGGAGATAAGTGAGCGCCGTTAGCTCACGCTGTGTATTTCATTATCTAAAACTTAATAATAACTTACAAAAATTGGCTTTTATACCTTAGCCAAGGTTTTTGGTGGTCAAAACTAATATCTGGGAGCTCTAACTAATGACATGTAAAGACAGGTTGATACAATCTGGAAGCTTGTAGCCTTGACTCATCAATTAAAAAGTTTATCTGGAAAATATGAGTTACAATATTCTTGATTTATCAAAATAATAAATGTTTTTACAATGAGAGCTCCGAAAAATGGTATTTGAGTTAGCTTGCTGCTAACAACGGCTAACCCCTATCAACCCAGGGCATCGATTTAGGGCCTTAACCAAGCAAGACAAGGTGATTCCCCTCGCCTACCAAGTGCCAACAAGGCGCTAGGCCTAACAAAGACACAACATAACATAGAAATTTCATTTTCATATGTCTAATAGCATTTGTGTTATTGTCTTTGATACTTTTTTTGCTTCATTTGTTTATTTTTTGCATTGTTTATTTCTTTCATAATAAGATTACTTATGGCAAATGGACTAAGAGACTAAAAGACTAAGCATAGTCCTAGGTCATGTTAGAAATGAATAGAGTATTAAGACAATCACTAAGAATCTAGGTCTAACAAGAAATGATCTTATATTAACCTAAGGTCAAGGCCAATTACCCATGATTAGCACACATAAAACCAAATTTCTAATGAGTTTAATATTCACAAAGCAAAGTGTTGAAAATTTCATGTATGCCTAGCTTTTCAAAATGAAAGAACTATAGCTTAGAAGAAAATTCACTTCATCCAGGCTATAATGGAGAGATAAACAAAAGAGCAATGTCATGGAAGGATTTCACCTATTTGTGCCCTTTTGAGCATCCTTGAGCAAGCATCCATTCTTGTGTAGAGCCCCTTGATTCCTTTTATTTGCACAAGCTTCTTGAAGCTAAGTGTTAGCAAACACAAGCTTCAAAAACCATCTATTGAAAACCAAGAAAATCACACAAAAAAGATTTATTGAAAAACCTAAAGCTAGAGTCTCAAATACCCAAATATAGCCAAGGAAAAAAAAGTGCCTTTGGTTAAGCTCATGGTGCTTTTTAGTAGCAAGTATATACATACACATCAAAAGTGAGAGAGATAATGCTTCTACATAAACAAATATTGCAATGTTCAAACCTCTCAAGCATTATTAAAAGTTGATTAATTGCTAGCTCAAGTAAAATGTGAAATTTAAAACAAGCCAAGAGCTAAAAGTGAAATAAAGTGGCTCTTGAAAGCCAAATTGTACAATTTTAAAGCTCCAAAAAGTTGACTAAACCTAGATCAAATAAAATTTAGCATTTTGAGTGCAAAGCGGTGAGCTAATGATTACAACTTTAATCAAATGATATGAGATGAATCTAGATAGCCAAATTTGCAATACATTGCAACGTGGACACCTGTCACTGATCAATGAAAGCATAGGCCTGTTCACAACCCTTTAAAAAGTTACTCAATCGTTAGTGGTATATAATCATATGATGATTTATCACAAGCACTAAAACAATTTACAATCAATCACAAGCCCAAATTTTTTAATGCTATCTCATGGTCATCCAAATAAGCTCAATTTTAGTGCTATGCAATCATATAGTCATCCAACACTAGCACAATGGTTAGCACTATGAGTAAGCACTAAAATGCACAAACAATACCCATTTCAAGCACAAAGTCCCGACCAAGCATCAACGTAATGTCAATGATACCTTCAAAGTGAATCTCTCATGCATGCGAAAAAGAGTTTGTCTTTGTAGTGGAAAGAGGATTTTGTTTCAATAAAGCCAAGAATTAGGTCATGCATAAGCCAAATACTCACACAATCATCACCCACACTATCCATGTCTTCACCTTGCTCTTACATAGAAAATATAACTTACATAGCAGAAGATAAAAAGAATCGCTATCATGAAGTGCAATTGCAATTTTTGAATCTCTCTGAAAATACTCACTAAGTCAAATGAGAAAGTTAGAGATGACTGCAACCTAGATGCTGGATCTTAACAAAAACTTATGATGCATTATAAAGCCGACCTCTTGATCAATACAAGCTCAACTATCTACGAACCTTCAAGATAAATCCAAATTTGTTAGTGGTTAAAACCAAAGTGGCATTCAAATGAGCACTAAATTATCATGCACAAGCATAAATCCAAAATTTCAATGCTATCCCATGTAACAAGTCAGCTCAATAGGTGAATCCAATTCTCTTGATAAGAATATTTTGTATACATGTCAAAAGGAGAGAGAGATATCAAGGCAGAATATGACCAGAGATGACCCAAAAAGGCAACTATGGAAATCAATGTCATCTTGATTTAATGAAACAATTAAAGAAAAACTCCTCTCAATCAAATCTCTCAAAGTTTTTTATTGGCTCAATGTTAAGGGTGGGAATCACTTCTTTTTGCATGGCCAATCACCGCTTTGAAACTCATTTAAGTCTCGTTCTTTGTTTTTGTATTATAACAAGCTCATGGCGAGGGTATGGGTGGGAACACATCCTGTGGTTTTTTTTTTTTTTGGTAATTATGAGGTGGCTCAATTGGTAGCATGGCACTGATTCCCAAATAGAGAAAGAGAGAGAGACATATGTGCATTGGGGAGGGTGAATGGAGTCAATGCCTACGGATCGCGTGACTCCACAAGTAGCTTAGTGTTTTTGCAGAGCAAATATTGTAAGGCATGATATGTTTAAGGAGTTCCTTTGCGTGATCTACCATCAGACTGTCAAATTCTTCCCCAATGTGATGAGCACACTCCAAAACTCCATGGGTAGAAGACCCGAGAGACTCCCTTCTAGGACGATGAGCGTCAAACAATAAACAATGATTTTTGCAAATTACGGCTCAAACATTTTCCATTCTAATAAGAATCTGATTGTTCCTTACAGTAATGACAAATCGCTTCAGAATAAAAATATTACCCATGTGTTCAGGATAAGAGGCTCCCCAGTGCAATTGTCTTTGGTTCACATTACACTATATGGGTTTGATGTTTTCAAGTTGCATTACTGAAGCAATTGTAGCTGAGCAACAGGGTTTGTGTGAGTTTAAGGGTTGAATTGACCCCAAGCGGTGGGTCACTATGCAAAGACAAGGGTGGAAAAAATTACAGGGCATGCCGGGTAGAAAATATATGAGGTCGTGTGCTGAATTCTATAGTTGACAAGCCACCACCCTAAATGGAATAGGTGTTGTGGCAGCAAGAAAATAGATTAGCATGAGTAGGGAGCCGACGCTTGGGGGATCGTGATTATTTGTATCTTGTTTGGTGGCTATTATGGAGAGCATGGCGGGGTCAACGGCGAAAGATGATCCATGTGTGGTGCACCAGCATGAAAGGATTACATCATAATGGGTGAGATTGCAAGTGGCATGTGTGGAGTCAATATCCGATGCAAAAAGCAAATAGCATGTGTGTGTGTGTGTGTGTCTATTTACGAGCAGAGAGAAGGTGGGGCAGATTGCGTGCGACTATTTTGGCGTTTTTGAATAAAAAAGGATGTGGATTTCTTTTTCTTCCCCTTTTTTTTTTATTAAAAAAATTCCTTATGGGACTTGTTCTCACATCAAAAGGGTTGTCACTTGTGAGTGTGTGTGTGTGTAGTGTAATCTTCCCCTATGAGAGTGTGACAGAGGCCGAAGATTCAAAGAGATGTAGAATGTGTGTGTATATATAGAGTGTTAGCAAGGGTGGCCAAGAGAGTAGAACATATGGTTCAAAACCTTTTCATCATTCCTTAATTGCAAAGGTATCACACCAAAATTCAAATCATTACACATAATTGTACAAACAAATGTGGTCAACTTCTTCATTAAAAACTCTCATCCGTTTGTGCACAATATTAACCGATCCATTTTTCTTTCAATTGGAGATTACTTGAACGCACACCTTTGATTGGAAAAGATCAATGTATTAAAGATGATTTCCAATTCGTCAATCGAGTGATCAAACTTCATTGGCATGATTCAAGTCCAATTCAAAAATCATTGAAAAATCAATTGTTCATATATCTCTAATCATCCAAACCCAACTGGATTAGTCATTTTGGTTTGTGAGGCTACACATACTTGATTATGGCATTTGCAAATGCATAACTTAGTGAAATTCTTACTATATCCAATAAAATTGGCATAAAAGTCAATGGTAATACATAAAATCATTCTCAATTGTGTGAAATTGAGTCATTGATCTTAATTGATTTGATGACACACACACACACACAAAGGTTTAGGTCTATTCAATCATTATGATTAGTTATCAACACCAATCATTCATTCCAAATTGGATATCAAGCACCATTGCATAAGCACACACACCCAATTTTAGACCAAAATGTTATGAAAATAACCCATCAATTTTTCATTGCAATGCTCCAATTGCATGCTCGATCAAGCGTACACAAATGCATGCATGCTCAATTTCTTAAGAATTGATCCTGATTAGACCTAATCAAGCAATGCACACACTAAAAAATTAAGCATAAAAACTCAAATTTGACTCAATTGGCAAGGCACTTAGGCCTATCCCAATGCTTGCACACACATTTCATGCACAATTCCTATTAGCAGCAAGCTAACTCGGATACCATTTTTCAGAGCTCTCATTGTAAAAACATTTATTATTTTGATGAATCGAGAATATTGTAACTCCTATTTTTTGGATAAACTTTATAATTGATGAGTTAGGGCTACAAGTTTCTAGATTGTATCAACTTGTCTTTAGTTAGAGCTCCCAAATTATTAGTTTTGACCACCAAAAACCTTGGCTAAGGTATAAAAGCCAATTTTGTAAAGTTTATTAAAAAGTTTTTGGATAATGAAACACAACGTGAGCTAATGGTGCTCACTTCTCTCCTTCTCGCGCTTCCTACTCCCTCCCCGGTTGTCACATTGCAGTCGCGTCTATTGCGTTGTAATCGCAGGTAAGAGCTCTACGCATTGACGTTAGCATTTCACGGTATTTCATAGCTTTTGGCGTCGTTGACCCGTGGATTAATTTCATCATAAGTAGGAATTTAAGCTTAAAACCAAAAAATAAGTATAGGCGTGGTATTGGGGCATTATTGCTAAGCATTTAAATGCATTCTAGGTCGAAAACGACTAGGTCAAAAACTCATTGTTGTTAATAATTGTGATTTTTGCACTTTACCTAAAGTGAGATTTGAGACCATAAGCATGTGTGCTTAGGTCTTATAAACATGTCCTAGAAGTTTCATTATGTTTGGATGTTGTTTGATGCTATAACGGGTGTGATTTGTTTACCGATGAGCGATTAGCTTTTGGTGATTCCAGTCATTTGAGTGTAGCTTGAGTTAGATGCAAGTTGTTTGTTGTTTTCCAAGATATTGACAACCTCTTGCAGCCTCTATGCACTAGTCGAGTCAACTTCATCCCATGGATTGACAATTATATTCGTGGTTCTCGCTATGTCTGCGATAAGATAGGAGTGAGGTTAGACATCCGTCCCACATTTGGCGCTGCTACCGGGGATCAAAGATTGTCGTCTTTTGCTGTGTAGAGTAGCTTGGAAGTTATCGTACTTGATGAGTGCCTTTAGGTTTGTAGGATTGTAGGATTAGATTAGGATTTTGAGAATGATTGATGGACAAGACAAGTCTTAAGATCAAGGCTCAGAAAACCATAAAAAACAAGAAAACGAGTGTTTGTGGACACTTTCCACAACCCCATTGCAGTAGAACCTAAGAGTAGGGTAAGTAGAATCCGAGATGAATTTCAAAACATTTATCTCTCCAAAAGAATCACTTTGAGTTGTTATGTGAAGTTGTAGAATTTCAGGGCTACGGCTAGAAATAGCACCAGAAGACTGCCAACCACTCAATCCGACTGGAGAGTATGCTTTAAAGGTTGTATGAACCAATGGGTAAGCTCAAGGACACATTGAGGTAAAAATTTCAAGAGTTTGCAAAAAATCAAATTATTTACTTTTTCTTGACAGTTTAGGCCAAATTAAGTTTTGACTTGACTTAGAGGCTTAAAATAGCTCATGAAAAGACTATCCATGGAAAATTCAAAAAAGTGTTTGTTTTAAGCCTAAAGTAAATAATCGTGATTATTTACTTTCAACTCAAAAGTGACCAAGGTTGATACCAAAGACTCTATGCATGTATACAAACAATTTTTGTAAAAACTCATAGAATTTGGATCACCAAAACTGACCAAAAACTGGGTAAAAACTAAAGTCTGTACTGACTTTCGGAAACTTGAGTGTAAATTGCGGGAAATTTTGTTTAAACTCAATAAAACTTGATTGATAGGCTTGTATTGATGTGATAAATAAGTGTACATGCTCAGTTGATAAAAAAGATACAAAAATTTATCAGATGTAAATAATCGTAATTATTTACTATTGGCCCATTTTTCAACTTTTTTGACCAAGTCAACATACCACTAGTTTTAGCATGTTATATTAAGCCCGCAACCTAAATTTGGTAAGATTTGGATCATTGGATTGAAAATTGTGGCCAAATTTTGCAAAGACAGTCTGCAGATACAAAACTGATGACCATTTGAACAAAAAATTTCCAAACTTGATGAAACTTGGCTAAGGAGCTTAAGTTAAGATGCCTAACAGATCTGTGTCAAGATTGTTGCAAAAAAGTGTAAAAAAATAGCTGGAGTAAATAATCGTGATTATTTACATCTGCTACAAAAATTGACATTCTTGCATATTTGAGTATACCACAAGGTCAAGCATATCAAGTAGACCACACAAATCAATTTTGGTGAAATTTGGATCACAAAAGTGAGACTTAAGCCAGATTCTTGAAAACTGAGTCCACGGACACAAAACAATGGATAACTTGAATAAATTTTGTTCAAACTTAGTGAAACTTGTCCAAGGACCTTAACAGGTTGTATACTTGGAAAATCAAGCCAAAAAGTGTAAAAAACTGAGAAAAGTAAATAATCATGATTATTTTACTACTGCTACACAGAGACACCATTTTTGACTTTTGAACCTGTAGAGTGTTAGACCGACGTAATACAAGGCCGCTGAGAAATTTTGGGTTCAATCGGATCCAAATTAGTACGTGATCACTCAATTTCCAAGTTGTAGATTAGTCCTTTGACTTTTTGCAAAAGTAGAATATGAAAGTCTCAACTGTTGACTCACTTAGTTCAATTGAAGTGATACACATAGACCACTCACAATAGTTAGCAAGAAGTGTACAGTCTTTGTGAAAGAATAGCTAACTTGATTAAAATTGACATAGAAATCAAGGTTGCAGACAAGGAATTAATAGATTGACAAAAGTTGCAATCAAATCAAGTGGAAGAAATTGACAACAAGTCAATCTGACAGTAAGTACTCTACCCAGGGCTTCACAAGTCTATGTGAACCTTAGATCTGGTCGTATACTAGGAAACCAAGGCTTATTTGGAGAGACCGCTAGTAGAGTGTCCATCGAGGAGAGTGTTAATTAAGGCGAGCACTTGGAAAATATCTTTGAAGAAGTTTCAGACACTTTTTTAGAATCAACATCTGAAATGTCTTCCTATTCAACTCATTCAGAAACCGGAACAACAGTGCGCTATAAGCATATACTCTTTTTTTATAAGACTAATCGTCATGGAGCTCAGATTTACCTGGATCCTAACGAAGAGTATGCTATTCACATTGATGACCATGGGATTGATTTTGAAGAGGAAATTAGGACAAACAAACAAGGAAAAATATACATAGATAGAAACGGAGCTCAGTATTTACAAGTTGAAAACCCTGATGTGATAGACAAATGGGGGTGAGAGGTAAATACCATAATTCTAGATAGACAAATGGGGGTGAGAGGTAAATACCATAATTCTAGATATGGCAACAAAGGAAGGACAACCAAATTTATAATTCGAGGGATATGATCAAGCTAATTTGAAGCCTTTGAAGCGGCTTAGTATGAATAATCCTAGGATCGGAGTCTATTGTTGGGAGGATAGAAAAGTCAAAGATCTCATTAGGAGAAAGTTGAACTCACTTTCGGGCCTTTAAGTTCTAGAGAGAGAGTTGCACTCGACCAATGAGGAAGAGGCTAACGTTACCGTGAAAATCGACATTTTGGAGCCAAGCTCTTTTAGAAAAAAGGGAGAAAATATTAATTTTGTTCATCAAATTGCACAATTCACACTTTCAAGGCATAAATGCCATAAGTCGTACTAACTTTGTACCGAGAAATTTCATAACTTTCATTGGAGACTCTATCTAGTATCTATGTTCCCGCCCAAATATGACTTTGAGTAGCTCTACTTCCCTCTCAAAACTTCTTCCCATTTTCATATTTTTGCTAACCTTTCTGTGTATTCTAGTGCACACCATGACTACTTCTCGAAGGTCTAGCACTGCCATTGACTCTATTAGCATTTTTAATAGTTATACTACAAATGCTCAAGCATGGATACCATCTTGAATAACTATCGGAAGTTGAGTTCTACTACAAACTAGGAGGAAGAGGAGGCAACGCAATGATTTTGTGGAGGCTTTCAAGGGACAAGTTAAAGAGTTCAAAGTGTATACACAGAGCAAGCGGGTGAAAGAGGTCCTTATACAACATGCTTTCCAGCATGCAGACTTAAGGTTGTAAACATCTCCTCCAAGTTTTCCACGGCATCGACCCAACTGTAAGTTATTTTGAGCATCTCACTTAGTGCATGATTATATGCAAAGGTTAAGTGGTGGATGTCATCTTTGGTATGTTTTAGATATTTATCCATCGCATAGGATGTATTGGCAACTAATTGAGAGCATAGTTGGGATTTTTTATGCTTTCCATGCATTTATTGGTGAGCAAATGTACCGAGGAAGACAACATAAGGAACTTGCAGATAATGAAATATTCTTTTATGATATGTCATATTTGGAACCGAGAACTTCCTTTGGTTGGGGTCGTGTAGCTCCTTTGTCACTTTTATCCTTTGACAGCAAGGATTGGTTTCTTCCAGCTTCGCAAACTAGTGAAAGCTTTAGGAATAGGTTGTTTCAGGATATACAAAAGTCCCTCAAGTATTCAATTGCCAGAAAAATAGTTCGACTCGCACTATTTATGCCTCTTGAAGTGTTTGTAGATTTCTTCTTTGATGAGCAAATAATAACTACCACAACAATGTTCATCTGCAAGTCTGAGAGATGTTTGGACTTTTTAGATGATAATTGGGATAGGAAACAGTCACAACAAAAAATTTGTATTTTGCAAAAGAAGTCCATAATTTGCAAGCTCATTATAAGCTCTCAAAATTTCATACTGTCGTTTTACTATTTTAGATATCATCTTCTTAGTGGGCAACTTATTCCACTTGACCAAGATACAGAGTCTAGCCTCGAGAACAAACATCTATCAATGGAGCTCTACTTTCAAGAAAATCTACTAACTATGATGGAGACAATGTCAAGCAAAACTCTTGCACAACTCAAGGTAGATCTTACATGTGAAGAACTTCCACTTTTGCCGGAATTGTATACATTCAGTCTCAACAATAGAAAGGTGCTTACTAAATGGATGAGTTTTTATTGACTTTTTTAGTACATTAAGACATAGAATCTAGCTCTTTCTTCTTCTCAGATTCCAAGACACAAGGAGAAAACAACATTGTGCAAGGAGTCACTCTCAAATACACTTCACTTAATTGCTTCCATTGGAAGCTATGTCACATACCTTGTGCATGCAATGAGCTTTGATGCCATGCAAACCATGATGTACGTACTCTTCAAAATGACTAATACAGAGACATTTTGTGCCGCTCAAACAATGTTTAAAAAATGTATACTTTTCATTGTATCAAAACTTTACAAAATGTGTTGTTTCTGTCGAGATGTATACAAGTTATTGCTCCCTTCCCTTGCTATTGCTCCCCTGTCCTCTCCCCCGATTGGTGCCACTTGTCCCCTGTCCTCTCCCCTAATTGCTGCCACCGGTCCCCTGCCCTCTCCCCCGTTTGTTGATGCCACGACTCCCCTGCCCTCTTTCCCGGTTGCTGCTACTTCTTCCTTGGGGGACGCTAGTTTCGGGCATCCTTTCGTGTCGTTTAAAATCATGGGCCTCTTCCATGGCTTCCCATGCATCTTGCACCTATGAAGCTTCCCTATGTTCTTGCTCTTGCCGGCTGACGTGTAGCCCATTCCTCTACTTCTGTAGCATTTGCATAATATTGATTTATTGCTTCTTGCATATTTCGAACCTCCTCTTGAGTCTGATTGTAGCACTACATCATTTTGTCAATGCGAGCCTGTTCGAACTCCTCAGCTCTCACCCCTGCCTCTCTTGTATGTCTGTTTACCGAGATTATAATATGCTGGATGGTCATTACAGAAAAATGAATTTTGAGATTTTGAACTCCAAATTTGTTCAAACTTGGTTAGTGGGCTTAGGACACCATGTACTTTGGTCCCATGATGGAAAAGTTACAAATTTCTCCCATCTTGGCCAAAAAGTAAATAATCGTGATTATTAACGTTTTTATCAAAATGAACATATTTTGGTACTACTTGGTTCTAGGCATAGTGTAGACCCTATGTATGTAATATGAGGTGATTTGGATCAAAAACTGTGCTCATAACTTAGAAATTGGTTTGCAAAAACGTTTTTGCATTTTTTAGCAATTTTCCAAGTTATACTTGATCGTTTTGGCTCATACTTGAAATGTGGCATATAATAGGTGTGTACAAGTGATAGGTGAGGTGATGATACCATTTTCAAGCCAAAATATTACAAAAGTAAATAATCACGAGTATTTACAGCAGTCAACTTTTTCTTGCAAAACTTGAAAATTTCATATTCTATACACCTAAAACAAGTCCTAAATTGAATTTGGTAAAGTTTTGTGTTGCCGGCATCACTTTGTACTTTGTCGACTCTGAAATCACTGATTTTTGTGACTACATGGCTTGTAGTGTTGGTAAGTCACTTTTGAAGCTATGGACTTGTCCGCTACATAGTCCTGAAGCAGCTCATCCAATTTTGGCCCATTTGGAGTCAATTTAACTTCGCATGTCAAATTTGACGCTTTGTAGTCTTAGAGCCATTTTCTGCTTTTTGAGGGCTTGGCTTGATTGATTTTATGAAACCAATCATATACATTGTATATAGACCTCGTATATAAGCTTTCTGTGGCGTCAGAATCCAATTCTGGCATCTGTAAAAACCCTAGCTTTCCTACTTGGGACCCCCTCGACCCTTGCCGAATAGTCAACTGTTGATATAGAAGTGTTCTATTATGTTGGGGCATGCTACATGACTAGCTACCAGCCATACAAAATGGATCATTGACAAGAATAGAACTTACCCCTCATGTCTCGTGTGAGACGGCGCTGAAAACAGGAAACTGTAGACTCCAGAAAGTGCGCACGAAGAAGGCCAAAAAGCTCTCTCCAAAGGCAACAAGTGGAAATGAGGTGATTTTAGCCTACCTTGGGTATCTATACTTGGAATTTTCAAATCATTTTCCCCAAATTATCTTCTTAATCCTACTAGGCCGTGAAATCTATGTTAGACTCAAAAATTTTCCCAATCGAATTCCTGTAGCTCATTTTGCAAGAATTCTGCAAAGGTGGGTCTGGCCGCCTAATTTAGACTCCTCGCTTCCATCTACCGGTTTAATTGAATTTTTTTTGTGTGTCTGTCTTGTCTTTCGAATCATCAGCGTATGTTCAATTTGTCAATTTGAGCTCCTTTGCTATTTATTATTAATTTTTGACTTGTTTATTAAAAAATCACAAAAAAATAACAAAATGCACTAAAAAAACAAAGTGAAAATACAATAATTAAGAAAATCCATTGAAAAACACAGCTTTATTGTTTTTTTTGTTGGATTTCTCCATTTTTAAAGTCTCTATATCAAGAAAAATGATAAAAAATAACAAAAAAAATATTTTTTGATAGTATTTACACTATTTACACTCAGCAGGGAAATATTATCAGTTAAATTCCCATGTTGATGATTTATAAGGGCATTATTATATAATTTTGGAAAAAAATCACACGTTAACATCAAACTTTTTCCTCCCTCTTCAAACATTGCCCTTAATTACTTAGTGCCCTTCCACCCCTCCTAGATGGTGTACTCCGGGATGATTGTGTGCATGGGTTGAACAATCGTGTCTATGCATAGCCTTGGTTGGCTTTACCGTGCTTTGAAGATCAATGCAGTTTAAACCATTATGCTGAGGAAGAGTTGGGTCTTGAGTAATTAACTCAAGGGTTTTTGATGTTGAGGCTTTCTGATGTTGTCTTCTAAAGAGAAAATCTTGTAGCTTATGTGCTCTCTGCTTGATTGTACCATCAAGATGCTATAACACGCTGATTGCCTGAGCTATTGGTATCAATAATAGTTGTTGTCGAGCTTTTTCTCGCCATTGATATCTTGGTTTTCTTTGTGCAGAATGGTGTGGTTGAGTCTTCTGAGACTTAACTCTCCATTGTTTGATCGGTTTTACGATTTGCAGAGAAGATAAGGGCTCCTTTTTCTTCCAAATTAATTTCCTGCTAGGTTCCTTGCTCGGAGATACTGGTCTCTGTATTGTGAACCTTGGAGCCACCTTTTGTACTGTCGATGATGTTTTGGGCACCCAGATTTGAATCGGCTTGTCCTTAAGCTATGCTTTTGGTACCAAAATTTGCATGACTCCTTGCATGCTACTTGTAGCATTTTCTTGTCAACATGATGGAGAAGATTGATTGCTTTGTTTCTTGCTCTGCTGATTACGCCCTTTCCACTCCTCCTTGCTTGGTGCAATGGAAACAATGAGTTGTCCGCCTTTTGGTGATAGCTTGAGTTAATTAGTATCCCAATCTGGTACTGCTTTCTACGTTTGTATCCATGAGATTCCTAGAATCATTGTCTCATTCATGTGTTCATTTGGTAAGCATACAAACGGATGAGGACATGAACATCGGTGTACTATCACATTTAAGTTGACTACTCCCAATGCTGGTGTTGGGTTCTTGTTGCATTCTTTGATAGTCGCTATTCCTACTGTCAAAGACTGACTTGTTTGTTTCTTGTACGTGGAATAACTGACTGCATTTACTCGAGCTCCTGTGTCGATCAATGCATTTGTGCTATGATTGTTGAGCTGTACTTTGATGTGAGGGTCCATTCCGTCTAACCATTCATCATCTGTTGACACAACATCTTTATGCAATTCCCATTGTCGATCATCTATTTCCAGAGTGTTGGTGGGAATAGGTATTTGTTAATTCTTGAGAGAATCTTTTCTTTTGAGTAATCGAAGCCGAGATTCTTCTTGGGCTTCATCAATAACTTGCTGTCGTTTTATCCTTCTGTGCTTGGCTACATGCATCCTTTCTAGCAATTCATTGGTTAGTGGCAAATTGTACTTCTTTAAACAACATCCACTGATCCAATTAGCCATTGGTTCACCATCTAGGGTGGACAACTTAACTGCATTGGAGATACATCTTCAATGATAAACGGTCTGTTTTCCTTTTTCTTAAACTTGGTAATATGTTGCTTAAGGAAATAGACTAAAACTAAGTCCCTTTTTTTGAAGATTTTTGTAATTAGATGGGAATCAAAAAATTGTTTTTGTTTTCTCTTTTGTGCATAGATGTGAGCTACAATTAGCATTTGCTCATCTAGCTACTCTAAACATTCATTTCTCTTCGACAATTCATGTCCAGTCCACTCAAGATACTTAGCTACCCTCAGTGTCCGCAATAGAAAATCTATTGGCAGTATGGCATCAAGACCATACACAAGGTTAAATGATGTACATTCAAAGCTGTTTTGAATGAAACTCATTAAGCCCATAGAGCAGCATGGAGATTCATTTCCTAGTCTGTCCTTGTTGAACTAACCACTTTAGTCAATACCGAGCTAAGAATATTATTTGTATGCTCAGATTGTCGGTTTGCTTGTGGGTGATAGGGAGCTGATTTGTTACGGATGACCATAAATTCATTAAGCACATACTCTATTACCTCATTGAGGAAATGAGTTCCCATATCACTGACAATTTCTATTGGCAGTCCATATCTTGTGAACACATACTCATATAAGAATGTGGTGGTGGTTCTGGGATCATTCTTTTGAGTTGCTTTAGCCTCGGACCACTTGGTCAAATAGTCAGTAGCTACAATGATATATTGAGCTTGGGTTCTATAAGTAGGTGGCTGTATTGGCCCAACAAAATTTATACCCCATTTTGTGAAAGCTCTAGCCCCTATCATTGGTCTTAAGGGCATGCTATCTACTAGGTGTTGGAATTTTTGCTTGTTGACAAGCATCACACCTTCAAACATACTCCTTGGCATCTACAAAAAGTGTTGGCCACCATATGCCTGCCATTAAGATTGCTCTTGCAGTAGTCTCACTAGAAAAGTGACCTCCAGCTAATCCAGCATGTGCTTGTTCTATAATGGGAATATATTCATCTTCATTTGCACAAAGACGCAGGTGTTGATATTTACTGCTCCGATACAACTGGTTTCCAATAAGAGAATAATCTCTTGCTTTAGTTTCAATTGCTCTTTGATGGTGTTTACTCATATCCACAGGAAATGTCTGCCTTGATAAGTAAGTAACTAGATAGTTATTCCACTTAGGAACAAGCAACATTTGGAACAATGCTACATGAGGTATGGGTGTTTGTTTTTGACAGTGAGGAAAATTTTTCACAAAATAATGAACATCACTCCTCATAGTTGGCCAAAATACTCCAAGTCTCAAGATCCATCGTATAGTTTGATCTTTTGCAAAGTGAAGTTCTACTATGGTAATATGTGCTTGACTTAGGTATTGGTTTTTTTCCTCAGGATTGATGCATAAGAGAAATATTCCATCCCAATTTGTTTTATACAACCTTCCAGCTAGTTGTTGATACATAGCCAATTGCTCAATTAATCCGATTGTAATGAGAAGTGGTATTTGCAAATCCACTTGAGCTATTGTCATCAATGATACCATGTTTTCTGACCATTGAGGTATCATTTCTAGAAAGAACAGATATGCATTTGGTAGATCATCGTCCATCCCTTTAGGTGATTCCCTGGAAACAATCCTTGACAAATGATCATCTCTTTGATGTGTAGTGCCCTTTTTGACAACCATAGTGATATCAAATTCCAAAAGATTGACGAACCATCTCACTATTCTTCCTGTGCTACATGGCTTGTTGACCAAATACAATAAGGCTTGGTGGTCCACAAAGAATACAAATTTGTTGGCTAATAGGTAATGTCTATACTTTTTAACATCATAAATCATTCCTAGTCCTTCCCTCTCGATGGTGGTATAATTGTTTTCTACCATATTCAACTGTCGGCTAGCATAAGAAATAGGAAAATCAAATTTCCCATCTCCTGGTTGAACTAGTGTACACACAATGGCAGAATTGGAAGGATCTACATGTATATGGAATATCTTATTCCAATTTGGTGCTTTCAATATTGGAGCTGAAGTGAGAGCTTGCTTAAGCTTCATGAAGGATTCTTCACACACCTCAGTCCATTCAAAGTGTGTAATCAAGCTATACATGGGTTTTGCAATTATAGCGTACATATAAATGAACCGTCTGTAATATCCACAATGCCCTATGAAGGCTTGAACCCCCTTGACTGTTGTCGGTTTAGGCAAATCAGCAATAACATGAATTTTGTCCATACCATTTTTAGACACTATATGTCTAAGAAATTTTCCTTGTCTACCCATAAATGTGCACTTCTCAGGATTTAAGCAAATCCTATAAAGTCTACATTTTTCGAATACCTTTTTGAGGTGTTCGAAATGATCAGCTCAAATTGATGAATGTACGCATAGATCATTGATATACTTCCAGGAATTTCCGAAGATATTCCTTAGAAGCATGGCTCATCAATCTTTGAAAGGTGGCAGGGGCATTAGTTAACCCAAATGGCATAACCCGATAGGAAAAAATACCCCACTATGTTGCAAAAGTAGTCTTATACTGATCTTTTGGGTCAACCAAAAGCTGATTGTATCTTGAAAAGCCAGCTAAAAAGCTGTAAGCTTCTTTTCCTGAAACTTGTACTAAAACATGCTAAGTGATTGGAAGAGGAAAGTTGTCTCTAATGGTAGCTACATTCACTTTCTTGAGGTTGACACACACGTAATTTTTTGTTTTCTTGGGCACTACCACAATTGGAGATACCCAATCCGTGTGTTCAATTTCATAGATGAATTTAGCTTCCTTTAGCTTTTCAATCTCTTTTTTTATCTTTCTGGAAAATGTTTCATTGTATGTGTATGGCCTTTGTCTACTTGGTTTCACATCTTCTCTCATGGGTATGGTATGTTGACAGATTTCTGGATCAACACCCTTGAGATCCTTGTAAGACCAAACAAAGATATCTCGAGATTCTTTTAGTAAGATTAATAAAATCTCTTCTTCTTCTTCTTTTGTAAGGTCATTTGCAATGTACGTTCGTTTAGGCTCTTCTCCTCGTTCAGCCAGATCTATCTTTTTTGTGTTTTTAGGCCCTTCATAGGACTTGCCCTGTTTTTGTAGTTCTCTAACAGATTGTTCGACTATGATTTTTTGATCTTGGAGAGTATATTTCTTGTAATGGGATGGAACACTCATTACATCTTTACCATCTTCTTCAGTGGTTTCCATTTCAGTTGTATATATCTCCCTTAGAGTTTGTTTTAACTTTTGATATTTCTTTTTCCGTTCGACTCTTGTCATTTTTGAATCCTTGTCTTGGATTTTAGGTTTCACTTGAGTTTCTTTTCTCGTTTTTCTCCATGTTCTTGACATTTCTAGATTTTTGTTTGAAGGATATTTGCCAGTGATTTTTTCCTTGACACAATCATGTGCATCTATCTGCATAAGAAACTTTCTACTGGAGACTGATGGCATAGGTCTAGCTTTGAAATTTCTAGTGTCCCTCTTTTGTCTATACCATTTTTATCTTCTCGGTTTCTAGTTAGGAAAGTCAAAAAACTTTTCCTCTCCTCCTTTCATGAGTAGCTTATCTCTCACATGTTCTTTTTCCGACCCCGAATCCTCTGAGGTAGCTGAGTGTTCTTCTAGATCATCTGTTGCATCATGGTAGAGGTCTGAAAAGACATGTTGAGATTTCATCAAGTCCTTGGGTTCGTTAATTTTGTCTTCAATGTGTAGGGTTGAAATCATTTGGATGGAAATTATGTCGTAGCCGTCCTCATTGCAAAATTGAGTACGCATAGGCGTATTTACACATACATCCATTGTTGCTAAAATTTGAGTCCACTCAAATGGCTCAAAAAAATGCTGAGGAAAGGGTTCAAGTACATAGGCTTCGTTTGTGCAATCCCTTTCTAAGATACGTTCTTCTCTTTTTAAGCTCCCATTTTTTGAAGCTCGGCACATTCAAATAGGAGTGTCTTTGCTCAACCAAGATGGAAGCTTAGTTTTAGCTGAAGAAACTGAATCGAATTCTTGTATGGGCATTCTCATGACATCTTGATAAGTGTGATCTTTTAGATTAACCCTTGTGATTGATCCCACTTGCTTCAAGTACAGATAATTGTTTTCCCAATCTTGAATGAGTTGTACTTGTCGCATGAAAGGTATGATTTCGTAATTGAGTTTCTTCCCAAAGTCTACAATGGAAAAAGTGTGTTGATATTCAATCCTACAGGAATTAAGTATCACTTTCTCAAGCAGTCCTAAGGGTCTTTCGATGTGTCCATCAGCCCATTGCAATTTCATTCGAGTTTGTCTAATGGCTGGTTGTCCCCAAGATTCCCATACTGCTTTCATGGCTATGGCTATACCTGCTCCACTATCCAGTATTGCCATGGTTTCTATGTCATTATATTTCACTGGAAGGGTTGTGTTTCCTTCTTTCCCTTCATAGTATTCTTCGACTTTGCTCAATGGAACATATCGAATCTCTTTATTGTCCATTTCGTGTTTCAATTTTCTCAATTTTTTTGCGATTAGTCCTGTTATTCCCACCTTCTCTAGAGTTTTTTGTAGATCATTCCATAGATATGGCCTAATTTTCAACAGTTCTCCTAAAGTAATAGTGCATTGGATGGGTGTAGACATGATTGAATGAATGTTGTCTACATCTAGGGTTTGTTCTGCTCTTTTTACTTGAGTGGTTTTACACATTATGGATTCATCTTCGTTATCTCCCAAGTAAGAGGGTAATGTTTTCAAGGTCAATGGTTTAGACATTCCTGAAGCTTTAGATCCGCAATCCCCATACAAGGATTGTACATCCATGTCCATATCAGGAGGTAGATTGACTAACCAAACTTCCTCTATAGGAGCTGACTTCAGAGTTAGACTCCCATCATTGATTTATCTAACTTTTTCCCATAAGTGTCCTGGCCAGTCTTCTTCTACGAAAGGAATTTCATCTAAGACATCTTCGTTGTCCGACACTATAAGTTTTGGCTCTTTTGTTTCAAGGTGGGGTTCTACCACCACTTCGGATTTATCTTTATTGGTTCCTACCACAAGCTTCTCAGGTTTTGCCATACTCTTGAGCTTGGGTCTTTGTTTTTCTAGTATCTCTTGGGTAATTCTTACCAAATTTTGATAAGCTTCAAGCTTAGCTGCTTCCATGTTTGGAGAAGGATAGTTTTTCCATTTGTTTTTTATGTTTTTGGCTGCTTTAAGTCCCATTTGGTAGGCTTCCAAAGCTGCATTAATAGGCTCAAAAATTTTGTCAACCAAAATTGATCCTCTAGATTTCACGATGGTTTTCTTGATTTCGCTTCCAGTTTCTTTTACCTTTTCCTGGAATAGCTGTTTGCTTTCTCCTTGATTTTAGCCCTTTGTTTCTGTTTTCTCATCTCATACCTTTTATTTCTGCTTCGTTTGGTCTTTCGAGAGAAAATTTTTCTATTTTCTGAATCATCAAAGGAGTTATGTTTCTTTTTCTTAGCATGGGCTTTGGTGATTACCTTGATTGGAACAATCGGTTCACTCTCAGATGAGCTACTAGGTATCACTTGGATTACATTTACTATTGTTTTACCCTTGTTTAAAGGATTTTTTGGACAATCTTCTGGGAAGTGTCCTCCCTTTTTGCAACATTGTATGCAATAAGCTTCAATTGGCTTGAGGTTCTTGTCAGGCTCTGGGCATTCATTTTTCCAATGATCATCTGCACCACAGTTATGACAATTTCCAGTTCTTGGCTTAATCATGGGTCTTACCATAGGAGGTCTGACACCTTGATTAGCTACATAGTACATTGGTGCAAGCTCTGGTGGAGCATAAGTCATAGGTTCTTCCATTGGTGGTGGATGTGAATTATACCAATCTCCTTCTACCATTACTGTAGATGGACTAGGCTTAGCATAGGGTGTAACAGGCACTAGTGCTTGTTCATCTATGACTCCCTCTAGGTGCATGTACTTTACAAGAACTGCAGTATGTCCGGGATATGGAAGGTTGTTGACACAATACTGCTTGAGGTCTTTCCATACCCATTGGTGGTCTTTGAGCTAGGGCCATATTAGGCTAATATCTGTACATGGATTGTCCTTGTGGCTTCATAGGCACGTATTGAACATTCCCATCATACTTTGGTCGGTAATAGCACTCGTTGGTCTCATGGTTGGTCCATTTACCCTCAATTGCACACCATTTTTGAGGCCTAATTGCTTGTCCCTATTGAGGTATCCCTTGTCCTGGTCCTCTTATAGGTTCTTTTTGCATGCTATTCATCATGTCATTCATGCTCTTGAGCATGTCTTCTATGACTGAAAGCGGTGCTGCAGCAGTCGTTCCCACTTGTGCTGGTTTGGTGGATGCTGTTTTCTCACTTTGGTTATCCTTAGGGACATCTTCTACATTGAAAATATCACAATTGTCTCCTTGATACACACTCTTCTCGGGTTGTATGCTTCTTGCTATACAATATAGCACGAAGCTCTTTGTTTAGGAGTCCCTCTAGAAATAATGATACTAGTCGTTCTTTTGCAGGTATCTCTAGCTATGGGCATCTTGCAATGTATTTCTTCATTCGAGCTGCACAGTCCCTAGCATACAAACCTTGTTTCTGTTTAAAGCTGTAGATTTGAGCTACCATATTGTGTTTGATCCCCGTTTTGGAACAAGTAGCTACAAGTCCTTGAGCTAATGTATTCAAGTCCATGATTGACCTTGGTGGAATGTTTTGGAATCATGTCAATGCTTTTCCTTTTAATGTGATTCTAAACTCCTCGAATTGAGTATGGAAATTGAATACACGTTCTGCTCTTAGCACTTGCTTAAAGCTTGCTAAGTGGTCGTTTCTATCCTCCCAACAATAGACTCCGATCCTAGGATTGTCTGTACTAATCCGCTTCAAAGGCTTCAAATCAACTTGATCGTATCCCTCAAATTCTAAAGTTGGTGGTCCTTCCTTTACTGACATATCTGGAATTATGGTATTTACTTATAACCCCCATTTGTCTATCACGTCAGGGTTTTCAACTTGTAAATACTGAGTTCTGTTTATATCCATGTAAATTTTTCCTTGTTTGTTTGCCGTGATTTCCTCTTTAAACTCAATACCATGGTCATCAAAGCAAATAGCATACTCTTTGTTAGGATCTAGGTAAACTTGAGCTCCATGGCGATTAGTCTTATAAAATGAGAGTATATGCTTGTAGCGCAATGTCGTTCCGATTTTTGAGTGAGTCGAATAGGAAGAAATTTCAGACGTTGATTCTGAAAAAGTGTCTAAGACTTCTTCAGGGATACTGTCCAAGTGCTCGCCTTGATTAACACTCTCTTTGGTGGATACTCTACTGGAGGTTTCTCTAAATATGCCTTGGTTTCCTAGTGTACGACCAGATCTAAGGTTCATATAGACTTGTGAAGCCCTGGATAGAGTACTTACCGTCGGATTGACTTGTTGTCAATTTCTTCCAAGTGACTTGATTGCAGTTTCCATCAAGCTAATTGCAGTTTCCACCAAGTGATTTGATTGCAGTTTCCATCAAGCTGCCAATTCCTTGCCTGCAACCTGATTCCTGGATCAATTTTGATCAAATTATCTATTCCTTCACAAAGAATGTATAGTTTTTGCTAGCTATTGTGATTAGTCTATGTGTATCACTTTAAATCGAGCTATGGGTGTCAGCAGTTGAGACTTTCAGTTTCTACTTTTGCAAAAAATAAAAGGACTAATGTGCAACTTGAAAACTGAGTGAACATGTATCAATTTGGATCTGATTGAACCCAAACATTCCCGATGGCTTTGTATTATGTTGGTCTAACACTGTACAAGTTCAAAAGTCAAAATTGGTGTCTTTGTGTAGTAGTAGTAAATAATCGTGATTATTTACTTTTCTTAGTTTTTTGCACTTTTTGGCTTGATTTGTCGAGTGTACAACCTGTTAAGGTCCCTGGACAAGTTTCACTAAATTTGGAAAAAATTTGCTCAAGTTTATCAACTGTTTCGTGTCCATAGACTCGGTTTTCAAGAATCTGGCTTAAGTCTCACTTTTGTGATCCAAATTTACCAAAATTGATTTGTGTGGTCTACTTGATATGCTTGACCTTGTGGTATACTCACATGTGCAAAATGATCAATTTTTGTCGCAGATATAAATAATCGCGATTATTTACTCTAGTTGATTTTTTGCAAGTTTTTGTCCCAACCTTGACATAGATTTGTTAAGCACTTTAACTTAAGGTCCCTAGCCAAGTTTCATCAAGTTTGGACAATTTTTGGACAAATGGTCATGAGTTTTGTGTTCGCAGGTTGACCTTGTAAATTTGGTCACAATTTTTAATCCATTGATCCAAATCTTACCAAATTTAATTTGTGGGCTTATTACAACATGGTAAAGCTAGTGGTATGCTAACTTGGTTAAATAATTTGAAAAATGGGGCAGATATTAATAATCACGATTATTAACTTTTAGTAAATTTTTGCATCTTTTTGGTCAATTGAGCATGTACACATGTCTATCACATCAATACAAGCCTATGAATCAAGTTTCGTTCAGTTTAAACAAAATTTTCTCCAATTTACACTCAAGTTTTTGAAAGTTAGTACAGACTTTAGTTTTTACCCAATTTTTGGTCAATTTGGTGATCCAAATTGTATGTGCCTTTACAAAAGATGTTTGTACACATGCAACGAGTCACTGGTATAAACCTTGGTCAGTTTTGAGCTGAGAGTAAATAATTGTGATTATTTACTTCATGCTTAAAATGAACATTTTTTTGCACTTTTTCAATGGACAGTCTTTTCAGGAGCTAATTAAGCCTATGAATCAGGTCAAAACTTAATTTGGCTTAAAATGTCAAAAAAAAGTAAATACTCTGAGTTTTGCAAACTCTTGAAATTTTTACCTCAATGTGTCCTTGAGCTTACCCACTGGTTCACACAACTTTTAAAACATATCCTCCAGTCGGATTGAGTGGTTGACAGTCTTTTTGTGCTATTTTTGGTCGTAGACCTGAAATTTTGCAACCTCAAATAACAACTCCCAATTGATTCTTTCAGAGAGAACAATGTTCTGAATTCCACCTCGGATTATACTTACCCTACTCCTAGGTTCTACTGCAATGGGGTTGTGAAAAGTGTCCACAAACATTCGTTTTCTTGTTTTTTATAGTTTTTTGGGCCTTGATCTTAAGACTTGTCTCGTCCATCAATCATTCTCAAAATCCTAATCTAGTTCTACAATCCTAAAGGTAATCAGCAAGTACAATTACCTCTAAGCTACCTCTACACAGCAAAAGACGACAATCTTAAGCTATGCGGTTTCCAAAAGAAAGTTTTTACTCTAGGAGATCCTAGAGGAAGTTAAAAGATAGCTTCACATGACGCTCGTGTTTTTCCCTACTTTAGGTCTCTTCGGTCCCCGACAGCGGCGCCAAATGTGGGACGGGTGTCTAACCTCACTCCTATCTTATTGCAGATTTAGCGAGAACCACGATTAAATTGTCAATTCATGGGACGAAACTGACTCGACTAGTGAATAGAGGCTACAAGAGGTTGTCAATCTCTTGGAAAAACGCAAGAAACTCACATCTAACTCAAGCTACACTCAAGTGACTGAAATCACCAAAAGCCAATCGCTCAAATCACATCCGTTACAACATCAAAAGACATCCCACTTTATGTCAAGTGAAAAAATCACGATTAATAACAACAATGAATTTTTGACCTAGTCATTTTCAACCCAGGATGCATCTAAAGGCTTAGCAATGATGCCCCAATACCCACCTATACTTAGTTTTTGATTTAGAAGCTTAAATTTCTATTTATGAGATGAAATTAGGCCACGGATCGTCGACGACGTCGAAAGCTACAAAATATCGTGAAATACCTACGTCAATGCGTAGAGCTCTTACCTGCGGTTGCAACGTAACAAACGTGACTACAATGTGACAAACGGGGAGGGAGTAGGAAGCACGAGAAGGAGAGAAGTGAGCACCATTAGCTCACGCTTTGTATTTCATTATCCAAAACTTAAAAATAACTCACAAAAATTGGCTTTTATACCTTAGCCAAGGTTTGTGGTGGTCAAAACTGATAACCTGGGAGCTCTAACTAAAGATGGGTAATGACAGGTTGATACAGCCTGGAAGCTTGTAGTCCTGGCTCATCAATTATAAAGATTTATCTGAACAACAGGAGTTACAATATTCTCGATTTATCAAAATAATAAGTGTTTTTACAATGAGAGCTCCAAAAATAATATCCAGGTTAGCTTGCTGCTAACAAAAACACGGTGTGAGCTAACGAGGCTTACTTCTCTCCTTCTCGCACTTCCTACTCCCTCCCCGGTTGTCACATTGAAGTCGCGTCTGTTGCGTTGCAATCGCAAGTAAGAGCTCTACGCATTGACGTAAGCATTTCACGATATTTTGTAGCTTTTGGCGTCGCCGACTTGCGGCCTAATTTCATCTCATAAGTAGGAATTTAACCTTTAAAAGAAAAAACTAAGTATGGGCGGGATATTGAGGTATCATTGCTAAGAATTTAGATGCATTCTGGGTTGAAAACGACTAGGTCAAAAACTCACTGTTGTTAATAATTTCGATTTTTACACTTGACGTAAAGTGAGATTTGAGACCATAATCATGTGTGCTTAGATCTTATAAACAAGTCCTAGAAGTTTCATTATGTTTGGGTGTCGTTTGGTACTGTAACAAATGTGATTTGTTTGCCGATGAACAATTAGCTTTTGGTGATTCCAGTCATTTGAGTATAGCTTGAGTTAGATGCGAGTTGTTTGTTGTTTTCCAACAGATTGACAACCTCTTGTAGCCTCTATGCACTAGTCGAGTCAGCTTTGTCCACAATTATATTCATGGTTCTCGCTATGTCTGCAATAAGATAGGAATAAGGTTAGACATCCGTCCCACAATTCCACAATCAAAACGCACTTTGGTGTCCCAATTGACCATCACTCATTGAATCAAGTGGTCTTCAATTGGGCACACGTACTCAATCTTTCCAACTTCTTAGCAATTAGGCTTATCCAATGATTGAATTTTCCTAACATAAATATCAATTACTTGATTTTATACTCACATATCATCAATTCCATCACCTTCTATGCATGCACACACTCAAGATTAGGTGTACACACACTTGAAGTTTATGGCAATTTCCCCCCCTCTTTGGTGCATTACACACATAATGATCTTTATGCACACACATCAATTCTTGATGAGAATTAAGCATTATTTTGACACACACAAGGTTCAATAGTCAAAATTGAACATCAATTTCATTCCAAATGAATCAAATTAAGTGAAAAGTGTAGGTCAATTGATTTACACACTTAATTTTAGCAAGTGATTAACACACAATGAACCACCTTAATCAATCAAGAATTGAAATGAGCAAGTGAGGGCACTTACATTGTAATCACACTCCAAGCTATTCCTTTGCTCCACACAGAGACGCATCATTGCACACACAAGTATGTGCATCTCCAATTTAGCCCAAAAATTGACCAATTAATGGCTAAAAGTCAACACGCAAATATAAAAATTAGGCACAAATTAGCACAATTAACTTGATTAGAGTGATGACTCCATCTCTTATAAGGGGATTAATCATACATTATACATCAAAGATTAATGGTTAAGTTAGTGCAGTTAGTCAAAAATTAGCATGGAATTAGTACAATTAGCATGGAAATGAAGTGAAATTAGTAATGGTTAATGAGAAATTAGTGAAATTGGGGGTGGAAATGGGGGTTTGGGATATTCATAACTCAAAAATTAACTTCAGTTACTTGCACACACATCATCAAATCACTTATTTGACTTACACACACTCAAAACCAATGAAGAGTAGTGAAATTACTCTTATCAAAGCATCCTCTACTCCTCTAGCTTAGGCAACCGCTCCTCGACAACTGCACAAAATGTAAGGAGGTAGTCATAACATAGGCTAAATTCGACAAAATCATCAATCCGGAGAGAGAATCATTCGGCTAGGGCTTGGCAAGACTAAGTCTAATCACATTCTTACCACTAATCAAGCAACTCCTTCACGCATCAAGCCCACCAAAGTCCGACTTGCCAATCTTATTCGATTCACAAGAGCAAATCATCAACACAAGCATCCATGACCAAAACACACACTAATTGAATTGAAGTTGTCCTTCCCAATCATCACATGCCAACCATGATACTCTAATCATATCACCCATAAGTGGCATTGAGATCAAGGCTCTTAAACCTTCACACACATAAGCACACAATTAGGCACAAACTCTAATCTCATGACCAAGAATGCACACACACTACACTAATCAAGAGAAATAGAGAAGTCATCAACTAATGGAAATACTTATGGAAGAAGAGAATTAACATCAAAGCAACAAGTAATTATGTCATAAAATCTAATATCTAACTAACCCAAATGATTTTCTCATATTAAATTGATCACTTAATGTGGGAGAATAAACGGGAACAAGTGTTAAGATATAGGTATGTGCTTATAGATCTATCTCAACACGGGGCCAATGGTAAAGGGGCCCAAAAGGGAGATGGTCTATCAAAGAGCAAGGCTAACCAATGGAGCATAAGACCTTAGGGTTAGCTTCATTGAAGACCTCCAATAAATGTGTGTAAAAGTCCTTTGACCTTAAGTAAGCTAGGGCTGAGCTTGAGGTGGGAACCCGGCCCAAGCTCGAGGTGCTTGTCATGCTTGAGGTGCTTGATTAAGATGCTTGAGGTGCTGGACTGGCTCCATGCTTGAGGTGCTTGACTTGCTGCATGATTAAAGTACTTGAGGTGCCTTGAGAAGCTTGCCCGAGATGCTTGTGGGAACACCCCCTAGTTCAAGTGCTTTGTCATGCTTGGTGAGTAAGGTGCTTGATCACCTAAAAGTCAAAAGCATTCCTACAAGAGGGGGGGCGAGCCCTTTTCCTAGGGGCTAGAGAGAGAACACCCACTCACACACACAAGGGAAGCCCAACTTGAAGAGGCAGCAAGGACACATGTCAGGCCCCTACCCATGTTACCTTCATGTGTTGCTTGAAGCTTATTGGCTAGGCTTCAAAGGGGTCCAATGATAAATTACATGAATTATCTAATTGTTTTAGCATTTATCAAGTCCTCTCTCTCAAAGGGGAAAGGGGGACACTTGTCCCAAGGCTACCCATGTTGCTTGTAATGGCTCTTGCTTGTGATTGGCTAGGCCTGGAAGGGTCCAATGAGCTTCAGACATGAGCTACAAGGGGGGTCGACCCAAGCAAGCTAGCGGGGTGCCTAGGGGGTATACTCACCCACACACACTCACAAGCACTCTCATTGTGTGATATGCAAAGTGCAAGAGCTCCCTCTCCAAGCAAGTAGAGGTTGAGAGCCTACACCAACACTCTTGGCTATGGAGTGCAAATCCAACCAAGAGCCATGCTTCAATGCTTAAGCTTGCCATATCCTTCTTCTTCATTACTATGCTATTATGTATGCTAGCAACAAGAGTATGATAAGTGAGGAACTAATTCTTTCTCCTACGAAATGTTTCTTCTTCCTCTTCCCTACCCTCATTCCCTGCTAGCTCTCTCCACCTTCGAAGGTGTTTGAGGTCTTGGGACTGAGGCTTGGGATAGTTAAAGCTTTCTTCAAGTTTATGTTATGTTTGTGGTGCATGAAGCCTTCCATCTTCATGGCATCACCTAGGTCACAAGGAACACAAAGACTGTATTGTAACAAGTCTCTCTTTATGGGAGAAATCATAATACAAATGCCTATTGGAGGGGGGACCGGCTCCACATAAATCCGGTCCTCAATTGTTGTCATGTTCTCTAAACTCTCTCTCTTGCAAAAGTATTGTCTATGCCAAGTTAACTAATTGCTATGATTATGTTGCTATCTTCAATTATGTCTACCCGCTATGCTCACAAAATCATTTCTTGAAAGTACTCTCATTAAATTCCGCTATTCTCAAATTGAATAGGCAAATTCCATTACAAATTACTTCTCTCAAATCCGCTATACATATGAATGTATGCGAGCAAGAGAATCCATGACCATAATATTCAAGTTGATTTTCCCTAAAGCTGGAGTGATGCTCTTGTTGAAACCCTTGACCGTGGCTCGACGTACTCAATTGGTTGAGTAGTTGCTTTGCGATAAGTGGAATAGTTGACTGCATTGACTCAAGCCCTATATCTGGTAGAGCTTTAACATTGTAATCATTGTTCAGATTCACATTGATTCGCATATCAAGACCATCTAACCACTCGTCATCCTTCTTTACCTCATCCTCTGTTAAGGGTTGAATGTGGAGGGTATTGAGTGGTACAACTTGGAGAATAGGTTGTTTTACTGCTTTTCGTTTGAGAACTTAAATACGAGCTTCTTCTTGAGCCTCCTCAATAACCCGTTTTCGTTTAATCTTTCATTCCTTTGATGCATACATTCTCTATAGAAGTTCATTAGTTAAGGGAAGGTTGTATTTATGGAGTCGACATTCACTAATCCAATTTTCCCTAATTTCTCCATCTATCGTGGCTAGCTTGACAGCCCCACTTGGTGAAACATATTCAATTACAAAAAGAGCATGTAGTATTTATTTCTAAACAAGTTTGTAGTTTTGAGTTTCAAAATCTTATCATCATAAGTGATTTTACTAGTCCATACGAACCATTGAAAACCTCCTCTTAATAAATAGAGAACAAGAAGAAATGTCTCGTTTTTAAGCATTTTTCTCATAATTTCTAAATATGTCTTATGTCCTTTTTTCTTGAATTTGGGTATATGTTGTTTTGATGAGTATACTAGGACTAAATCCCCTGGTTTAAAAACTTTAGTCAGCAAGTGCGAGCTGAAGAACTGATTTTGTTTCCGTTTTTGTGTGTATATATGGGCAATGGTTGTTAAACATTGTTCATCTAGGCGTTTTAAGTCCTTTAATCATTCTGACAACTCATGTCCTTTCCATTCCAACTGAGTTGCAACTCTAAGAGTGGGTAATAAGAATTCCATTTGGAAATAATGCATCCATGCCATATACCAAGTTAAAAGGAGTTGTGTTCAAAGCCGTTTTAAAGGAAACTTGATAATCCCATAAGGCAAAGTGAAGATGAATTTCCTAGTCTTTTCTACCTAAACTAACAATTTTGGCTAGTACAGAGCTGAAAATTTTGTTTGTATGTTCTGCTTGACCATTCGCTTGGGGGTGATAGGGTCCAAATTGTTATGGATTACCATGAACTCATCTAGTAGATATTCTATCAGCTCATTGAGGAAATGCGATCCACGATCACTCACAAGCTAATAGGAAGTCCCTATCTAGTAAATATGCATTTGTAAAGGAATGTAGCCATGTTTCGTGCATCATTCTCCTGGGTGGCCCGTGCCTCAACCCACTTGGTTAAGTAATCTATTGCCATGATAATATATTGTGATCGAGTTTTGTAATCTGGTGGTTTTATTGGACATACAAAGTCTATACCCCATTTAGCAAATGCACGTGCTCCCATAATAGGTTGCAGTGGCATATTATCCATTCTTATTGGCATCCTTTCTCGTTGGCATGCATCGCATTGTTGAACAAATTCTTTCACGTCAGCAAATAACATTGGCCACCAAATGCTTGGTGTTAATATAGCTCGGAAGAGAAGTGAACCGCGGCTAGACATGCATGAGCTTGCTCCATAGTAGGAAGGTATTCCTCTTCATTGGCACACATCCCAAGCTGTTGATCTTTCTCGCATCAATAGAGATGATTTCCAATCATTGTGTAGTTGGCTACCTCAATTTCTATAGCTCTTTTTTGTCTTTTACTCATGTCTTCTAGAATATTCTGTTAGTCAAATACTCAACAAGGTATTTACTCCACTTTGGTGTGACTGAAATATGGAATAACGTGGCATGGCCCATATGGTGGATCTTTCTCTACATTGAGAGAAATCATTCATGTAGTGATGAATATCTCTCTTCATGGTAGGCCAGTAAATACCCAACCAGGTTAGTCTTTGTAGGGTTTGGTCTCGTGAAAAGTGTAGACCTATGATTGTGGTATGAGCTTGGCTCAAGTAGGCGTCTTGCTCTTCACGATTGATGCACAATAGCAGGATTCCATCCCTGTTTTTATGTTACAATCTTTCCGCCAACAATTGATATAGAGAAGATTGCTCAATCAGTTGTGGTGTAATAGGAACTGGTATTTGAGAATCCATTTGTGCTATAGTCATTAAAGACACAACTTCTTATGACCATCTTGGAATCATTTCCATAGAGAATAGATATGCATCGGGTAAGTCATTGTCTACCTCTTTAGGTGCTTCCCCCGTGGTGAGTCTTGATAGGTGATATGCATGCTGTTGAGTTGTGCCTTATTTGACCACAACCATAAGTCAAATTCAAGTAGGATGATAAACCATCTTACTATCCTACCGGTATTGCATGGCTTATTCACCGAGTAGAGTAAGGCTCGATGGTCTACAAAGAAGACAAACTTGTATATATATGTGTGTGCGTATTGGTGTGCGGGTGAATGTTAATTACCGACAATTAGAGACGGCGAGAGAGCATGAGATGAGGAAGTGTGTGTGTGTATGTATATAAGTGAATGTGTGTATTTGTATATATGAGTGTGTGTATTTGTATATGTGAATGTGTGTATTTGTATATGTGAGTGTGTGTGTGTGTGTAGGCGGAAGAGTGTGCCATGTGGGTGAGGGTGTGTGAATGAAAGTGTGTGCGTGTGAATGAGGGTTTATATATATATATATATATATATATATATATATATATATATATATATACTAGACATCTTTTTTTTTCCTTTGCAGGCCTACCCGATGGCTTGTCTGCACAGAACGAATGTGGGGGTAGGACGTGAGCGAGCGGGTGTGTGTGTGGTGTGGGGTGTGTGTGTGTGTGTGTGTGTGTGTGTGTGTGTGTGTGTGTGTGTGTGTGTGTGTGTGTGTGTGTGTGTGTGTGTGTTTGTATGTGTGTGTGTGTGAGAGCGCATAACGCGATGGTGTGTGTGTGTGTGTGATAGAGAGAGAGAGAGAGAGATCTTTTTACTGCGTCTGCATAGGCCTGAGAGAGAGAGAGAGAGAGAGAGAGAGATCGTTTTACTGCGTCTGCATAGGCCTGAGAGAGAGAGAGAGAGAGGGCTGTGAGCGCGGGCTGTGGTGAGCTCCAAAGGGAGAGAGAGCGGGGTGAGGTGGTGGGTGTGTGTGTGTGGATGAGAGAGAGAGAGAGAGAGAGAGAGAGAGAGAGAGAGAGAGAGAGAGAGAGAGAGAGAGAGAGAGAGAGAGAGAGAGAGAGAGAGAGAGAGAGAGAGAGAGAGAGAGAAAGCGGGCTCTGAGCGCGGACTGTGGTGAGGTGGTGGGTGTGTGTGTGTGTGTGGATAAGAGAGAGAGAGAGAGAGAGAGAGAGAGAGAGAGAGAGAGAGAGAGAGAGAGAGAGAGAGAGAGAGAGAGAGAGAGAGAGAGAGAGAGAGAGAGAGAGCATCTTATCTTGCACCTTCGGGCTGGAGCCGTGAGCGGCTGAGAGCGAGAGAGCGAGAGAGTGTGAGAGAGAAATGAGATGGCAGGGGTCTGCGCCTTGTGGGCCGTCGACATGTGTTGGACAGGTACGCCGCGACGGACGTCAGCACAGCGAGAACTCACCTAACAAGTAATGTCAGCTAAGGACGAAGCTCGACCCGCAGGCGCTTGGAAGCAAGCATAAGGTGTCAACCTACACTCGACCGACTCCTAACTAATTCCTACAGAGGTCCCTACTACTTGTCTAAGTCACAGTCTTCAAAAGTGCAAAAGAGGATTCTTCCTACAACACTTGCTAGAGCCGAACACCCATCAAACACTTTCGAAACACCATAGACCTTAAAGGAGACCCTATTAATACCTATAGGCCGCTCTCCCTAAGGTCTATGAACCAAAATCACGACCCAAAACACCCAGTACAGAAACACGTAGGATGTCTGGCCGAAATCTGCAGGTCTTCGTTTCCGAAATTTGAAGTGCCTAATGTGTAGCTCTACTCAATGTGAACGCGTGGATATGCTGCAATGCGAAATTAGATAACATATGCTCACCCAAACAACCGATGAAGCTCGTAGAAGGAGCTCCCAAAGCCGGACCGTACGCCCGCAATGTTGGTATCGGCTTGTATCTCTAGTCGGGGGCAGCACGTTGCACTTCTCCGCACTCGATTCCGACCACCGTAGCACACGTAGCGTCAAGACGAAGCTCACACTCTCTCTCACGTACACAGCACGTTCACTCATAGACTTAAAACTTGTTTAAAATGACAAGAAGTTTTTCATTAAGGTCAAAAAGTGGTATATATACCTTACAACTTCTCAAGCCCTAAAGTTCCACAATCAACCATCTACTCCATCTAACTATCAAAACTGGGATACAAGCCGGGAACTTCTGTAAGTTCTAATATTTACAAGGTGAAAAATCGGGTTTTCTTTAACGAATGAATAATTACAGAAAATAATAGTCCGCCGAGTGGTTAGATGCTGTGGGGTGTGTCCAGCTTCTAACATCCCCCCCCTCCTTGTTCATGTCGTCCCCGACATGGCCTTGAACCTTTGCTTCATCTTAGAGTCCCCCGCATCTTTAGCAGTGATTCGTACCATTCATGTAGATTTAGCATTGTTGGGCCGAAGATATCTGTATGCATGGTGAAGAACCCCGTGTAGAATGCTTCTTCAAATGCCTGGAGGTGATAGGATGGGAGAAACATAATTCTTTGATACAACGCATGTATCACCTCCTTGGAAGGCTGACCTGACATATCATAAGCACATCTGTATGTGTCCTGGAAGAAGAATATGTTGTCAGTCACCTGTCCTGGTTTGAAGGTCTCAAACACTGCTAGGAAGGTTCTGCAGATCTTTCTCATCATAATGCATGTAAGGTCAGGTGAGCCAGTGAACAACTTTATGGCGCCCGTTAGGGTTTTTACCATGTATTGTACACTTATTCTCTCACCTGCCTTCACGCCTGGCAGCTTTGGGTAGTTCAGCCAAGTGGGTTGGCTTCTTTGTAAGATTTCTTCTGCTTTCTACGTCCTAACCCTTGGTAGAGGACAGAAGCTAAGGTTATCTCTGATGTGTTTTGGTGCCTCTACCAAGTGTATTAGGTATTGCGGGTACTTGGTAAGCCAAGCCTTCCTCCACTTTGGCTGAGAATCCACTATTAGCTTTACTCCTTCTGGCCTTGAGGTGTCTGCGTTGTAGAAAGGGACCGTTGGCTCTTCACTGATTCGCCTGTTTATTGTTGTTGCCTCATACTTCAGCAATGGATATGGGAGAGAGGGTTGAAGCCATTCACGCCTGAGATTGCTGGCGTCGATTTTTTGAATTTTCATAGATTTGAAAACCCTCATTCCAAGGCTTCCTTTGTGCTTTCTCTGAGCTCTACCTCTATTGCTTTAAGCAATTTTTCCTCCTCTTCTTGTGTTAGATCCTGGAGCTCTTGAGAGGAGCCTGCTATGCTTTCCTCTGGCATGGGTGTGTCCACAGGATCTGCCACATTGTCGAGGTCGATGCCCTCATTGGCAGCTGGCCCTGAACTCTCTGCTTCTGCTTGTTTCCGGCCTTTCTATTCCTCTATTTTCTTGAGGAGTGTCTGCTTTTCCGCTTCAGCTTCTCCGCCCATAGTCACGAGGAGGTCATTAAGTTCAGCATTTACCTTTTCATCCTCCTCGAGCTTTATCTTTATGCTCTCCAATTCTTCTTGTAGGGCTTTTCGGCTGTCCTCCAGTCTGGTTTGCATTGTGATAGAACCTTCAGCCATCATCAACCTCTGCTTCTTCTCGAGAGTCAACTCCTTCTGGAGTTCTTGCATCTGCTCCTCATATATTTGACTCTCGAAAATGATTTGAGTCAAGCTTGTAGCTCTAACTCTCGCAGGTGATGCTCGCAGCCTCTGGATGGTTTGATCTTTGACTTTTAATTGGTCCTTGAGCTCAAGGACTTCATCCAGGCTTGCTTCTTGTTCTATCTCTGCCTTTTCCTTTGCATTCCTCATGGCCTCTACTTCTTTAGTTTCCTCTGCTAGTTGGAGTGTCAGATTATCCCGTTTTTTTCAGCATCTCACAATGACTTGCTGAGTTGCAGACACTCTTCTTCAGCTGCTTGCAATCTTTTTGCTGCTGCCACATTTGCTTCTTCCTTTGCTTGGCAGTTTTGTAGAGCCGTGGCCAAGCTGGCTTGGAGGTCAGCTTCTCTTTCTTTTTGTCCTTGGCTTTGTGCCCGCAGAATATCTCTTTCCATCTTAGTTTTTTCTTCGGTGGCCTTTATAGTTATTAATTCCTCGTCTGATGCCACCGATTGTGCTCTTATTCTAGCTAGCATTGTCATCACCACGTCCCAATCATTCAAGGGCGGGTGCAGGTCTACCGTGTCGGTAGCAATTTCCTTTAGCTCGACTAGCCAAATGCCTGGCATCTGTTCTTTATGCTTTGTGCTCGCCAAGTCGAATGCGACTGTGGCGGCTTCTTCCCTTGTATAACCTGCAGCTAGCAGGTCCAAAAATGCATAATATGCCTCCTCGAGCTCTTTTTCTTCAGACGCAGGCTTGGTCTCTTCTTTGGGCTCAGGTTCTGGCCTTTTCTCTGGCTGCTCAGCCTGGTGTTCTTCTTGATTGTCCCCAGCCTCCCTATCTTCTCGTGGAGGGCTGCTAGGAGGTGGTGATGGTGGTGGTGATGGCTGTGGGCTGGGTTTAGGGCTATCTGGTAAAGCTACAGTTTTGCCCTTAAAGTCTCTATCTGCTTTTTTTTTTCTTTCCCTTTCTTGGTTTTCTTGTTCATCTAGCAATGTCTGCCTTATCTGCTCCACTTCTTCCTCGATGAAAGGGACATGGGGAATGTTTTCCGCTACAGCATCAAGAATCTCGAAATTCTTGATATAGTCTTCGAAGCAGTCCCTCTGCACTCTTCTGGAGGATCCGGACATAGAATCGAGAGATGGCTTCCATAATTCGTTTAAATCACCCTTGAGAGCTCTTTCTGCTCGGAAACTCTCCATTAGCCTCTCGAGTGTCGCCGCTTTTTGTGATCTTGTCTCTTTGGCCGGCACTTGAGCAGATTCCTTTTTTCCTTTCTTCTGCTCAGGTTGCTCCTCTGCCACTGGCTCTAGTCGTCTCTTCAACCTTGTAGCCACCCTTGGTGCTCGTTGTGGCTCTTCTTCTTTGTCTTCCTTTACCCTTAGCCAGTCATTCTGAGATGGGGGGTCAGGCCACCTTCCCTTGGCGTGTAGTGCTGCATAAATTACCTTGGTTATCATTTCTCCTGGCACTATGTAGGTTGGCTTTTTGTTTCCCATTTTTACCAAGCTATCATGTATGTATGCCGCATAGTTGATTATCTTTGGGGTGCCTTTTGTCATTGCCCAAGTAAACGTTGTGGCAATTGCACCTGGCAGCATCCTGTACTTCTGTGGCCTCTTCGTGCACATGTGGAAGTACTGGTTGTACAATTGGCTCATGATCGCCACCTTTGGGTTGGCGATGTCTTCGAAGGTGTAATTAGCCTTTTTTTCTTTGTACACCTTGACTTCATCCCTTCTCTTTGTCACACTGTCTCCCTGATTGGAAAGATCTAGTGCATGGGCTCCGTGATAATGATCTCTGTATCGGGTCTGCCGTGCAAATCTGTCACTTTGGCCACTCCATCCTCTTTGATTCTTGTTATAAACTCCCATACTCTTTTGACGTCCACTCCTGTTGGTATTGCTTCGAAATAGTTATGGAGGTCATTTTTCTCCAAGTAGCCGGCCATTTTGCTTCGGACAAATTCATTGAGCTCTCTTGGCAGCATTGGCAGCTCTATTACATTGTCGTCATTGTCTTTGAACACCACAAGTATATTACCACACAAACACGTAGATACATATACATACTAGTAGACCTAAGTAGAGGCTAGTAGTGCCAAAGGTCAACTGCACCTCTTTAGATATCATCGCAGTCTCAATCGTGGTAAAACCAAAGGTACGTTGAGGTAATCCATGCATGAGTGGATCAATGCTCACAATGCCACGATTAAAAAAGGACTATACCCAAGAGGAAGCGTCTAACTTTGGATGCTATGCTCCCGTACTTAGTGCCTACATACATGCATAAACAGGTATATATGTTCACACATATATATGTGTGAACATATATATGTTCACACATATATATGTTAAGGTTGTAAATGTAGCCATCGTTTTGTGTTGGCTGCACCTAAACTCAACGTTTAAGTGATCAATTGATCGTAACATTACAATTCTCTCCCAGAGGATATATATATTAGCACACAAACACGTAGATACATACACATACTAGTAGACCTAAGTAGAGGCTAGTAGTACCAAAGGTCAACTGCACCTCTTTAGATATCATCGTAGTCTCAACCGTGGTAAAACCAAAGGTACATTGCGGTAATCCATGCATGAGTGGATCAATGACCGCAACGCCACGATTAAAAAAGTACTATACCCAAGAGGAAGCGTCTAACCTTCGGATGCTATGCTCCCGTACTTAGTGCCTACATACATGCATGAACAGATATATGTACACACATATATGTTAAGGTTGTAAATGTAGCCATCGTTTTGTGTTGGTTGCACCTAAATTCAACATCTAAGTGATCAATTGATCGTAATATTATAATTCTAATGTAATGCAATAAGTAATTCTATTTCTCTCACTGAGTCTCTCTCTCCATCCCAGAGTCATGTATGCACCTCCATGTAAAGCAAGCACTCTCAAAGATGAGAAGCCAAACATGGATGACATCTTCTGCCGAGGTATGGAGGTCTTGGCTACGGTCATGGTGGCTTTGGACTTGGGCACCACTTTTTCGGGCTTTGCGTACGTCCACAAGAGCGACCCCGGGGACATCCACGATGTCCTAGAATGGCCTCACAAACTGAGGCAGCCGCTTCATCCCATTATTGCAAAACATAGATCAGCATGTTTTACAAGTGGAACCCATTGTCTTCTACCTACACCCTCCAAGCTTGGGGATGGGCTGCCCTTCGCTTTCTCTCTCTTTCTCTCCCTCTTTCCCTCTCTTTCTCTCTCTCTCTCTTTCTCTACCTCTTTCACTCTATCTCTCTCTTTCTCTCCCTCTTTCCCTCTCTCCATCTCTTTCTGTATCTCTCTTTCTTTCTCTCCCTCTCTTTCTCTCTCTCTTTCTCTACCTCTTTCCCTCTATCTCTCTCTTTCTCTCCCTCTCTCTCTCTTTCTTTCTCTCCCTCTCTTTCTCTCTATCTCTATTCCTCTCTTTCTCTCCCTCTCTATCTACTCTCTCTCTTTCCCTATCCCTATG